>NC_000078.6:115535943-115853443 GCF_000001635.26 Mus musculus
ATAGACTAACAGACTGGCTACACAAACAGGACCCAACATTTTGCTGCTTACAGGAAACCCATCTCAGGGAAAAAGACAGACTACCTCAGAGTGAAAGGCTGGAAAACAATTTTCCAAGCAAATGGTCTGAAGAAACAAGCTGGAGTAGCCACTCTAATATTGAATATAATCGACTTTCAACCCAAAGTTATCAAAAAAGACAAGGAGGGGCACTTCATACACATCAAGGTAAAATCTTCCAAAAGGAACTCTCAATTCTGAATATCTATGCTTAAAATAAAAAGGCAGCCACATTCATTAATGAAACTTTAGTAAACTTCAAAGCACATATTGCACCTCACACAATAATAGTGGGAGACTTCAACACACTGCTTTCATCAATGGACAGATCCTGGAAACAGAAACTAAACAGGGACACAGTGAAACTAACGGATGTTATGAAACAAATGGATTTACAGGTATCTACAGAACATTTTATCCTAAAACAAAAGGTTATACCTTCTTCTCAGCACCTCATGGTACCTTCTCCAAAATTGACCATATAATTGGTCACAAAACAGGCCTCAACAGATACAAGAATATTGAAATTGTCCCATGCATCCTATCAGATCACCATGGACTAAGGCTGATCTTCAATAACAACATAAATAATGAAAGCCAACATTCACTTGGAAACTGAACAATGCTCTACTCAATGATACCTTGGTCAAGGAAAGAATAAAGATAGAAATTAAAAACGTTTTAGAGTTTAATGAAAATGAAGCCACAACATACCCAAACTTTTGGGACACAATGAAAGCATTTCTAAGAAGAAAACTCATAGCTCTGAGTGCCTCCAAAAAGAAACTAGAGAGAGCACACACTAGCAGCTGGACAACACACATCAAAGCTCTAGATCAAAAGGTAGCAAATTCCCCCAAGATGAGGAGTAGTCAGGAAATAATCAAACTCAGGGGAGAAAAGAATCAAGTGGAAACAAGAAGAACTATTCAAAGAATCAACCAAAGGAGGAGCTGGTTCTTTGAGAAAATCAACAAGATAGATAAACACTTTGCCAGACTCACTAGAGAGCACAGAGACAGCATCCTAATTAACAATATCAGAAATGAAAAGGGAGATATAACAACAGAACCTGAAGAAATACAAAACACTAACAGATCTTTCTACAATAGGCTGTACTCAACAAAACTAGAAAACCTGAATGAAATTGACAAATTTCTAGACAGATACCAGGTAACAAAGTTAAATCAGGATCAGGTTAATAATCTAAAAATCCTATATCTCCTAAAGAAATAGAAGCAGTCACTAATAGTCTCCCAGCCAAAAAAAGGCAAGGACCAGATGGGTTTAGTGCAGAGTACTATCATACCTTCAAAAAAGATATAATTCCAGTTCTTCACAAACTATTCCACAAAATAGAAGAAGGTACTCTACCCATTTCATTCTATCAAGCCACATTACTCTGATACCTAAACCAAAGAAAGACCAAACAAATATAGATATGTTCAGACCAAATTCCCTTATGAATATCGATATAAAAATCCTCAATAACATTCTCGCTAAACAAATCCAAGAATATATCAAAACAATCATCCATCCTGACCAAGTAGGTTTCATTTCAGGGATGCAGGGATGGTTTAATATATGCAAATCCATCAATGTAATCCATAATATGAACATACTCAACGACAAAAACCACATGATCATCTTGTTAGATGTGGAGAAAGCATTTGACAAAATCCAACACCCATTCATGATAAAAGCCTTGGAAAGATCAGGAATTCAAGGCCCATACCTAAACATGATAGAAGCAATCTACAGCAAACCAGTAGTAAATGGTGAGAAGCTAGAAGCAATCCCATTAAAATCAGGGACTAGACAAGGCTGCCAACTCTCTCCCTACCTATTCAACATAGTACTTGAAGTCCTAGCCAGAACAATTTGACAACAAAAGTAGGTCAAGGGGATACAAATTGGAAAGGAAGAAGTCAAAATATCACTTTTTGCAGTTGATATGATAGTATATATAAGTGAACCTAAAAATTCCACCAGAGAACACCTAAACCTGATAAACAGCTTCATTGAAGTAGCCGGATATAAAATCAACTCAAACAAATCAATGCCCTTTCTCTACACAAAGGATAAACAGGCTGAGAAAGAAATTAGGGAAACAACACCCTTCACAAGAGTCACAAATAATAGAAAATACCTTGGCATGACTCTAATTAAGGAATTGAAAGATCTGTATGATAAGAACTTCAAGTCTCTGAAGAAAGAAATTAAAGAAGATCTCAGGAGATGGAAAGATCTCCCATGCTCATGGATTGGCAGGATCAACATAGTAAAAATGGTATATTGCCAAAAGCAATCTACAGATTCAATGCAATCTCCTTCAAAATTCCAACTCAATTCTTCAACGAATTAGAAAGGGCAATTTGCAAATTTATCTAGAATACCAAAAAACCTAGGATAGCAAAAACTCTTCTCAAGGATAAAAAAAAAAAAAATTCTGCTGAAATCATCATGTCTGACCTAAAGGTGTACTACAGAACAATTGTGATAAAACAAAAAACAAAAACCAAAACAAAAAACAAAACAAAAAACCAAAAAAAACAAAAACAAAAACAAAAAAAACTGCACTGTACTGGTATAGCGAGAGACAAGTAGACCAAAGGAATAGAATTAAAGACAATAAATGAACCCACACACCTATGGTCATTTGATCTTTGACCAGGGGAATAATACCATCCAGTGGAAAGAAGACAGCATTTCCAACAAATGGTGCTGGAACAACTGGTGGTTATCATGAAGAAGAATGTGAATTGATCCATTCTTATCACCTTGCACTAAGGTCAAATCTAAGTGGATCAAGGAACTCCACATAAAACCAGAGACAGTGAAACTTATAGAGGAGAATGTGGGGAAAGCCTAGAAGATATGGGCACAGGGAGAAAATTCCTGAATAGAACAGCAAAGGCTTGTGCTATAAGATCAAGAATCAACAAATGGGACCTCATAAACTTACAAAGCTTCTATAAGGAAAAAGACACCATCATTAAGACAAAAAGGCCACCAACAGATTGGGAAAGTATCTTTACCTATCCTAAATCAGATAGGGGAAGAATATCCAATATATATAAAGAATTCAAGAAGGTGGACTCCAGAAAATCAAATAACCCCATTAAAAAATGGGGCTTAAAGCTAAACAAAGAATTCTCACCTGAGGAATACCAAATGGCTGAGAAGCACCTGAAAAATGTTCAGCATCCTTAATCATCAGGGAAATGAATATCAAAACAACCTTGAGATTCCACCTCACAACATTCAGAATGGATAAGATCAAAAATTCAAGTAACAGCAGATGCTGGGGAGGATGAGGAGAAAGAGGAACACTCCTCCATTGTTGGTGGGATTGCTGGCTTGTACAACCACTCTGCAAATCAGTCTGACAGTTCCTCAGAAAATTGGACTACCGGGGGATCTTCCAACACTTCTACTGGGCATATATCCAGAAGATGTTCCAACAGGTAATAAGGACACATGCTCCACTATGTTCATAGCAGCCTTATTTATAATAGCTAGAAGCTGGAAAGAACCCAGATGCCCCTCAACAGAGGATTGGATACAGACAATGAGGTATATTTACACAGTGGAGTACTACTCAGCTATTAAAAAGAATGAATTACGAAATTCCTAAGCAAATGGATGTACCTGGAGGGCATCATCCTGAGTGAGGTAACCCAATCACAAAAGAACTCACATGATATGTGCTCACTAATAAGTGGATATTAGCCCAGATACAATTTGCAAAACACATGAAATTCAAGAAGAATTAAGACCAAAGTGTGGACACTTTGTCCCTTCTTAGAATTGGGAACCAAACACCCATGGAAGGAGTTACAGGGACAAAGTTTGGAGCAGAGACGAAAGAATGGATCATCTAGAGACTGCCATACCTTGGGATAAATCCCATAATCAGCCTCCAAACACTGACACCATTGCATACACTACCAAGGTTTTGCTGAAAGGACCCTGATATAGCTGTCTCTTGTGAGGCTATGCTGGGGCTAGCAAAGACAGAAGTGGATGCTCACAGTACAGCTATTAGATGGATCACAGGGCCCCTAATGGAGGAGCTAGAGAAAGTACCCAAGGATCTAAAGGAGTCTGCAACCCTATAGTAGAACAAAAATATCAACTAACCAGTAACCCCTGGAGCTCATGTCTCTAGTTGCATATGTATCTAAAGATGGCCTAGTTGCCCTTCATTTTAAAGAGAGGCCCCTTAGTCGTGAAAACGTTATATACCTCAGTAGAGGGGAACACCAGGGCCTAGAATTTGGAGTGGGTGGGTAGGGGAGTTGGTGGTGAGGGTCTGGGGGACTTTTGGGATTGCATTGGAAATGTAAATGAAGAAAATACCTAATAAATAAAAAAATTAAATGTGAGGAGCTGGCCTTGCAATCGCCATTACAAGATGGTACAGATATCTGGTGTTCTAACTAGTAAACAAGTAGTCTGCACTTGTGCTGGGGTATTTTTCCATGCCTTGTGCCCTGCCTGTCCCGTGGCATCATCTGGGCTGATGGTGAGCAGCTAATCAGGAGCTGATGTGTCTCCAACCGCTCTTTGTGGGTTATAAAAGGACTGAGTTTCCTGTATTCGAGGTCTTCCTGAGAAGTAAGCAATAAAGCTTTGCCGTAGAAGGATCTGGTTGTCCAAGTGTGTTTTGCTGGCGAAACATTACAAGGACAAGAATTAAAAATTTAAAAATGCATACTATGTGAATTTCAGAAGAGTTTCAGTATCCCAAATTAGATGCACACAATATTGCAGGATAGAAGGAGGGCCAGTTGAATGCATGTTCTATCTTACATACCTGGCCAGAATCCATGTGAATTGACAGTTTACAAAGCATCTTCAGGGCATCAGGAAGTACTTCTATAGAGAAACATTTTGCCCTACATTCCAGGGTGCTAGAATATTGTATACTGGCATATAGGAACCCCTACTGTCCTGGATAATGCTGTACTATATGCTCAAGAATATGGGATGCTGATGACTTAAATAGTTTGCAATGCACAGGAGAGCATGCATACTTAAGTAGTATAGAAATACATAAACATCCTCCTCTTAAAATGTAATCCACTAATAAATGCCTGGGCTCCATAAGATTGTAAATAAAATATGAGCTCATTCTCTGAAGTTAAACTTATATTAGGGTCATAATATTTGCAGATCTCTTGCATTGTGTGTTCAGGTTCTTTCCTTGAAATTATGAACATATAGATTTTTTTTTATTACTTTTCCTTTTCAAGTGTGAATATTTTCCCTTCTCCTCTAGCTTGGCTCTTTTGGATCTGTCTATATTTGATGATTCTGAACATCACTTAAAGACTGGGCATCATTTCAATATTCCAGGTCCTTTTGCAGGAGAATTGTTTCTGGAAAGTGGCTCACATCTCTCTCTGATTCCCACAAGGATTGATACATGCTTGGCAAATATATAAAAATGCAGGAATAAACACTTTAGAGATGTTTTAGGAAGTCTCTGAAATATTCACACTGTGCCTTTCCTCTGAAGTCACTTATTGAGAAATTGTCCTGAATCACCATCTTAAATTACTTTACAGTCCTCAAGAAAACAATGACGATCACAGTCAAACTCATCCCAAAGACTGAAAAAGATGGTCTTTGATCATTGTAGTTAGTGTTCTGTAACAGACATGTGACTACAGGGCAGGATATTGGGAATGGGGAACACTATGTGTTTGGAAACACTAATCAATGCATATCGCTGCACATGCCACTCCCCCATTTTGTGAAAGGACCTGGGGTTACTAAAAAAAATTGTTAAAAATATTTCAACATACTAAGATGGTTGTGGCAAATACATTTAATCCCAGGACTCAGGAAGTAGGGACCCATGGATCTCTGACTTTGAGGCTAATCTAAAGTACAGCATGAGTTCCAGGACACCAGGACTATACAGAGAAATTTTGCCTTGAAAACCAAAGCAAATGTGTGATCAAACACTTCTGCTCCAAAGTTATAGACCCAATTATGGTAATTATATGTGCTCATATTAACAGCAACATGGATATAATAATATAGTTTTACAATGCACTCCCTATCTCTGAGCAAATACACCCAGATTCATCTTTATTGATTATAGACTTAAGACTTATTTTCCTGTTGTTCCCAACTAGCTCTTATAACTTAAATTAATTCATGTCTATTAATCTATTTTCTGCCAAGAGGCTTTTTAGTTACCCCTTCTTCATCCCTGGCCTCCTTCTCTCTGCATCTGCCCAGCAAAATATGCCCCTGACTCTTTCCCAGAGTTACTATCTGTTCCCAGAAGTCTCTCCTCCTTTGTGCCAGACTATCAGCTTTTTACTAAACCAGTCAAGAACTGCGAGTGGGAGTGTTTACAAAGTATGTTTAGAGATATGAACAACAATACCAAGGACTGTTATACATTCAAATTTATGCTTCCTAAAATCAGTATATGAGCAATACAAAGATAATCTACACAGTGCACAAAAAGATCACCCCAACACAGGAATACATGGAACAAGTACTCTAATTTATACTCCTTCTCTCTGAATCATACAAGCAAGGTCACTACAAAATTTCCTTATGAAATGAGAATTAATTTTCAGTCCCCTAGTTCCCTTTTTTAATACTTAACCACAATTTTGAGCAAGTCTACAAGCTGCACTTCCCTGTCTGCTTAACTCCATGACATTTTGTCGCTCCTTCAGATTTTCTGACATACTTCAGAGTCAGGCTATAATACTGTGCCTGACACTTTAATAGATATCAGCGCCTTCCAATGACAGGCTGCTGAGCTCCATCAAGCTGTGTTGAACATTATATCTGCATCCAATATGGTTCTGTCCTCAAACTTCTGATCTTTGTGAAATCTCTTTCTCTCTCTCTCTCTCTCTCTCTCTCTCTCTCTCTCTCTCTCTCTCTCTCTCTCTCTCTCTCTCTCTCTCTCTCTCTCTCACCTGTATTCCCCATCTCCTATTTCCTGCTCAGTTCCTTTTCCTGAGAAAGAGTCAGGAGCAGAGTTTGCCAGACGAATGCAGACCAGGACTGAAGGAGAGGTAACTAACTAACCAGGTGACAGATCATAAAAAGTCAGGTCACTTCTGATCATAGTCAATTATTCATTCTACATTGTATTATAGCCATAGTAAGAGAACAGAAAAAATAATTGTGCAGTGCAGTGAGACTGTTGATGTAAATGACTAAAGTATTGGGGCAGCTCAAAACCAGCATGACCCTTAAAAACTGAAACAATTTTGAACTTAGTGCTGAAACAAGCTTGTATTTCTAACAATGACTAATAAGTGACAACTCTACTTGAACAAATTGAACATGGACTAAGTGTAGGAAGAGTCCGAATCTTAGAGAACTGCCATGTGGATGACAACAGAATTACAGCAGAGTTGGCATTTAAAAATTGCCTTGATGATGTCATAGTGTGCATGGAAATACATCATCTTTGGTTTTAGCAACTGAGATTTTTCTGCAGTGTCCATCCTGAATTATGAGTGAAAGAGATCATTGCCCTAAGAAGGCTCTGTTCGTGTTCTGAGATAATGTTTGAGCACTGAAACATGTAATGCTCTCCATATATTCTGATCTGATTATTGTCAGTGCAGGAAAACAGTGAAAAATACATCAATAGAGTAATAGGCATCTGTCCAGAAATTACTGGAAACTCTACAACCAGGTAGTACATGGACATGCCAGAAATAAACAAATGTGTTTGTCTTTCTAGGATGTCTTTCAATTTTATTGAACACTAAAAAATACACAAGATTTGGGATTCTTTTACCCAGTTTATTTCCTTTAAATTTCAATTGTTTATTGAAAAATGTGTAATAAAAAATATGATCAGATCACATTCTCCTTTCTCCCAACTCCTCCAAGATCTTCATTCCCTCACATCTGTCTCAAAAAATCGTTGTCTATCAGTTTTTTCTCTCCCCCGCCAAGCATCCAATCTGAAAAAAAAATTCAAAAACACAAGTAAGAGAAAAAGTGCCTAATCAAAGGCATATAAACAGATATTCTACAAATAAGTCATTGCATTGGTTTTGTTTGTCCAATTCCTAGATATAGGGCCTAGAATCAAGTGTGATTAATATAACCAGTAAGCCTCCATTGAAGAAGACTAAAAGCTTTTTCTAAGTCAATTCTAGTTGTAGATAGATTAATGGCTAATGGTGGAAGAACATATCCAATTCCCCCTCTCTGCAGAGGGTCCCACTGCCTTGAATCTATATAAGCCTTGTTCTTGTTCCCATATTCTATGTGAGTTCATATGTGCATCAGTCCTATTCTTTGTAGATGAGACTGTTTTTTTAGAGTCATCTTTGTCTCTGACTCTTTCAATACTTCCAGCACCTCCTTTGCAATGATCCCTCAGCCCTGAGAGGAAGGTTTAATGAGAAAAACCAAATATTCTAATACCTCAAACTGTGTTGTTATTCGCACAAGACCATCGTCACTCTCTTCCCCCCCCCTATTTGGTTCTTAGGAGAAGGTCCCCTCTAGACCTTCGAATAACTGGACCTGCTGGATGGGTCAAGTGGCATCCGACACTGAAACGTTCTGGATTGCATCAAGACCCCACTGTATTGAGAAAGGCCCAAGGCTTAAATGCACAAGCAAAAGGGGAAGTACAGATACTTATCAGCGGGAGGGGTAGGGCAATACAAGCAAAAGGAGAAGTACTTATCAGTGGGAGAGGGGGGCAATAGAATTGCACATTCTTTAGGCAGTTAAACGGGGAAGCAGGAACTTGGTGGTATCAGGGTGTGGTCAGGACATCAGAGATGACTTAGGGCTGGAACACTCTGTGGTTGTTCTCGGAATCGGTGTATCAGTGGCCTGCTTTTGACCTCCTTTTCTTCTCAGGGGGGGGAGAGGCCCAATTTAGAGATCAGGACAATAATATTGTCTTAATAGCTCCCAACATCTCCCCCATTTTAGTATTTTTATAAAGGCATATTGTATAATAAATTTGTAGCCACATTTTTAATGATCACCTAATCATCTGTTTGCTCACAGACTGATTCTCTAAAACCACGAAGGACACAAGGACAAGTCATCTATGAGGCTTGAATTAATGGTCCTAATCTGTTGGGTATAACCTGGGCTAGCCAAGGGATTTAGGAACGAAGGAAGCTCCGTGGGTAGAGGTAGAGGTCTGATCCCCAGTGTGTAATGTTAGGGGCCATGTATAGAATTGATTCTTAGGCCCACAGAATTTTACCCAGAGTAACCCTGACCTGCTCTTGTGCTGTTTTTCTTGGGGGAAGAACCCTAGAGCACTCAACCTTCATGCAATCAGACATGTCTCTCAGAGACTGTCTAACAGCTTCTAGACTAATCTCTGTGCAGTACTTAGTCTTACAAATCTCACGGGCGACGGCTTCAAGTTCCAATTTTTTGATGTGTCTAGCCTGGGATGACTGTTTAGTTTCCAATGTGGTGAGAATGTATATTACCATGACAGAAGCACAGACTACGGCAATCTATAAATGATTTGTGGCATGAGACTGATGGCCGAATTTAGGGGGAGGGGAATGATCTTACTTAACCATTTTATGGAAATTGAGTCTCTCTCCCCGAGATGAGGGTGATGAAGTGGCATCTACGTCTGTCTCTTTTCTAGTAACCTGCTTGTTATTGCCAACGTCCAGCTGATGGTAATGAACTGAAAAAAATGCACTTGAAAGAGATGAATCAATTTGAAATTTAACAAATCGCATCAATTTCTGAAATGCCCAAGGACCGAAGTTTGTAAGTGGCTGCTCTCCAATTTCTCCTCTTTTGTGCACTCAACACAGCTTTCC
Organism: Mus musculus; assembly: GCF_000001635.26. Classification (NCBI taxonomy): domain Eukaryota; kingdom Metazoa; phylum Chordata; class Mammalia; order Rodentia; family Muridae; genus Mus; species Mus musculus. Next base: position 115,545,822 of record NC_000078.6, read on the forward strand.
ACCACTGTCAGGGCACTCACAGGTCACAGGTCAACCTGTCACATTGGAAGCTCGTATGCTCTTATAGCATTCTGTGGAAAAAACAGAAACATTCCCCTTTTCCCCATATTAAGTATCTGAACAGGATCATGGCATTTGCCAATAAGTGGATCCTTTTTATCTGCCCTAGACATCATTATTTTTTTTTAGACAGCCAATTTTTTTTAATTGGGGGAATGGGTCTCTAGGGGGTAGGCCTAGGCCCTCACTGCACAGCTTGTTCATTGGCACTGCCTCCAGAATCCTGTGGCTTCATCACATCTGGAAGCTCTGGAGGGCTGGAGAAGGGCTCAATGCGGAGAGCTTTGAAGGTGTCATCTGCTCGGAAGGCCAGGCCCACTGTGGCTGGGGCCTGTGGTCGTGCTGTCTGGCTAGTGAAGCCACACTCACCCAGAGTTTTGCCATCATCAAGGAGCTGGCCATCCGCTGCTCCTCTGGCGGCCGCTTGAGGATGCCCTCGATGATGTGCTTCAGTTCAAACACGGTGCTCGACTCCTTGGCGTCCATAAAGATGGTGGTCTTGTGGCACCGGCTCAACATGCCTGCACAGCCGCGCTCAACCCCTTTTCTTCTGGGGGGGGGAGGCCCAATTTAGAGATCAAGAGTTATCTTAATAACTCCCAACAGAATATGAGGAATTTACAAAGATGATATAGTAAAATAGAGATGAAATATGAGAGTAAAACATTTAAAATTGAGCAGATTATAAGAGTCATAGTGGTTGCAGGACTCCAAGGAAAGAGTGTCTTCCAGTCACAATGGACTCATGCACATATGAATTCACAGAAAATGTCACTGCAGTCACAGAGCCTGAACCACGTTGACCCAGATGAAATCCCCAACTTGGGAGAATGAAATGGACACAGGATCTCAGCCCTAACCACTCATATGTAAAGGAATGCCTAGTTTTCTCCAGGGGAGTCTCACAAGGGATGTTAAGGACAATTAATCATGAGGACATGCTTGGCAGTTGAGAGCAAAAATACAAATAAAAAAAAAAAGAATTCAATGGTGTTTTTCCAGACTTTTTTTTTTCTAATATTGCCTTGTTCAACTTCTATTGTCTCACTCATGGTTTAGCTATATATCATGGATACAGAGTTTTGATTTTTATTAGTATCTATCTATCTATCTATCTCTCTATCTCTCTATCTATCTATCTATCTATCTATCTATCTATCTATCTATCTTACTCTGTGTGTAGTTGTTTTTGTTTTATTTCTCTTTTTAATCCCCCCATTTAAAGTTCTTTCTTTTTTTCTCTCTTTCTTTCTCTCCTTCTTTCTTTCTTGCTTACATTCAGAAAGAAAAAACTGTATGTAGTTTCATGTATTTGGAGGTAGGAAGAATCTGAAAATAGTTGGGGGTGACAAAATCAGTTATTAGACTCAATTGTATCACTTTTTTCAAGATGTTATAAAAACTTAATAAAAACAAGTGAGCATAAATCTGTGAACTGTTTAACAAAGAAACTTTACTGTGTTTGAGCATGGAGAATCACATGTTAATCACCACAGTGAAGATCAGTTAGTACACTTAAAAAACAAACAAACAAAATAAACCCAAACAAACAAACAAACAAACAAACAAAAAACCACAGAGCAGAGTCCCATCCATATCCTTCTCACCTCTCTATGGGCATGCGTGGCCTCACTCTGTCATTTGCTGGTCATGAGCTCCCCTGAAAATAGTTTTCTCATTACTTAAACTGAAGTTGCTTTGCTTAAGTAAACTTAAGCCAGCTTAAGCACACACTAGCAAGATTTTGCTGAAAGGACCCAGATAGAGCTCTCTCTTGTGAGACTATGCCGGGGCCTAGCAAACACAGAAGTATATGCTCACAGTCAGCTATTGAATGGATCACAGGGCCCCCAATGGAGGAGCTAGAGAAAGTACCCAATAAGCTAAAGGGATCTGCAATCCTATAGGTGGAACAACATTATGATCTAACCAGTACCCCAGAGATCTTGACTCTAGCTGCATATGTATCAAAAGATGGCCTAGTCGGCCATCACTGGAAAGAGAGGCCCATTGGATCTGCAAACTTTATATGCCCCAGTACAGGGGAATGCCAGGGCCAAAAAGTGGGAGTGGGAGGGTAGGGGAGTGGGGGTGAGGGTATGGGGGATTTTGGGATAGCATTGGAAATGTAAATGAGGAAAATACCTAATAAAAATATTTAAAAATTAAAAAAAGAAAACACTAATGCATGTAACGTCAGTGTTTACAGAGATCCACTGAAGAGAGAAATGGCTTTAGTTTACCTGGAGATGATGATTTATGCATCAGCGATTTTAAGTTGTGCAACTATTACTATAATGTATCCCTTGAAGTCAGGTTCCTTCTTGCTGGCTGTTGGATCCAGCTCTTGCAGTTCCCATTTCTATAAACATAATGACAGTACAGAACAGGCTCTTTCCTGATGTTGTAAGACTACACCTGTATCAGAGCACCTATGTTCAGAGGTAAAACACTCACCCTACATTGTTTAGTAGACACAATAATGGTACACAGAAGTGAAACTATACATATAACAACTAAAATGTTGAAGCAGCACAGGACCTGGATGGACTCTTAGAAGCTGAAACAGCTTTGAAATTATTGCTGAAATAGGCCTGTATTAACAAAACAAAAAATTAGAACCATCCAGATGAAAGGTCTGACACCTAGAGATCAGCAATGAGAATCGCTCCATGGTGTGTCAGGACTACACATGGTCTTTTTACAAATGAACTCTTAGCAGCTATAGTTAACACCACAAAACCTGAATAAACCAAGCCAGTCAAAATTAAATCATGCGTATAAGTGAAATAACTGAGTAGCAAATGTGTTTTCTGTAAGTTTAACCATATAATTTTGATTGCTTGGATATACACTGTAGAATGTGAAATTTGGATTTCATATATTTTCCTCTTAGGTTATTACATCCAACTTCTTGCATGTGTTCTCTGCTTTCCCCACTAAACAAAGTATAACCATATTTTAAAAATATTAAAACATAATGGTGAGGCACTTCCAAGAACACACACAAAGTTTTGAACCTATTGGCATTTGATAATTGATGCTGAAAATATGCTCATTTTTCCTTCAGATGTATGCTAGGTATTACTTATGTACTAGTGAATGAAGCACATATGAATATATACGCAGCACTGATTGGACTCTCTATATTTTTATTTAATGAAATAAAACTTGTCAGTTAGTTGGGAGAGATTTATTGGATGTTCCAAAATGCAGCCAGAAGGTTATAGTGGGGCACATATGACTCTGATATATTTCATAAATGAATAAAAATGTCAAAGAATAAGTATACTCATTCTGAAAAATAAAAGTAACAACTTTACATATGTTTAGAATTGTCATGGAAATGATTATTCCACACTGTGCATTATTCTCCCATAATTTCTACTCTTTCATTTCTTGACTTTCCTAATTTTGTTAGGATAGACACTTTCATTTATACACTATAATGTATTGATATACATAAATGTATACAGGAATGTAATATCTAAGAAATACTGAGATATTCATATTTTATCTGCATATATTCATTAATACAATTAATATATAAGAATGATCATGTCATTAATATATCTGTGGCTGATGATTCTGCAATCATTCTCAAAACTTTGACCACTCATGAATGTCTGCATCAATGAATAAACATTAAACACAGAAACTTTTGGCTAAGGCTGAGAGTAGCACTAATCTATTATATAAATGTAAGTATTTACAACACAATTTGATATCTTGAACTTCAGCAATACAATTAGGATCAATTAGGACCACAAATCCAAGAAGAAAATAGTTAGGCATTGCATAAGAGTCCTGCACTAATAGGTACATCTTACCTGAAGTCTGATATTGTAGGCTACAAAATTAGGCAGAGTATAACATCACTGGTGTCTTTGTACTTCTTCTAGACCGCATATCATTGTTTATACTTAAAAATGGTAGCAGGTAGAATATCCTAATGAGTAGAAGGATCCTGTACCAGAGTGCTTAGCTAAGAGTGAAATGTAGAATAAAACTGACTAAGACCAAATACTCTAGACACAGCACGTGCTGCCTACACAATCAAGCACCAATCCCTGACACTATTAATGATATCTTGTTATGCTTGCAGATAGGATCTTCTCATAACTATTCTCTGAGTGATTCCACCCAGTAGCTGACTGAAACAGATGCAGAGACTCATAGCCAAACACTGGATGGACATATAGGAGTCTTAATAAAGTGTTTGGAAGATTGAGTGATCAGAAGGAGATAGGAACACCAAAGGAAGACCAACAGGATCAACTAACCTGTACATTGGGGGTTTTCAGAGATTAAACCACCAATGAAAGAGCATACAGGGGTTGGAACTAGAACTCCTGATCTTATGAAGAAGATGTGCAGTTCAGTCTTCCTGTGAATCCCCCAATAACTAGAGTGGGTGATATCCCTCAAGCTCTAGCTTTCTTTGGATCCTGTTCCCATAACTTGTCTGCCTTATCTGGCCACATTGGAAGAGAATGTGACTAGTACTGCAGACACTTGATGTGTCAAGATAGTGGGATACCTAGGGAGGCAAGGGATCCACCCTCTCAGAGGAAACAGAGATAGGGAGATAATGTGTGAGAGGGGAACTAGATGATGTAAAATGAATAAGCTAAATAATTAATGAAAAATTAACCCAAAACCTAGAAATGTACTGTTCCAAATTGACCACAGTGAGATGAAAATAAGGAAGAATATAAATGATAACAAATGAGCATGTGGATTACAGAAAAATAGTAATTTTTGCTTGCTTTTGATGTTAGTGTAAACTAGTGTAGTGACCAAAAATAGTGAAAAACAAAACAAAACAAAACAAAAAAAATGGTTCTGTGTACCTGCACCCTTCCTCCCAATTATGTACTCAAGTGACCACGTATACTATTACACAGATAATTGCACATTCATGTTTATTGCTGCTCCATTCACAGCAGATGAGAAATGGAATGCACCTAGATTTGTAACAAAAGACAATTAGATATTTATAATGTGGGATGTATAGGCAATGCAATACTACACAAAGTATTGAGTAAAACTGAATAAAGATATGCTGAGTGAGGTCAACTGAGTTCATATAACAAATGCTTCATATTATCTTTCATACAGTTTTGGTTTTTTTGGCTATTGTAGAAGATGAAAGAATAACATGTATATAATGTAGATGTATCCATGAACATATACGTCTACAGATATAGATATAGATGCATTGGTATACATAGATATAGATACATAGATATAGAGATAGAGATGTATTGGTATACATAGGTATATAATTACCTATTTTTTTAATTTTTTTTAATTTTTTAAATTTTTTAAATTTTTTTAATTTTAATTTTTTAATGTGGCTCCTGACCATTACTGTGAAATTTAATGGATTCTTGACTCTTTGCCTGTTCTTGGGTATTTTTCTTCTTGTTTGGTTTCTGTGTTCAACTTCAACATAATATGTATTCCATTATTTTACTATATTTTAGTTTTTCAAGTTTCGTTGTTATCTCTTAGAAGCCGATTCATTTCTACTGAGAGATAGAAAGTGAGTATATCCACAGGGGTGCAGGGAGGCAGGGAGGAATTCTGAGAAGCAGGAAGGAACCAAACTATATCCAGGATATATATTGCATGACAAAAGAATCTCTTTTCAATAAAAGAGAGAAAACAATTTAAAAATGAAAGTGAAGAAGAGGATGAAGAAGAGGAAGAAGAGAAAGGTGAAGGAGGAGGAAGAAGAAGAAGAAGAGGAGGAGGAGGAGGAAGGGGAAGAAGGGGAAGGAGAGGGGAAGGAGAAGGGGAAGGGGAAGGAAACACTAGGATCCTAATAATTAAAGGAGATGATGAAATAAAACAGAGATAAAATAATTCATATAGATGAGGCAGAATGTTTCAAATGTAAAGTGGTGATAGTAAATGGAGAATAAGGGAATGGTGTAGGATGAATCAAAGTTAAGTGTTATGAGGAAGGTAAGATGAAATCTAGGATCATTCAATGTTGTGATACTAGGAGTAAAGGACAGTGCATTATTAAGTAAAAAGAGACAAAAGTTATAATTTTAACTCTATGACAAACTGTTGAGAAATAATGAAGAGCTAATATTTGGCTAGTATACATTTGGTAATATCGATGTGTTGATGGAATAATTTTATGTTCAGGTTAATATAACATTTATAGATCTGCTGAAACAGTATTTTTATCAAAAATGATAAATTCAAAGAAAATCTATGCGAAAGTTGTGATATGCAGCTAAGACTTGGAGTTTTCTTATTAGCATTGTTCCAGTGATCTTGAGTGGGTCATGATTTAGGGTGATGTGAGATACATGTTTGCAGAAAGCTGAATAGAAAGAACAGGGATGAGCTTTGTGTTTTATTTTGACTTAGGTATATTTCAACAGAGGTACCTACATGTGTAGACAGTGTAGATCCCAGAAGACACGAGTTATTAACTGAACATGTCAGTGCCAGTCAAAGGACAACTCAATTTGAGTTAATGGTCAGAGAGTCCTCATAGGTGCCACAAAAGTATAAGATATTGTAGTTTCTCTAGGTTACATAATAACTCCATAATGAACCTCTTTTCTGAGAAAGAATTTAAATACTGAATAGATTTTAAGCGCCAAAGGAATGGGGTGTCTCCAAGGAAACTATCTTCCAGACATAACAGGACTCATGCACATATGAACTACAGAGTCTGAGACAGCATGCACATTTATGCACAGACTCAATCCAAATGAAGACCCAGTGTTGAGAGAAGAACACAGCCACAAGTTCTCAACTCTAAACAAGAAGTCTCTGAAATTGAACCTCACAAGCAAAGGAAAAATTTGCTTTCTCCAATGGAGCATTATTGGGCTTATTAACCACACTTAAGGGTAGACACATGTCCAGCAACAGAAGGTCAATACAAAATGAACTCAACAATATTTTTATACATATTTATTCTCATGTCAATTTGTGCATTTTTTTCAACTTGTCTTTTTCTATATGTTTGCAAAGTGCAGTTTTATGAGTTTTCTTTTGTATTTGAGAGAGAGAGAGAGAGAGAGAGAGAGAGAGAGAGAGAGAGAGAGAGAGTGTGTGTGTGTGTGTGTGTGTGTGTGCATGTGGGTATTTCTTATTAATTGAAAGTTTTTTGATCAATCTTTAATTTTTGTTACATTTTTTCCTTTCTCCAGGAAGAATAAAAGGCTGTTTTGCTGTGTTGAGGTTATGAGGAAGGAGCTGCCATAAGTTTGGGGAAGGAATCAGTGATGTGAATAAATTGTATGTATTTTTCCAAAAATATACAAAAGAATAAAAAAAGAAAATATAAATTCTTGAAGACCTTGATGAGGAATCTTCACTGAGTTTGAACACAAAATCATTATATCTCAATCACAATAAGTACAAGTCAGTTCATAAATGCAAAAAAAGGAAATCACAGAGGATACACAGTCCTTTCCACAACAATATCCGTATATTGGGATTTTTAGACCCATTCCACGCACTGCTTGTCCTCAACTCACTTTGAGGTAGATTTCATTTTTAAGCAATTAATTCTTTAATTAATTAATTAATATTTATTTACTTATTTATTTATTTATTTAATGTATTTGAGGACACTATCACTCTCTTCAGACACACTAGATGAGGAACCAGACCCCATTATAGATGCTTGCGAGCCACCATGTGGTTGCTGGAATTGAACTCAGGACCTCTGGAAAAACATTCAGTGATCTTAAACACTGAGCCATCTCTCCAGCTCAGCAGGTAGATTTCTTGTGGCTTAGCCTGAATTTGCCCAATCTTTCTAGAGCAGTAAGGTATTTCTGCAACTCCAGTGTTGACAGGGCTCAGCTGTATGGAGAAATTGTTCTTGTTTATTGATAGGAAGTCGCTAATATCTTAGTGACTAAATGTAATTTGTTTCTACATTATCACTAATAATCTCCCAAATTCATCCTATTTCCTAGTGGAAATTGGATCCATCTCTGGAAGTTCCCATTTGGTTTTGTTTGTTTGTTTGTTTGTTTGTTTGTATGTTTGTTTGTCTGTTTGTTTGTTTATGTTTTTATTGGGTATTTATTTCATTTACATTTCCAATGCTATCCCAACAGTCCCCCATATGCTCCCCCACCCACTCCCCCACCCACCCACTCCCACTTCTTGGCCCTCTCATTCCCCTGTACTGAGGCATATAAAGTTTGCACAACCAATGGGCCTCTCTTTCCACTGATGGCCGACTAGGTCATCTTCTGATTCATATGCAGCTAAACACACGAGCTACAGGGGGTCCTGGATAGTTCATATTGTTGTTCCACCTATAGTGTTGCAGAACCCTTTAGCTCCTTGGGTACTTCTTTAGATCCTCCATTGGGAGCCGTGTGACCCATCCAATAGCTGACTGTGAGAATCCACTTCTGTGTTTGCTAGGCCCCGGCATAGTCTCACAAGAGACAGCTATATCTGGGTCCTTTCAGCAAAATCTTGCTACTGTATGCAATGGTGTCAGCGTTTGGAAGCTGATTATCGGATGGATTCCTGGGTATGGCAATCTCTAAATGGTCCATCCTTTTGTCTCAGCTCCAAACTTTGTCTCTGTAACTCCTTCCATGGGTGTTTTGTTCCCAATTCTAAGAAGGGGCAAAGTGTCCACACTTTGGTCTTCGTTCTTCTTGAGTTTCATGCATTTAGCAAATGGTATTTTATATCTTGTGTATCCTAAGTTTCTGGGCTAATATCCACTTATCAGTGAGTACATATTGTGTGAGTTCCTTTGTGATTGGGTTACCTCACTCAGGATGATGCCCTCCAGGTCCATCCATTTGCCCTGGAATTTCATAAATTCATTCTTTTTAATAGCTGAGTAGGTCTCCATTTGTAATAAGGTGTAAATGGGGGAAATCAGGGTCTTTGTTGCATTCATGAGGCTGTAACTGGGCTAGAGCAGCTGGGGACAGAAGAGCAACAGTGAGTCTTAAGAGAAGATGCATCACTCCATGTATACATTGATGAATATTTGGAAATCTCACATACAGGAGACAATAGAAAGAGAGGAACTACAGTGACACTCGTGAAAAATGAACAATTTTTAAAAATCACATTGAGAAGGAAATAGAATCGAACAAATGTATTGTGCAATTCAATCTGTTTACCATAGTGCATTTCCATGCATTTAATGAGATGAGTGTAGAGAGGGAATTTCACACACAGGATCCTAATTGGTGGAGAATATGTGTGCTTAGAAATCTTTATCTTGCAACATTATGAACTAACCAATAGCCCAGAGCTCTTGACTATAGCTGCATATGTATCAAAAGATGGCCTAGTCGGCCATCACTGGAAAGAGAGGCCCATTGGACAGGCAAACCTTATATGCCCTAGTACAGGGGAATGCCAGGGCCAAAAACGGGAATAGGTGGGTAGGGGAGTGGGGGGGGTGGGGGGGACTTTTGGGATAGCATTGGAAATGTAATTGAGGAAAATACGTAATAAAAAATACAAAAAAGAGAAAGCTTTATCTCTAACTATGTACCTTTTTAATCCAGTGTTCTGCCGCAGACCTCTGTGTCCCTGTGTCTTCGTGGAACGGGGTCTCTCGACGCGGGTGGGCAAAGTGTGGATGAATGACAGACACGCAGGAGAGTTTGTGTGGAATCTGAATGTAATTTTACAACTGGAGCATCAGACTTTTTATGCAGAGGACAATAAGGAAGTTGGGTGACATATTCGCAAGGTACAATTGAGGTAACCGGAATCTTACATAAAACAGAGGAATGTAAACACAAAAGTTCTAATGGGAACCACCCAGGATAGAATACATTGATAACAGCTGGGATCAACAAGGGCTCCACCTAAAATTCACTAATCTTAGAAGCCAAGGTCAAGGGCTTCGCGTCCTTGCCACAGTTCCTATTTTAGTCTCTTGTATAGTCCACCTTCCCCTTAGGCCATTGTAAATACGTGTGTATGGGTGTAACTCTGCTATAGTATCTATGCTGGTTTCTCCTTTGGTCTGAAACTTCCTTCTTCCTAAGTGATGGTAAATTCCTGTGTTAAGGGAGTGACTTAGCTTTTACAATCTTGCTGAATTCTAAACCCTTGATATTGGTCAGGGATGCCCTTGGACTGTTGGAACACTGGTGGAAGGCTTTAGCCATGTCAGAGCACTTATAATAGGAAAATACTGAAAGAGAGCACGTGGATCCATACTCTAGACTAGCGCGGTAATGGAACTTGGGAATGAAAAATTAATGTATGGGTAGAGAACACTAGACTCCAGGAGGAGAGCTTCCTTGAAACTCTTTTGCCTCATGAGTGACTTTTAAGCCTTTCGGGTTGTCCAGTTGACTTGACCAGAGAGCGTAGCAGTGTTCTCTTATTTCTTGGTAGTGCATGTGTTAGTAAAGTGTTTCAGGATTTGATGTTTCCCTAATGAAGACAGATATGAAATATTGACCCTGTAATGATGAAAACCAAGAGCACTATGTAGGAATATGTATGTAATCATGTGTATTTAAATATCTGAAGTAGAGCTACTCATATTTAAACAGCAATACATACTGCATAAATACAGATTACTCAAAAATATTGTGTTCTAACCTTGGGTTCACACATTGGATCCACAAAATATTGCAGGATAGAAAGAGGAGGACCAGTTTAATTCATGTTCTCTCTTCCTTAACTGGTCAAAAACCATGTGATGTTCTGTGAATTGTCAGTTTACAGGGCAGCATCCTCTAGATATCAATGAGTTAACACTATAAAGGAACATGTATCCCTGTAATCCAGGGTGCTAAATGGTTTTACTTGGCATTTCAGAATGCCTGTTGTGCTGGGTAATGTTTATAATACTGTACATCATACTCCAGTATATGAGATACTGATGGCTCGCATAAGTTGAATTGCACAGAAGTGCATGCCTATTTAAGTAGTGTGGATTTACATAGAAATCCTCCTCTTATAATGTAATCCATTAGCAAATATCCAAATTTCATAATATTATAAATAGATAATATGTGCTTATTCCCCTAAGTTAAACTAATATGAGGATCATATTACTTGCTGATCTGGTACAGTGTCTATGCAGGAGCTTTCCTTGACTAAGTTGATATATTGATTTATACCATTTTTCTATTTTCCCCTTTCAAAGTTAATGAATTTTCCCTTCTCGTGTGGTTGGGCCATATTTTTATTGATCACAAACCCTAGGAGATCCTTTTAGAAGTGTGTATATTTGATGGCTATGAAGACCACCTAAGTAAGGAACTGGGCACCATTTCACAATCTAGGTCACTTTGAGGATAGGATTGTGTCTGGAAACTGGCTCATCTTCTCATTCTGATATCTTCACAGAATGATACAACATGGTTTCCTCAGGGGTCAGACAAACATATAAAATGCAGGATTATCCATTTTAGAGATGTTTTAGAAAATCTCTGGAATCTTTACTCAGTAACCTAACTCTGACATCACTTATGGACAAATTCTGCTGCTGTGACACCATCTGGAATTACTGAACAGTCCTCAACAAAGAACTGAGGATCACTCACACCCGTTATCCCGAAGTCTGTAAAACTGGTCTTGTATCACTGTAGTTCGTGTTCTGTAATAGCCATGTGATTATAGTGCAGGATATTGGGAACAGTGCAGACTATGAGATTAGAAACAGTGATCAATGTATATAACTGCACATCCACCCCACCCCACCCCAAATCTCATGAAAGGACCAGGAATGATTAAAAATATTTGTTGAGAATACCCAGTTGGTGGTAGAAAATACTTTAAACCCTTGATTCGGGAAGTAGGGACAATTGGATCTGAGTTTGAGGCAAACCTTGTCTAGAGTGGTAGTTCCAGGTCAAGCAGCTTTGTACAGAGAAACTATGTCTGGAAAAACAAAGCAAAACAAAACAGTACTTTAAGAGCATATACCAGAAATTAAATCTTGATTGTGTGATCAGCCACTTCTGCGCCAAAATTATTGACCCAATTATGGTAGATACATGTGCTCACATTGACACCAACATTGGTATAAGGATATAGTTTTACTACACCTACCCTAGCTCTGAATAAAAACACAAAGACATACTTTTATTAATTATAGATTTAAAACTTATCTTGCTCTTGTTCTCAACTAGCTTTATATTGTTGGAAGCCGCCCTCACATTCGCCGTTGCAAGATGGCACTGACATCCTGTGTTCTAAGTGGTAAACAAATGCACACCTTGCGCATGTGCCAAGGGTAGTTCTCCACTCCATGTGCTCTGCCTTCCCCGTGAAGACAGCTCGGCCGATAGGCTGCAGCCAATCAGGGAGTGACACGTCCTAGGCGGAGGATAATTCTCCTTAAAAGGGATGGGGTCTCGCCATTCTCTCTCTTGCACTCTTGCACTCTTGCTCTCTTGCTCTCTGGCTCCTGAAGATGTAAGCAATAAAGCTTTTGCCGCAGAAGATTCCGGTTTGTTGCGTCTTTCCTGGCCGGTCGCGAACGCGTGTAAGAGTTGGTGCTGGAACCCGGGACGAGAAGACCTGGGACAAGAAAACCCGGGACGAGAAAACATGGGACGGAATTTACCATCACCGGCGCAAGGAAGATCCCTCATTTCGGAACCAGAACTGTGGGTCACGGTCATAAAGGTTCCCGTAAAACAGACTGTTGAGAAGGATCCAGCCTGGATTCAGAACTCCTCAGCTGGGGAACGGTGGTAATGAAGTGTTCCCGTAAAACAGACTGTTGAGAAGGATTCAACTGCGTGAATTCAGAACTCTTCAGCTGGGGAACAGGGGACCCATAAGTATAGCTTTACAAGGTAAGTCTGGTCTTGAACTTTCTAACGAAATTCAAGACAGTCTATCAGAAGTAAAGTGGGAAATAGCTTTACAAGGTACGTCTGGCCTTGAACTTTCTAACGAAATTCAAGACAGTCTATCAGAAGTAAAGTGGGAAATAGCTTTACAAGGTATGTTTGGCCTTGAACTTTCTCTAGTGTTAGGAGCCTTTTTGTTCCTTTTCACATGTTATCAAGTGGTTAAGGCAGAGCTGAAAATTCTGGATGAAATTCAGGGCAATCTATCAGAAGTAAAGCGGGGAGAGAGAGTAGGAGCAAAGAGGAAATATGGCGCACAAAATAAGTATACAGGCCTTTCCACGGGTCTTGAACCCGAGGAAAAGTTTAGGTCAGGTTAGAATACCTGGGGAGAGATTAGAAGGAAGGAAAAGAAAAAAGATCAATTAGCGGAGGTCTCTAGGAGAAGGAGCTTATATTCATCACTAGATGAGCTCAAGGAGCCAGCTCTTAGTAGCTCTGAATCAGATGAAGAATTCTCCTCTGAAGAAACAGACTTGGAGGAGGAAGCAGCTCGTTATGAGAGAAAAAAGTACCAGCCAGATAAAATGCTAGCTAATCAGTTAAGGAAAAAGCCAAAAGCGGCTGGCGAAGGCCAGCATGCTGTTCAGCCTCCGGGCAGTCGGCTTCAAGGTCATAGTGCACTTCCACCCTATGCGGAGCCCCCGCCCTGCGTAAGGCGTCAGCCCTGCGCAGAGAGGCAATGGACAGAGAGGCAATGCGCAGACTCGTTCATTCCTAGAGAGGAACAAAGGAAAATGCAACAGGCATTTCCGGTCTTTGAAGGAGCCGAGGGTGGGCCTGTCCACGCTCCGGTAGAATATGTGCAGATTAAAGAGCTTGCCGAGTCGGTCCATAAATATGGAACTAATGCTAATTTTACCTTGGTGCAGTTAGACAGGCTTGCCGGCATGGCACTAACTCCTGCCGACTGGCAAATGATTGCAAAAGCCGCTCTCCCTAGTATGGGCAAATATATGGAATGGAGAGCTCTATGGCAAGAGGCTGCACAAGCGCAGGCCCGAGCAAACGCTGCTGCTTTGACTCCAGAGCGGAGAGATTGGACTTTTGACTTGTTAACGGGTCAGGGAGCTTATACTGCTGATCAAACAAACAAACAAACTACCACTGGGGAGCTTATGCCCAAATTTCCTCCATGGCTATTAGGGCCTGGAAGGCGCTCTCCCGAGCAGGTGAGGCCACTGGACAACTAACAAAGATCGTCCAGAGACCTCAGGAGTCATTCTCAGATTTTGTGGCCAGAATGACAGAGGCAGCAGAGCGTATTTTTGGAGATTCGGAGCAAGCCGCACCTCTGGTAGAACAGCTCATTTATGAGCAAGCCACACAGGAGTGCCGAGCGGCCATAGCCCCAAGAAAGAACAAAGGTTTACAAGACTGTCTCAGGGTTTGTCGGGAGCTCGGGGGACCTCGCACCAATGCAGGCTTAGCGGCCACCATCCTCCAATCCCAAAAACGCTCCATGGGCAGAAATGATCAGAGGACATGTTTTAACTGCGGGAAGCCTGGGCATCTTAAGAAAGATTGCAGAGCTCCAGATAAACAGGGGGGGGACTCTCACTCTTTGCTCTAAGTGTGGCAAGGGTTATCATAGAGCCGACCAGTGTCGCTCTCTGAGGAATATAAAGGGCAGACTCCTTCCCCCACCTGATAACCAATCAGCTGATGTGTCAAAAAACGGGCCATCGAGCCCTCAGTCCCAGGGCCCTCAAAGATATGGGAAACGGTTTGTCAGGACCCAGGAAGCAGTCAGAGAGGCGACCCAGGAAGACCCACAAGGGTGGACCTGCGTGCCGCCTCCGACTTCCTATTAATGCCTCAAATGAGTATTCAGCCGGTGCCAGTGGAGCCTATACCATCCTTGCCCCCGGGAACCATGGGCCTTATTCTCGGCCGGGGTTCACTCACCTTGCAGGGCTTAGTAGTCCACCCTGGAGTTATGGATTGTCAACATTCCCCTGAAATACAGGTCCTGTGCTCAAGCCCTAAGGGCGTTTTTTCTATTAGTAAAGGAGATAGGATAGCTCAGCTGCTGCTCCTCCCTGATAATACCAGGGAGAAATCTGCAGGACCTGAGATAAAGAAAATGGGCTCCTCGGGAAATGATTCTGCCTATTTGGTTGTATCTTTGAATGATAGACCTAAGCTCCACCTTAAGATCAACGGAAAAGTGTTTGAAGGCATCCTTGATACCGGAGCAGATAAAAGTATAAACTCTACACATTGGTGGCCCAAAGCATGGCCCACCACAGAGTCATCTCATTCATTACAGGGCCTAGGATATCAATCATGTCCCACTATAAGCTCCGTTGCCTTGACGTGGGAATCCTCTGAAGGGCAGCAAGGGAAATGCATACCTTATGTGCTCCCACTCCCGGTTAACCTCTGGGGAAGGGATATTATGCAGCATTTGGGCCTTATTTTGTCCAATGAAAATGCCCCATCGAGAGGGTATTCAGCTAAAGCAAAAAAATATCATGGCAAAGATGAGTTATAAAGAAGGAAAAGGGTTAGGACATCAAGAACAGGGAAGGATAGAGCCCATCTCACCTAATGGAAACCAAGACAGACAGGGTCTGGGTTTTCCCTAGGGGCCATTGGGGCAGCATGACCCATACCATGGAAAACAGGGGATCCAGTGTGGGTTCCTCAATGGCCCCTATCCTCTGAAAAACTGGAAGCTGTGATTCAACTGGTAGAGGAACAATTAAAACTAGGCCATATTGAACCATCTACCTCACCTTGGAATACTCCAATTTTTGTAATTAAGAAAAAGTCAGGAAAGTGGAGACTGCTCCATGACCTCAGAGCCATTAATGAGCAAATGAACTTATTTGGCCCGGTACAGAGGGGTCTCCCTGTACTTTCCGCCTTACCACGTGGCTGGAATTTAATTATTATAGATATTAAAGATTGTTTCTTTTCTATACCTTTGTGTCCAAGGGATAGGCCCAGATTTGTCTTTACCATCCCCTCTATTAATCACATGGAACCTGATAAGAGGTATCAATGGAAGGTCTTACCACAGGGAATGTCCAATAGTCCTACAATGTGCCAACTTTATGTGCAAGAAGCTCTTTTGCCAGTGAGGGAACAATTCCCCTCTTTAATTTTGCTCCTTTACATGGATGACATCCTCCTGTGCCATAAAAACCTTACCATTCTACAAAAGGCATATCCTTTTCTACTTAAAACTTTAAGTCAGTAGGGTTTACAGATAGCCACAGAAAAAGTCCAAATTTCTGATACAGGACAATTCTTGGGCTCTGTGGTGTCCCCAGATAAGATTGTGCCCCAAAAGGTAGAGATAAGGAGAGATCACCTCCATACCTTAAATGATTTTCAAAAGCTGTTGGGAGATATTAATTGGCTCAGAACTTTTTTGAAGATTCCTTCCGCTGAGTTAAGGCCTTTGTTTGGTATTTTAGAAGGAGATCCTCATATCTCCTCCCCTAGGGCTCTTACTCTAGCTGCTAACCAGGCCTTACAAAAAGTGGAAAATGCCTTACAGAATGCACAATTACAACATATTGAGGATTCGCAGCCTTTCAGTTTGTGTGTCTTTAAGACAGCACAATTGCCAATCGCAGTTTTGTGGCAGAATGGGCCATTGTTGTGGATCCATCCAAACGTATCCCCAGCTAAAATAATAGATTGGTATCCTGATGCAATTGCACAGCTTGCCCTTAAAGGCCTAAAAGCAGCAATCACCCACTTTGGACGAAGTCCATATCTTTTAATTGTACCTTATACCGCTGCACAGGTTCAAACCTTGGCAGCCACATCTAATGATTGAGCAGTTTTAGTTACCTCCTTTTCAGGACAAATAGATAACCATTGTCCAAAACATCCAATTTTACAGTTTGCCCAAAATCAATCTGTTGTGTTTCCACAAATAACGGTAAGAAACCCACTTAAAAATGGGATTGTGGTATATACTGATGGATCAAAAACTGGCACAGGTGCCTATGTGGCTAATGGTAAAGTAGTATCCAAACAATATAATGAAAATTCACCTCAAGTGGTAGAATGTTTAGTGGTTTTAGAAGTTTTAAAAACCTTTTTGGAACCCCTTAATATTGTGTCAGATTCCTGTTATGTGGTTAATGCAGTAAATCTTTTAGAAGTGGCTGGAGTGATTAAGCCTTCCAGTAAAGTTGCCAATATTTTTCAGCAGATACAATTAGTTTTGTTATCTAGAAGATTTCCTGTTTATATTACTCATGTTAGAGCCCATTCAGGCCTACCTGGCCCCATGGCTCTGGGAAATGATTTGGCAGATAAGGCCACTAAAGTGGTAGCTGCTGCCCTATCATCCCCGGTAGAAGCTGCAAGAAATTTTCATAACAATTTTCATGTGACGGCTGAAACATTACACAGTCGTTTCTACTTGACAAGAAAATGAAGCCCGTGACATTGTTACTCAATGTCAAAGCTGCTGTGAGTTCTTGCCAGTTCCTCATGTGGGAATTAACCCACGCGGTATTCGACCTCTACAGGTCTGGCAAATGGATGTTACACATGTTTCTTCCTTTGGAAAACTTCAATATCTCCATGTGTCCATTGACACATGTTCTGGCATCATGTTTGCTTCTCCGTTAACCGGAGAAAAAGCCTCACATGTGATTCAACATTGCCTTGAGGCATGGAGTGCTTGGGGGAAACCCAAACTCCTTAAGACTGATAATGGACCAGCTTATACATCTCAAAAATTCCAGCAGTTCTGCCGTCAAATGGACGTGACCCACCTGACTGGACTTCCATACAACCCTCAAGGACAGGGTATTGTTGGGCGTGCGCATCGCACCCTCAAATCCTATCTATTAAAACAGAAGAGGGGAGTGGAGGAGGCTCTACCCCGAGTACCAAGAGTGTCTGTGTCTATGGCACTCTTTACATTCAATTTTTTAAATCTTGATGCTCATGGCCATACTGCGGCTGAACGTCATTGTTCAGAGCCAGATAGGCCCAATGAGATGGTTAAATGGAAAAATGTCCTTGATAATAAATGGTATGGCCCGAATTCTATCTTGATAAGATCCAGGGGAGCTGTTTGTGTTTTTCCACAGAATGAAGACAACCCATTTTGGATACCAGAAAGACTCACCCGAAAAATCCAGACTGAACAAGGGAATACTGATGTCCCTCGTCTTGGTGATGTCCAGGGCGACAATAACAAAGAGAGAGAAGCGTTGGGAGATAATGTCGACATTTCCACTCCCAATGCTGGTGATGTATAATGCTCAAGTATTCCCCTGCCTTTTTACCAGTAACAAGGAACTGGGTTTGGCCTTGATTCAGACAGTCTTGGCTCTGTCTGGACAGGTCCAGACGACTGACACCATTAACACATTGTCAGCCTCGGTGACCACAGTCATAGATAAACAGGCCTCAGCTAATGTCAAGATACAGGGAGGTCTCATGCTGGTTAATCAACGCATAGATCTTGTCCAGGAACAACTAGATGTATTATGGCAAATAGCTCAGCTGGGATGTGAACAAAAGTTTCCGGGATTATACGTTACTTCCATTCAGTATGAGAAATTTACTAGGGCAGCTAATTTGTCAAAAAGTCTTTCTCAGTATATGTTACAGAATTGGATGGCTAAATTTGAACAGACCCTTCGGGAATTGAGAATTGCCATTATTCAGGTCAACTCCACGCGCTTGGACCTGTCCCTGACCAAAGGATTACCCAATTGGATCTCCTCAGCATTTTCCTTCTTTAAAGAATGGGTGGGATTGATATTATTTGGAGATAATCCACTAACTTTGCTGTGGATTATGTTGCTTCTTTGGTTGTTCTGTAAGCTTAAGGCCCAAACTAGGAGAGACAAGGTGGTTATTTCCCAGGCACTTGCAGCTCTAGAACATGGTGCTTCCCCTGATATATCTATGCTTAAGCAATAGGTCGCTGGCCACTCAGCTCTTGCACCCCACGAGGCTAGTCTCATTGCACGGGATAGAGTGAGTGTGCTTCAGCAGCCCGAGAGAGTTGCACGGCTAAGCACTGCAGTAGAAGGGCTCTGCGGCACATATGAGCCTATTCTAGGGAGACATGTCATCTTTCAAGAAGGTTGAGTGTCCAAGTGTCCTTCTCCCCAGGAAAAACGACACGGGACCAGACCAGGACCCCTCTGGGTGATGAGCCTGGAAGGGGTTTTGTGTACGGCTCCTTTACCTGCACACTGGGGATTTGACCTCTATCTCCACTATCATTAATATGGGTGGCCTATTGCACTTATTAAAAGGAAAGGGGGAGATGTTGGGAGCCGCCCTCACATTCGCCATTGCAAGATGGCACTGACATCCTGTGTTCTAAGTGGTAAACAAATGCACACCTTGCGCATGTGCCAAGGGTAGTTCTCCACTCCATGTGCTCTGCCTTCCCCGTGACGACAGCTCGGCCGATGGGCTGCAGCCAATCAGAGAGTGACACGTCCTAGGCGGAGGATAATTCTCCTTAAAAGGGACGGGGTTTCGCCATTCTCTCTCTTGCACTCTTGCACTCTTGCTCTCTTGCTCTCTTGCTCTCTGGCTCCTGAAGATGTAAGCAATAAAGCTTTTGCCGCAGAAGATTCCGGTTTGTTGCGTCTTTCCTGGCCGGTCGCGAACACGTGTAAGATTATATAAGCAATATTTTCTTCTCCCCAACTTCACCTAGATCCTCATTCCTTTGCTACCAACCTAACTTCATACCCTTCCTTTCACTCACTCTTTAACCAAACACAAACTAAAACATAAAAACAAGAATCAATTTCTGTCTCCTTGTCTATCTCTGTTACTATCTATTCCAACTCTGTTGTCACACACACACTCAAATACACATACATACATACCTACATAGATGATACATACATACATACATACATACATACATACATACATACATACATACATACACTCACACAGATACAAACTCAAAAGAAGAAAAAAATTGAACTCAAATACACATCAAAAAAACAGTAAGACAAAAAAATGCCTAAATAAAGCTATATGTATAAACTCTCTACAAATATGCTATTGTGTTGGTTTTGTTTGTCCACCTCCTGGGCATAGGGCCTACATTATAGAGTGGTTAATACAGAAATTGAGACTCCACTGAAGAAGTCAAATTGTCCATTGTAAATGAGTACCAGTTACACATAGCTTCTTAGCTAGAGATTGGAGCACAGGTCCCACTTCCCCCTCTCAGGCTTCCACTGGCTTGGATTGATCTAAGCCCTATGCTTGTTTCCATAGTTTCTGTGAGTCCATATGTGCATCAGTCCGATTGCTTCTGGATGAGCATGTTTCATTAGAGTCATCCATCATCTCTGACAATCTTCCTTCCCAATGGTCCATTAGTCCTGGGAGGAAAGTTTTATGAGGATCAACCACTTAGTACCAGTGCTCTACAAATTATCCATTTCTGGTTCTGTCTTCCTTCCAATCTACTGCAAAACATCTCTCTGATGGTGGATAGATGAATTACCGGTTTAAGTATATGGTTATGTAAATAAAAATCTGTTTATGCATATGTTGCTCTATCAGAACAGTGGAATATGATTTTTCCTTGGGACCATGGCTTATCCAATTTCAGTTTTTTTTTTTTTTTTTTTTGAAATTCAATCAGAGTCACCCATGGAAAATGCTAACCATAACTGTAAGCCTAAACCTAATCCTAACCCTAATTTCATAGGCCTTAAATTCCATCAATGAATAAATGATTAATCCTAAAATGTTTGTGCCCTATTGTATAAGCATAATCCACAAGCAGGCAACTATTGTAGACAACAGGGTTTATAGCTAGATTGATTATTACTTTTCTCATCCAATGTCACACAAAGTACCTCCAGTATTATGAACACTAATCAACAGGAATGAAACCTCTACTTGGAGACAAGCTCAACTTCTGTGTTCATTGAGATATATAAGTGTTATCTTGAACCATATGGTGTTAAAATTAGTTTGTGAGCAGAAACAAGTAGACATCAGAACAGTCTGAATTATTTGGGAGTATCTATGGACACTCTTTGGTCAATGACTCAATTCAAGAATACTCATCCAGTAATTGCCATCTTCACCATTTACAAGTATTCACTGAGGTTGAACATAACAATAATTTGGAATCTTCTGCTGTGCGAATTTGAAGCCTAAGACTGAGTGGAACCAAGCTCTGAACTACCTGGCACCAAACATCCACCAGCTTTAAAAAAAACAAAACACAGACAGAATCATTCATGAACATCTTAATAGAGACCTAAGGTGAATAACAGGAATGGAAAGCTGTTCAACTAAGAGCAAACAGGAAACCACAGAGGCCAGAAGAAAAGTGAAGTCATATTATCTTACGATATAATAGGAAGGAACAGAGCTGAAAACCAGCCTGAATTACTGTACAGCTTATAACTGAGGCTGTGACAATGTGCTATTCGAGCACAGTAGTATGTGGCAGTATCTGCAGTGTCCACACTGGCGATCTTGAGGAATACCTGGTTGTTGGAGGTATCCTTGGAGATTGTGAGCCGGCTCTTCAGGGCTGTGTTATAGTACTTATTATCATTCCACCAAATGTGTGCCAGCCACTCCAGACCATTCCCTGAAGGCTGATGAATCCAGCCTACACCCATACCAGAAGTGCTCAGTGAAAACCCAGAGAAAGAACAAGTCAGACTGAGGGTCTGGGAGGGCTGCAATATCCCAGGGCCAGACTCTTTCTGAGTAATCTGGGAGAGGACATCTGTTGAGAAAAAGAAAATGGAGAAGGTAAGTTTGGAACAGGTGAAGATAGAAGAGTTTAGCCCTTAAGAAGTCTTGGCACTCACATGCAGGAACAATCAGTAGCAGGAATGAAGAAGTAAGCCTGCCCATGGCTGCACACTTGTGAGTACACAGGCCCAGCTTTGGCTTTTTAACCCAAGGTTGGGTGGATCCAGGAGAGATTTGCATTCCCTCACCGGGTGCTGCCTCTGATGGTATACTTAAGTTTTAGGACTCAGGTATCAGTCTATGATGGGAGATGCAGGAACCCTCAAGTGAATTCATTTTTGCTTACCATAGACAGTATGTAACTTATATCTTGGGTATCCTAGGTTTTGGGCTAATATCCACTTATCAGTGATTACATATTGTGTGAGTTCCTTTGTGAATGTGTAACCTCACTCAGGATGATGCCCTCCAGGTCCATCCATTTGGCTAGGAATTTCATAAATTCATTCTTTTTAATAGCTGAGTAGTACTCCATTGTGTAGATGTACCACATTTTCTGTATCCATTCCTCTGTTGAGGGGCATCTGGGTTCTTTCCAGCTTCTGGCTATTATAAATAAGGCTGCTATGAACATAGTGGAGCATGTGCCCTTCTTACCAGTTGGGGCATCTTCTGGATATATGCCCAGGAGAGGTATTGCTGGATCCTCCGGTAGTACTATGTCCAATTTTCTGAGGAACTGCCAGACGGATTTCCAGAGTGGTTGTACAAGCCTGCAATCCCACCAACAATGGAGGAGTGTTCCTTTTTCTTCACATCCTCGCCAGTATCTGCTGTCACCTGAATTTTTGATCTTAGCCATTCTGACTGGTGTGAGGTGGAATCTCAGGGTTGTTTTGATTTGCATTTCCCTGATGATTAAGGATGTTGAACATTTTTTCAGGTGCTTCTCTGCGATTCGGTATTCCTCAGGTGAGAATTCTTTGTTCAGTTCTGAGCCCCATTTTTAAATGGGGTTATTTGATTTTCTGAAGTCCACCTTCTTGAGTTCTTTATATATGTTGGATATTAGTCCCCTATCTGATTTAGGATAGGTAAAGATCCTTTCCCAATCTGTTGGTGGTCTTTTTGTCTTACTGACGGTGTCTTTTGCCTTGCAGAAACTTTGGAGTTTCATTAGGTCCCATTTGTCAATTCTTGATCTTACAGCACAAGCCATTGCTGTTCTGTTCAGGAATTTTTCCCCTGTGCCCATATCTTCAAGGCTTTTCCCCACTTTCTCCTCTATAAGTTTGAGTGTCTCTGGTTTTATGTGAAGTTCTTTGATCCATTTAGATTTGACCTTAGTACAAGGAGATAAGTATGGATCAATTCGCATTCTTCTACATGATAACAACCACTTGTGCCAGCACCAATTGTTGAAAATGCTGTCTTTCTTCCACTGAATGGTTTTAGCTCCCTTGTCGAAGATCAAGTGACCATAGGTGTGTGGGTTCATTTCCTAAACACATGAAACTCAAGAAAAATTAAGACTGAAGTGTGGACACTATGCCCCTCCTTAGAATTGGGAACAAAACAACAATGGAAGGAGTTACAAAGACAAAGTTTGGAGCTGAGATGAAAGGATGGACCATGTAGAGACTGCCATATCCAGGGATCCACCCCATAATCAGCATCCAAACACTGACACCATTGCATACACTAGCAAGATTTTATTGAAAGGACCCAGATGTAGCTGTCTCTTGTGAGACTATGCCGGGGCCTAGCAAACACAGAAGTGGATGCTCACAGTCAGCTAATGGATGGATCACAGGGCTCCCAATGGAGGAGCTAGAGAAAGTACCCAAGGAGCTAAAGGGATCTGCAACCCTATAGGTGGATCAACATTATGAACTAACCAGTACCCCGGAGCTCTTGACTCTAGCTGCATATGTATCAAAAGATGGCCTAGTCGGCCATCACTGGAAAGAGAGGCCCATTGGACACGCAAACTTTATATGCCCCAGAACAGGGGAACGCCAGGGCCAAAAAGGGGGAGTTGGCGGGTAGGGGAGTGGGGGTGGGTGGGTATGGGGGACTTTTGGTATAGCATTGGAAATGTAAATGAGCTAAATACCTAATTTAAAAAATTAAAAAAATGAAAAAAAAAGAGTATGTAACACACAAGACCAGGTTCCTCAGTACACAACTCTGCTGATGAGTGGTGTTGTGTTGCAGTAGAGTTGAGAGAGACACTCACTCTAACACAAAGGGCCCAGACTCTGTCCACTCATCTAGGAATCACTTCCCTATGATTTTCCATGGAGAGCAGATGAGACTCAAAGTAGAGATTTTACTCATACTTTGATGGCACTCGGTGTGAATCTTACCACTATATATTTTTCCACAAAGTTGATACAGTAATTGTATACTTCTTGCATAATGTAAGAGTATATACCATCCCAAGGCTGGTAATTGTGAATACTATAATTCCATGAAAAAGAGTGATTTCATTGACTTTATTGATGTGTCAAGTTCCTGGCTCACATATTTGAGATTTCCATCTATTCAATATTCAGTAGCTTCTTCTTTATATTGACCTGTATTTGTGATAACGTTAAAATCAACAGCAGAAAACAAAAACTGTAAGCAGGGAGTTTATTTAATTCTCACAGTTGCAGATAATCTTGGAAGAAGGCACAGTGGGCTGAGGCTTCTTGAAGGCACAGCACACAAGCTTAGATAATTGTTCGACAACCTTCAGAAATGTTAAGACACAATGAATTTGTCTTTGTTCTTATCAGTATTGATGTTTTAGAACTTAGAGAGAATGAGATTTGCCTAACTTTGATCAACATCATGCAGTCATGCATGAACATGACTGAATACGTCGAAAAAAGCTTGTGTAGCTGACTGATTTCATTAAAGAAGTCTACACAAAACCCAATCAAGTTCCTTTTATGAATAAAAAAATCTTCCTAATTTCAGAATTTTGAAAGATAAAATTATCAAGATATGTCCAAACCATAAAATAGGATCTTAGCACATGGTTGTATCAACATGAGGAAGAGAAAACAATCCCAGAATGCTGAGTGCCATCTGAGGACCCGAACCATTAGTGTAATATGAGCAATAAGACCTGAACACTGCATTCATTTTCCAGGGGGTTGTCAATGTTAAAATAACTTTTTATCTATGAGTAAATTATGTATCTTTTTTTTAGCTATTTTCCTCACTTACATTTCCAATGCTATACCAAAAGTTCCCCATACCCTACCCCCACACTCGCACTTTTTGGCCCTGGTATTCCCCTGGACTGTGGCATATAAAGTTTGCAGGTCCAATGGGCCTCTCTTTTCAGTGATGGCCAACTAGGCTGTCTTTTGATACATATGCAGCTAGAGTCAAGAGCTCCGGGGTATTGGTTAGTTCATAATGTTGTACTAACTATAGGGTTGCAGGTCCCTTTAGCTCCTTGGGTACTTTCTCTAGCTCCTCCATTGGGGGACCTGTGATCCATCCAATAGCTGACTGTGAGCATCCAATTCTGTGTTTGATAGGCGCCGACATAATCTCACAAGAGGCAGCTCTATCTGGGTAATTTCAGCAAAACCTTGCTATTGTATGCAATGGTGTCAGCGTTTGGAGGCTGATTATGGGATGGATCCCCTGATATGGCAATCTCTAAACGGTCCATTCTTTTGTCTCAGCTCCAAACTTTGTCTCTGTAACTCCTTCCATGGGTGTTTTGTTAACAATTTTAAGAAGGGGTAAAGTGTCCAAACTTTGGTCTTCGTTCTACTTGAGTTTCATGTGCTTTGCAAATTGTAACTTATATCTTGGGTATTCTAAGCTTCTCTGCTAATATCCACTTATCAGTGAATACATATCATTTGAGTTCTTTTGTGATTGGGTTACCTCACTCAGGATGATGCCCTCCAGGTCCATCCATTTGCCTACGAATTTCATAAATTCATTCTTTTTAATAGCTGAGTAGTATTCCATTGTGTTAATGTACCACATTTTTTGTATCCATTTCTCTATTTAGGGTATCTGGGTTCTTTCCAGCTTCTATCTATTATAAATAAGCTTGCTATGAATATAGTGGAGCATGTTTCTATCTTACTAGTTGGAACATCTTCTGGATATATGCCCAGGAAAGATATTGCGGGATCCTCCAGTAGTACCATATCCAATTTTCTGAGGAACTGCCTGACTGATTTCCAGAGTGGTTGTACAAGCTTGCAATCCCACCAACAATGGAGGAGTGTTCCTCTTTCTCCACATCCTTGCCAGCATCTGCTGTCACCTGAATTTTTGATCTTAGCCATTCTGACTGGTGTGAGATGGAATCTCAGGTTTGTTTTGATTTGCATTTTCCTGATGATTAAGGATGTTGACCATTTTTTCAGGTGTTTCTCAGCCATTTCGTATTCCTCAGGTGAGAATTCTTTGTGTAGCTCTGAACCCCATTTTTAATGGGGTTATTTGATTTTCTGGAGTCCACCTTCTTGAGTTCTTCATATATATATTTGATATTAGTTCTCTATCTGATTTAGGATAGGTAAAGATCCTTTCCCAATCTGTTGGTGGCCTTTTTGTCTTATTGACAGTGTCTTCTGCCTTACAGAAGTTTTGCACTTTCATGAGGTCCCATATGTCAATTCTCGATCTTACAGCACAAGCCATTGCTGTTCTATTCAGGAATTTTTCCCCTGTGCCAATATCTTCTAGGCTTTTCCCCACTATCTCCTCTATAAGTTTCAGTGTCTCTGGTTTTATGTGCAGCTCCTTGATCCACTTAGATTTGACCTTAGTACAAGGAGATAGGAATGGATCAATTCACATTCTTCTACATGATAACCACCAGTTGTGCCAGCATCATTTGTTGAAAATGCTGTCTTTTTTCCATTGGATGATTTTAGCTCCCTTGACGAAGATCAAGTGACCATAGGTGTGTGGGTTCATTTCTGGGTCTTCAATTCTATTCCATTGGTCTACTTGTCTGTCATTATACCAGTACCATGCGTTTTTATCACAATTGCTCTGTAGTAAATCTTTAGGTCAGGCATGGTGATTCCACCAGAGGTTCTTTTATCCTTGAGAAGAGTTTTTGCTATCCTAGGTTTATTGTTATTCCAGATGAATTTGCAGATTTCTCTTTCTAATTCGTCGAAAAATTGAGTTGGAATAAATTATGTATCTTGTAATAGAAAATTTTCTGACATTTTCCTCATGAGACTCAAAGATCAACATGTACATTCTCATCAGGCAATAAGAATGGTCTACAAGAAGGTAAAGATCCTAGAATGGATAACACAGAGGCTAAGTTGCCAGGTTTGGATTAATGGGCTTAAGTGACAGAAAAAGTGCCGGTTCCTGAGTCAGAAAAGAGAATCTTCAGAAGACAGAATAGCTTTTCTAGCCTGGAACACAGATACTGCATTTCACAAGCTTTATCCATGAAGGGCATAGAAGTGTGATGTTGTCTTAAGTCTGTGCTAGGAGCTGCAATGAATGAGAACAATTTTTCCTGAGTTTCTCAGAGGTGCTTGAAGTAATTCTGGGTCCAAGTCCATAAATGTACAGACAGAGATATGCACAACTTGGTAAAAAATTAAAATACAGAAATATAATCAAACTAGATTTTATAAATTTTATATATAAAGCACTATGCTACTTGGGGTTCAAGAATGGAACAGATTTCTCTAAATTAGGGTCACATTAACTCATTAATTTAGATTATTTCACTGATATACTTTATAAAATTCCTGCACTCAGGTATACTCAGCTAGAGAGCTTATTTCCAACTCAACTAGAGTGTTTATGTTATGTTTCTAATAAGTGCCATAATCATTTCTGTGTCTCTATGTTCATTTCAAGGACATTTGATTGGGGGAAAAAGCACTGCAGATGGAACAAGTAATGGCTAAGTTTGAACTTCCAATCCATCCTACAGAAACTATCAAGCACTTGGATTGAAATTGACGGTACTATCATGGGATTTATTTGAGGAAGGCATGTTATATATTGATGTTGTATATAATAAGATTCTAATATGCTCAGGGTACAGCAGCAACCAGACATTCCTTTAGATGATGTGGAAAGTCTGCTACCAGAGACAGGATCTAATCTCATAAGGTGCAAATGGCATCCAGGCAGGGAAAAGAAAGTGAATTTCTTATCAGAAACTATTAGGAACCTGGGTGTACCCACAGTAGGTTAGAATTCTAAAATTCTAACAGTTGAAAAATTGTTCTTGACAAGCTAATACAATGTTCTAATTTACAAATAAACTCAAGAGGGAAATATACAGATAATTAAGAGATAAAAATAAAAATAATGAGTTTGAGGCCAGCTTGGTCTACAGAGTGAGTTCCAGGACAGCCAGGACTACACAGAGAAACCCTGTCTCAAAAAACCAAAATTAATAAATAAACAAACAAATAAACACATAAATAAATACACAAATAAATAATATAAATAATATAAATTAAAATAAAAATACAATGTACAATAAATAAAATAAAAATAAAAATTTAAGAAGACCAGGCTGTGAAAATATGTCTATCTTCTCCCCCTCTCGTTCTCCTGAGCTGAGGGTTTCATGTGGCAATAGGTCCCAGGTCTCATACCTTCCCAAAGGAGCTTCATTAGTTCAACATTGTGGATGGAACATCAAGACGTATGTTCCTAAGTCACAATCACTCATATTTTCCAACTGAGAAAATCCCTTCTGCCAAGGGAAAGAAGTTACAGATAGATTTACAGATCCAACTAACAGTGAAGGTGATGACTGAACATTTGACACATAATGCTTGAAATTTTCTGTCATTCTGTCATTTGCATATGAATTGGGTTTTGTCCTTCCAATAAGGTTAATATGTAATGAATAAAACATATGCACAATTACTTAACAAATAACTTTTACTGTCCTAAATTGGTAGTCTTGTCACAGGTGCTCCATCACATATATCTTATGGTCACTGAAGTGTGTGATGTTTGGAAAGGAAGCCTCAGAGTCTCCTAGGACTGCCTCACTCTCACTCCCCAGTTTTTTCTCTGTACCTGCTACTCTTTCTCTCTTAGTGAAAGTTGAATCTACATCACCCCCTGCTGGTCCTGTGCATCCTCAAAGGGACTTCTTTCTGAGCACACAGGGAAACTGTTCACTGTGTCTTCAAAGCTCCATCTTAGTGGTGGCAGAGCTCTGCCTCAGAGTGAACTAGTTCTTGAATGAGTAAACTGACAGTCTGATGGATTCTTCAGTGACTGCTCCACACTTTGTAAAGACCTTATCATCTTTTCTTTCAGGGCACTTAGGTTCTTCCTGAAGGTGAGCAGTCATGAAGAGGCTCTCATCTCCCAACAGTCATGAGCCATTGTAACACAGTGTAGAGGTTCACTGGGAGGGTCTTAAAGATGGGAATGGGAGCTCAGCTAACTCAATAATGATTCTGGTCAGTAGTGGATATAAACTCTCGGTTCAAGTGCTCTCTATTCACCCAAGGATTCTTATTTTTCCTTCCTCTCCTATCACGCTTTTGCCTTCCCCTTTTTTCTCCTTTTTTCCTTCTCACCTTTCTCTATTTCTCAAAACCAGAGAGCCTGAACCAAGGCTTTTATCTCCTAAACTTTCATAAGGCTTTGATCATTATTAATATTTAATTTGAAAATCCTTAAATGTATATATAATGAATCCCAGATCATTAGCTTTAACCCTGTTTCCTTAAAACAGAAACTAAACACAAAACAAAAGAACATTTCCTTATAGGTGTTAAACAGCCTATTCTTCATTGATATCTGGGCACAGCTCCTGTGATTTCCTGGTATAGCAGAGAGCAGTCGTTAGTAACTGTTTTCATGTAAGAACAGAAAAAAATTTTTACAAAGTTTTTAATTTTATGCATGTAAAGCCATCAGCTCTCTCTAATATCTCTCTAGGCATTGTCATAGCAAATCCTACAAGCAACCAGGAGAACAAATTACTGTTTTTGTATGCTTGAACATCATCTTTTAAATTTTCTAATCTTTATTTCCTCATCCTAAAGATTTCATAGCATAGTCTACTCACCTTTAAATTTTATTTGTTTCTAGATATATATAAATCTTTCACCTATAAAATAAATCTGCTGTTTAGTTGTATTTTACAGAGTTTCTTTCTGTTTTTTTTCAAAAACATTTTATTAGATATTTTGTTCATTTTACATTACAAATGCTATCCTGAAAGTCCCCTATACCATCCACCCACCCTACTGCCCAAAGCACCCACTCCCATTTCCTGGCCCTGGCATTCCCCTGTGTGTGGCATATAATCTTCGCAAGACCAAGGGCCTCTCCTAATGATGGCCAATTAAGCCATATAGATTTTTTTTCTATTCATGCCTTTTAATCTTGAGACCACTTTCACTCTCCTTGATATCCCCAAGTCATCCTGACTAATTCATACAGCAGTCGTTGCACTTGAGAGTACATGTATCTCCTCACGTTTCCAATTTCAAGGCCAAGTCTGACAATGAACTATTTCTACAAAGCAGCATGTTGGCCTCTATGGCCTTTGTGGTTACTTTCTCTAGATCCTTTCCTATGGCCCAAAATGGCAAGCAGAAATCCTTTTCCTTGTCCTCCACAGCCTCACGACCAACTCCATTACTCATTCCTAAGAAAAGCATCTGTTTCATTTATTATAGAGTGATTTGCTCTCAGTAATGAGGGGAAGTATATTCACCAGAAAGAGAGATTGAAAGTAAAGTAGTCAAGAGTAGATCAATTTCAGGCCAAAAGCAGTCATCAGCACACATGGGGAATATGAGAATTCTACAGAGAACAGGCTGGGGATTCTCCAGGAGCAGGAACTGTATCAGAACCCCCCTTCCACAGCCATAACAGACCCTCGTATACCGCCTCATGTGAGTCAACACAACTGACCCACAGGCCCTCTAAGATTATATGCTGTGTGTGTACATTCTGCTCATGCAGGTAAGAAAGTAGCACTAACTATACAGAGTTGGAAATGTGATACCAGGGAGGGAAACAAATATGTTACAGATTGATCCCAATCAGAGGTTTTGTGGATTTTTGTTTTGTTTTATAACATTTTTATTAGATATTTTCTTCATTTACATTTAAAATGCTATCCCGAAAGTCCCCTATACCCTCCCCCGGTCCTGCTCCCCTACCCACCCACTCCCAATTCCTGGCCCTGATGTTCTCCTGTACTGGGGCATATAAAGTTTGCAAGACCAAGGGGCCTCTCTTCCCAAGGATGGCCAACAAGGCCATCTTCTGCTACATATGCAGCTAGAGACACGAGCTCTGGGAGTAATGGTTAGTTCATATTGTTGGTCCTTCTATAGGGTTGTAGACCCTTTCAGCTCCTAGGGCACTTTCTCTATCACCTCCCCTGGGGACCCTGTGCTCCATCCAATAGATGACTGTGAGCATCCACTTCTATAATTGCCAGGCACTGGCATAGCCTCACAAGAGACAGCTATATCAGGGTACTTTCAGCAAAATATTGCTGGCATATGCGTTTGGTGGCTGATAATGGGATGGGTCCCCAGCTGGGGCTGTCTCTGGATGGTCCATCCTTCTGTATCAGCTCCAAACTTTGTCTCTGTAACTCCTTCTATGGGTATTTTGTTACCCCTTCTAAGAAGGATCAAAATATCCACTCTTTTGTCTTCCTTCTTCTTGAGTTTCATGTGTTTTGCAAACTGTATCTTGGATATTCTGAGTTTCTGAGATAATAACCACTTATCAGTGATTGCATATTATGTGGGTTCTTTGGTGATTGGGTTACCTCACTCAGGATGATATCCTCCAGATACATCCATTTGCCTAAGAATTTCATAAATCCATTGATTTAATAGCTGAGTAGTAATCCATTGTTAAAACGTACCACATTTTCTGTAACCATTCCTCTGTTGAGAGACATCTGGGTTCTTTCTAGCTTCTGGCTATGATAAGTAAGTTTTCTATGAACTTAGTGGAACATGTGTCCTTATTACAAGTTTGACCATCTTCTGGTCATATGCCCAGGAGTGGTATTGCTGGATCTTCTGGTAACCCATGGTTGGGTGCAGAACGGAGAGATTTGCATTCCTTGATTGGTGCTCACTCTGATAGTGTACTTAAGTTTTAGAAATCAAGAGGAACAAATTTGTGTTAGGAAGCACCTGAGCCCTGAAGGGAGCTCTCACCACTGATCCCCATAAACAGTAGTTAACTGAAGACCAGAGTCTTCATAATAAAACACATCTGATTTATTATGTATAGAGAAAGCAAAATTGAGATTGACCCATAGTCTAATATAAAGGGTCAGGAGTCTGTGCACTCACCCAAGGATCATTACCTTGTATTTTTGCATGTAGGACACTTAAGAGCTCAAAGCATTGGATATTTTTCTGCCATCATCTTGCTCTCTGCCTCATGCCAGAGCTTGGGTCCTTTGTGAATCTTGTCAGTACATATTTTCTTTCACATACAAGTACACACACACACACACACACACACACACACAATTGTGTGAACAGAGTAGACTTCTTGCAGAGTGTAAGAGTAAGTGAGATTTGTAGGCTAGCAGCTGGGAACGCTAACATTATACAGAAGAGTACAATATTTCACAGACTGGCTGTTTCCTGCCTCATGTTTTTCTGAATTGTTTATTAAATAACTACTGCCTTTGTCATTTTACTCTCCATCATTTGTAACGATTTTAAAACCAGAGAACTATTGTTTTCCTTTTTTTTGGTTCTATCATAAATTGAGCATTCTGTAGGCAGTGGGCAGAAGATGCTGGAGGTTACACACTGGGACCAAGATTTTTTTCAAAGCTTCAGAGATGTTAAAATACAATGTATTCTCCCTTGTTTCTCTGACTAATGATGTTTTAGAACATAAACTTAGAATGAATTGCATAAATTTGGACAACTTTCATACTCAACTTTTGGTTTAAACATAATTGAATATATGGAAATACGTATGAGTGAACTACTGATTTCATCAAAGAAAGCTGCACCAAAACACTCATTTTAATGAATAAAATATCTATATATTTAAATTTTTTGAAAGATAACAATATCAAAATATGTATAAACCATGAAATATTATTTTTGCCACAAAATGGCAGCAGGATTTTTAAAAAGAAACCAAACCCAGAATTCTGAGTAACAGCAAAGACTCTGAAACCCTTGCTCAGAATGGGCAATATAACCTGCACTAAAGGTTGGGTTCTTTTTCGTTTTCCTGGGGTTATCAACATTACAGGGACTTTTTATCTATGATTGAATTATGTGTCTTTAAATACTGGAATACTTGCGAATATCTGAAATTCTCACCATGATGTTCAATGATCTCTCAGACGTCCTCATCAAAGACAGGCAGTAGAAGAATTAACAAGTGACAAAGATCATGGAATGATAATGGAACCTGCTAAGCTGTCAGGTTTGAAAGAAGAGCCAGAGGGCCAGAGATACAAGTATCCTGGTCCTGAATATGGGAAATGCATAAAGAGACTCTACTGAGAGAGCATCATATCTAACCAGGTAATAGAATGCTGCACTTCAGATGCTTTGTCCAAGGAGGACATAAAAGTATGATGTTGATTTATGACTGTGATATGAGCTGCAATGGATGAAGATATTCTTCCTGAATTATTCACTTGTTCATGGAGTAATTCTGGTTCTAAGATTAAATGTCTGAGAATAAATATTGACTGTGTGGTACAAAAATTTAT
The DNA here is from genome assembly GCF_000001635.26 of Mus musculus. NCBI lineage: Eukaryota > Metazoa > Chordata > Mammalia > Rodentia > Muridae > Mus > Mus musculus. Next base: position 115,579,146 of record NC_000078.6, read on the forward strand.
TTTTATGTATAATATAAAATCTGTCTAACCTTGTAATATAAATATAGATGTTAAGCACCTTGTCAATGAAGTCTTAACAATTGTAAAATAGTGTGGAAAATTTGGAGCAGCTCACTTACTGAAAAATTTCCCTGAATGGCTTAATAGTCTTCAAAATTCCAGGTCTCAGATACACTCACGGTGAGGGTTTATTTAATGTATTTCCAATCTGTGACTTAGGGATAACTGGGTCTCCATGTCTATCACAGTGACATTGGAGGGAAAAGGCTTACAGTAGAAGGAATTGTTAGATAAAACTAAACCATCATTTCATCCTTCAGAAATTCTCCATCACTTGGGTTGAAAATGATGTTACAATTTTCATTTTGTGGAAAACGTGTTATATGTTGATGGAGTGAAGAATGCGATTGAAGATGTGCACAGAGTATTGTACCAACTGTATTAGTCAGGGTTCTCTAGAGTCACAGAACTTATGAATAGTCTCTAGATAGTAAAGGAATTTATTGATGACTTACAGTCGGCAGCCCAATTCCCAACAATGATTCAGTCGCAGCTGTGAATGGAAGTCCAAGGATCTAGCAGTTACTCAGTCTCACGCAGCAAGCAGGCAAAGGAGCAAGAGCAAGAGCTAGACTCCCTTCTTCCAATGTCCTTATATTGTCTCCAGCAGAAGGTGTAGCCCAGATTAAAGGTGTGTTCCGCCACACCTTTAATCCCAGATGAAAGGTGTAGCCCAGATTAAAGGTGTGTTCCTTAAACTTGGAGATTCAATCTTCTGGAATCCATAGCCACTGTGGCTCAAGATCTTCAAACCAAGATCCAGATAAGGATCTCCAAGCCTCCAGATAAGGGTCACTGGTGAGCCTTCCAATTCCGGATTGTAGTTCATTCCAAATATTGTCAAGTTGACAACCAGGAATAGCCACTACAATCCACCCCTTGTCAACTTGACACAAATAATATCTCATGTTCACATGAAACAATAACAAGGTTGTAAATACGCCTAACATGATATAACTATCCCTCGTACAATCGCAAACGCATTAGTAAATTTACAATGGGCATTCATATTACTTTATAATCCTCGTTTCTGCAACTGGTTACGTGGCCTTAATTGGTATTTATAACTACCTTCCTCTACTACCCATTCTGTATTTCCTTCTCCTTCAGCCAGCACCTCAGCAGGTCTTGGCTCTTTTCCTGGAGGATTGACCCATACCTTCATTCCTGATGGGTCTGCGTCCTTTGTCATCCTGCTTGGATTAGGCTGTTGTAGTTTCCCATTGACTTTAATCACAGGACATGGTAGTACTAAGAGACGCCCTAAGGGATCTCCTACACTCCAGACATAATCTTGCTTACCACCATTGTGAAGAGGTAATCCAATTTCCCCATGGTAATCTGGATCTATCACCCCTCCTAACACTGTTATTCCTTTTTTAGCCTGTTGGTTTAAGGGCATTAGAAGCCCAAAATGACCAGGGGGAAGTCTGAGCTTCCAGTTCAATGAAATGTTTGTTGTAGCTCCTGGTAGGAGCACTCCCCTCTCTGGAGCCAAAACTTCTAGGCCAGCAGAACCTAGAGTTATGGGGACAGGAAGCAAAAATTTTCCTAGAGGGTCACTAGGAGTGATAGTAAGTGGAACTATTCCTTTTTCCACCCCTTGATTCCTGGACCCGTGAATCCTGGCTATGGGTGAAACTGTACCATATATCGAGCGCTGATTCAAAGCATATACTGCCTTCTGAAGAACTCTACCCCAGCCTTCCAAGCTGTTACCACCTAATTGGCGCTGTAACTGCGTCTTCAAAAGGCCATTCCATCTTTCTATCAGACCAGCTGCTTCAGGATGGTGGGGAACGTGGTAAGACCAGTGAATTCCATGATCGTGGGCCCACTGTCGTACTTCTCTGGCTGTGAAATGAGTTCCTTGGTCAGAAGCAATACTGTGTGGAATACCATGACGATAGATAAGGCATTCTGTCAGTCCGTGAATGGTGGTTTTAGCAGAGGCATTACGTGCAGGAAAGGCAAATCCATAACCAGAATAAGTATCTACTCCAGTAAGAACAAAACGCTGTCCTTTCCATGAAGGAAGTGGTCCAATGTAGTCAACCTGCCACCAGGTTGCTGGCTGGTCACCTCGAGGAATGGTGTCATATCTGGGGCTCAGTGTTGGTTTCTGCTGTTGGCAGATCTGGCAATCAGCAGCAGCTGTAGCCAGGTCAGCTTTGGTGAGTGGAAGCCCGTGTTGCTGAGCCCAAGCATAACCTCCATCTCGACCACCATGACCACTTTGTTCATGTGCCCATTGAGCAATGACAGGGATGGCTGGGGAGAGAGGCTGACTGTCCACAGAACGGGTCATCTTATCCACTTGATTATTGAACTCCTCCTCGGCTGAAGTCACCTTTTGGTGAGCATTTACATGGGACACAAATATCTTCACATCCTTTGCCCATTTGGAGAGATCTATCCACATACTTCTTCCCCAGATGTCTTTCTCACCAATTTTCCAATTGTGATCTTTCCAAGTCCCTGACCATCCAGCCAATCCATTGGCTACAGCCCATGAGTCAGTGAATAATCGTACATCTGGCCACTTCTTCTTACAAACAAACTGTAATACCATGTGTACTGCCCGAAGTTCTGCCCACTGTGAAGATTTCCCTTCACCTGTGTCTTTCAAGGTTGTCCCAGAAAGGGGTTGTAATGCTGCAGCTGTCCACTTCTGGGTGGTGCCTGCATAACGTGCAGAGCCATCAGTAAACCAGGCTCTAGTCTTCTCCTCTTCGGTCAGTTGATCATAGGGAACACCCCATGAGGCTATAGGTGCATGCTTGGCAGCAGATGGCATTGTAACAGGAGTAGAAACCATAGGCATTTGAGCAACTTCTTCATGTAACTTGCTTGTGCCTTCAGGACCTGCTCTGGCCCGATCACGTATATACCACTTCCATTTGATAATAGACTGCTGCTGTGCGCGCCCCACTTTATGACTTGCAGGGTCTGATAGTACCCAGCTCATGATGGGTAGTTCAGGTCGCATAGTAACTTGGTGTCCTATTGTCAAACATTCAGTTTCCACTAAGGCCCAATAGCAGGCCAAGAGCTGTTTTTCAAAGGGAGAATAGTTGTCTGCAGATAATGGTAGAGCTTTGCTCCAAAATCCCAAAGGTCTTTTCTGTGATTCACCTACAGGGGCCTGCCAGAGGCTCCAAACAGCATCTCTATCAGCCACAGACACCTCAAGTACCATCGGGTCTGCTGGTTCATATGGTCCAAGTGGTAGAGCAGCCTGCACAGCAGCCTGGACTTGTTGAAGGGCCTTCTCCTGTTCCAGGCCCCACACAAAACTAGCAGCTTTCCGAGTCACTTGGTAAATAGGCCTAAGTAACACACCCAAGTGAGGGATGTGTTGTCTCCAGAATCCAAATAGGCCCACTAAACGTTGTGCTTCTTTCTTGGTTGTAGGAGGGGCCAGGTGCAATAACTTATCTTTCACCTTAGAAGGAATATCTCTGCATGCCCCACACCACTGGACTCCTAAGAATTTCACTGAGGTAGATGGTCCTTGAATTTTGGTTGGATTTATTTCCCATCCTCTGATACGCATATGTGTTACCAATGAGTCCAAAGTAGTTGCTACTTCCTGCTCACTTGGTCCAATCAGCATAATGTCATCAATATAGTGCACCAATGCGATATTTTGTGGAAGATCCAGACGATCAAGATCCCTTCTAACTAAATTATGACACAGGGCAGGAGAGTTAATATATCCTTGAGGCAAAACTGTGAAAGTATACTGTTGGCCTTGCCAACTGAAAGCAAATTGCTTCTGGTGGTCCTTATGGACAGGTACTGAGAAGAAGGCATTTGCCAGATCAATAGCCGCATACCAGGTGCCACGAGATGTGTTAATTTGCTCAAGTAACGAAACTACATCTGGTACAGCAGCTGCAATTGGAGTTACCACCTGATTTAGTTTTCGATAATCAACTGTCATTCTCCATGATCCATCTGTTTTCTGCACTGGCCAGATAGGAGAGTTAAATGGAGATGTGGTGGGAACCACCACCCCTGCATCTTTCAAGTCCTTAATAGTGGCAGTAATTTCTGCAATGCCTCCAGGAATACGATACTGTTTTTGATTCACTATTTTCTTTGGCAGAGGCAACTCTAAAGGCTTCCATTTGGCCTTTCCAACCATAATAGCCCTCACTCTACAGTTCAGGGAACCAATATGAGAATTCTGCCAATTTCTGAGTATATCTATCCCAATTATACATTCTGGAACTGGGGAAATCACCACAGGATGTGTCCGGGGACCTACTGGACCTACTGTGAGTCGGACATCAGTCAAAACTCCATTAATCACCTGCCCTCCATAAGCCCCTACTTTAACTGGAGGGCACAATGTTTCTTGGGATCCCCTGGGATCAGTGTCAACTCAGAACCAGTATCCAGCAGACCCCGAAAAGTCTGATTATTTCCTTTTCCCCAGTGTCCAGTTACCCTTGTAAAAGGCCGTAGGTCCCTCTGGGGAAGAACTGGAGAAAGGGTAACAGCAAAACCTTTGAGTGTCTTATCAAGATCCTTCCTCAGCGGAACCTGGCCACCCCTTCATTCAAGGGGTTCTGGATCTGCAAACTGTCTCAAGTCTGGAAATTGATTCACTGGCCGAGATTGCTGTTTACCACGATCTAATGTAGCCTTTCTTTCATTTGGCTGTTTACCACGATCTAATGTAGCCTTTCTTTCATTTGTTTGAGAATTTTTCTGCTTATACAGATCAAACAAATATGCAGTAGGCTTCCTATGTATTTCATTCCTGGAAACACCATGATTGGTTAGCCAGTACCAAAGGTCCAACCGAGTCATGCCATTATAAATTTCACCTCTCCTGTGCTGACCATTACTGGGTATGTTATTATAAACATTCTTTTGTCTACGCTGTCCATTATAATAACTAGAATCACCTTGTCTCGGGCGATTCAATGCTGCCACCTGGCCCTTGTTATCTCGGAATCCAACTAAACCCAGTGAATTTAATTCATCTAATTGAGCAGAAGCATCTCCAATGCTAAGATCTGGCACAAGGAAAAGGGAAAGAACAAAACCCTTCAAATGTGCTGGTGCCCCTCTCACCAATTTGCGTCTTATAGAGCTGGTGAAAGGCATATCTTCTGGACCTTCCCATTGTGGACAATTATGCTTTACACAATATATCCACTCTAGCATTGCAATTTCCCTAAGTCTTAAAATCCCTTCATCAACACTAAGCCATGGAATATCAGGCATCTCCAAGTCATTTCCAGTAGGCCATCTTTTGATAAACACCTCAGCCAACCATTCAAACAAACTTTTGACACCTTTTTTAACTATGCGAGCTTCCGTATTAAACCTAGAATCTCTACTCAGAGGACCCATGTCAATAAACTCAGCCTGCTCTAGTTTTATGTTCCTTCCACCCTTATCCCACACCCTTAAAATCCATTCCCACACATATTCACCAGGTTTCTGCTTGAATGAATTAGCAAACTCATTAAGCTCCTTAGTAGTGTAGCGAATTTCCTCATGGACTACACTTTCTACCTCCCCTCTAGGAGCCTGTTTTGCTTTGAGTCTGGTTACAGGTCTAGAAGAAACTATTGGTGGGCCGTGAGCAGACTCTGCAAAATTAATTTCCTCATGTGGGGAAGGCATTATTTCAAGAGGTGGGGCTGAGGGTACTACTTCCTCAGGTGGGGCAAACCCTTGAGAATCTGAGGATTCAAAATTCTCAGCTTCAACATGGTCTTCCCACACATCCCCATCCCATGTTGTAGGATCCCATTCTTTGCCAATTAGAGCCCTTACTTTAACTGTCGACACACTCTGAGGCTGAGACTTGAATTTTCGCTGTAGTTCAGCCAACCTTACAATGAGAGTTTCTGTTTGATTTTCTGCAACTTGAGCTCTATTGCTACAAGAGAGAAGATTCTCCTCAAGGACACACTTAGCAACTTTTAGATCGTTTACTTGTGTCTGGAGCCTTTCGATTTTATCACACAACTCCTTCCTTTCATTCATCATTTTTTCCACAGATACTAAGAGCAGCCAGCCAGTAAAATCATTTTTCGATTTTTTCCCCATCTTGTAGAAAGCTTTGTGCACTGAATCACCTAATTCATTAAGAAAATCAAGGGCATTAGCTTCTTTAAGTTCGGAATATAGTTTCAACCATGGGTCTTCAAAATTCTCTGAGCTCCCAGGAGGGAGAGAATCTGGAGAGGTTTCAATAGTTGAAAGTGCTGGTGGATCAACAAGCCAATTCCAGAATTTTAAAAGATTCATCCTTGTACTTCTGTTACTCTAGAACCACTCCTGGTACCAACTTCTGTATTAGTCAGGGTTCTCTAGAGTCACAGAACTTATGAATAGTCTCTAGATAGTAAAGGAATTTATTGATGACTTACAGTCGGCAGCCCAATTCCCAACAATGATTCAGTCGCAGCTGTGAATGGAAGTCCAAGGATCTAGCAGTTACTCAGTCTCACGCAGCAAGCAGGCAAAGGAGCAAGAGCAAGAGCTAGACTCCCTTCTTCCAATGTCCTTATATTGTCTCCAGCAGAAGGTGTAGCCCAGATTAAAGGTGTGTTCCTTAAACTCGGAGATTCAATCTTCTGGAATACATAGCCACTGTGGCTCAAGATCTTCAAACCAAGATCCAAATAAGGATCTCCAAGCCTCCAGATAAGGGTCACTGGTGAGCCTTCCAATTCCGGATTGTAGTTCATTCCAAATATTGTCAAGTTGACAACCAGGAATAGCCACTACACCAACCAAACACACATTTACATGATCTATGACATCTGCTAGTAGAGGAAAGATTTAATCTCATGAAATTTAAATATAGTCCAGCCATTAGTGTTTGATTTGGGAAGGACAGAAAGAAAGTGAATCCCTAAAAAATAAACATCATTACTCTCAGGAATCCCCACTGGAAACTGAAATTCTACTACAACATTGGAGCTGGTTCTTAATCAGACAATGGAATAGTCTGCAGGTAAATCTGAAAACCAGGATGAATGTGGTACATAAACCTGAGATATCACATAAGATGGAAGGATTCTCTTACCTTAACACAAGTCAGGACAGTGGTAAAACTGATTCCAGGTGAGGTCCAGAGGATTGTGAACAGACAAAGTTGGCTTTCAAATCAAGGACATTGTCTAAATTTATATGTAAGTGGCAGTGGTATGGAGTTGGTGTGAGGACACCATTTCTTCTTCCCCTTCAGAATTCTAAGTAGCCAGGAAGATAGTCTTTAATTTAGATGTTTTCTTCTTCTTTCCTGTCCTAAGTCACAATAACTCACACAACAGACTGATACTACAAATTGGATTTAAAATTTTATATATATAAAAAAATGAATGATGAAAAGAAAGTGAAATGAACTCCAGATGATGCAAAATGCCTAGCTTCTCTGGCTCTCCTTTTCCTGAGTTGAGGTCCTCACATGGCACTGGAGGAAACCTTGGAATAGAGGACATCTACCCTTGCCCAGAAGAGCTATATAGGCTCACTACCATTAATGGAACATCAATGACTGTGCTTCTAAGTCACAACCATATTTCACCACTGAAGAAAGACTCCTGTCAGTGGAAGAACTTACAGATAGATTTACAAATGCTATGGATGGTTATGATCATAAATGGCTGTTTGATACCTCATGGTTGAAACTTTGTAGCTTCTTTTTCAATGTATATGCAATTGATGCTTGTCATTTTGATAAAGTTCTTATGTAATAAATGAAATACAATATTATAAATGAAATGTAATATAATTGTATGCTCCAGAGTGGCTATAAAAGTATGCATTCCTACCTACCAGTAATGGAGAAGTGTTCACCTTGTTCCACATCATCATCAGCATTATTTGTCAAATTGTGACTTTATACTTAGCCATTCTGACATTTGCAAGACACAATTCTAGACTCATTTTGATTTGCATTTTATGGTCAGCTAAGGATGCTGACCACTCCTTTAAGTGCTTCTTTTTCAACAATTATCCCTTTGTTAAGAATTCTGTTTAGGCCTACTATTCATTTTTATATTGGATTTTTCTTTGTTGATGTCTACTTTCTTAGGGATGTATTTAAAATATCGGTCTTCTGTTACATCTGGTGTTGGTGAACACATTTTTCAATCCTGTAGACCACAGTTTGTCCTCTTGATAGTGGTCTTGGTCTTACAAAACTTTCTCAATATCATGAAGTCAAATTTATTGATTATGATTCTTCATCGTTGTGATTTGGTGTTCTCTTCAGGATATTGTCTCATTAGCCAACTAGTTCTAAGCCCTTCCCCACATTCTCTTCTTTTGGCTCAAGATATCTGATTTCATATTGAGGTTTTGATCATCTTGTTTTTGAGTATTGTGAATGGATACCGAAATGGATCTATTTGCATTCTTTGAAATGCATATTTATTTAGACACGAACAATTGGCTAAAGAGTCTTTATTTCATTAATTTTGAATTTCTTGATTTGTTATGGAAAAACAAAGTGTCCATCGACATATGGGTTTACATCGTGTGGATTTTTTATTTGATTGCATTTATCAAAATTTCTTATTTTAATCCAATACCCTGCTGTTTTTATTACAGGAATTTTATTCACACAAGGATGGCACCACAAGGAAGATGAAGAAAAATAACAAATAACTGCAGTCTATTCAGAAAGCTGAGAGTGGAAGTTCTTAAACTAGTGACTCAAGCTGCATATGTAACAGAGGATGGCTTAGTCGGCCATCATGGCAAGAGAGGACCTTGGTCTTGTGAAGATTCTGTGCCCCAGTATAGGGAAATGCCAAGGCCAGGAAGTAAGCATGGGTGAGTTTAGGAGCAGGGAGAGTATGGGGCATTGGGCTATGCACAGACAGGCTGGTCTCCAGTGAGCTGAGATGCTGAATCCCGGAACCCAGTGGTCATAATTTACCTAAATAGGACAGAAGGAGTTCTCTCATGCTCCTGGAACTCTGGGTCCTGCCTATGTTACACCCCTCTCATCCCCCACAAGAGAAGCATGTCTAGAATTCAAGTAGACAATGTCCCAAGATTCTGACCTTCAGGCTAAACTCCTCCCCAATTATCTAGCACCAGTAAAGACCATAAGAGGGGCTGCTTGGCCCCACCTCGCACTCTTAGCTCTCACTTCTCACTCCTATAATTCCTCTCTCTTTCTCTCTCTTTGTCTTCTCCTCTCGTCTCTCCTCTCTCTTCCTCTTATTCTCTAGCCTCTTCTCTCTCTGTCTTTCTACCTTCTCTTTCCCCCTATAATAAACCTCTAAAACAATAGACAGTCTCTGTTCATCAAGGCCAACTGCACTTGAAGGATGGGATAGGCTTTCTCCTAATGGGCTGTTTCTCATCTCCTCATGGAAAGCCTTCCTGTGCTCCAGCCAAAGCCCACTGGGCTCACTCTCACTGGTGTGGGAACCTCTCCTCCCTCTTCCCTCCCTCCCATAACCCGGGTGCTACAGGGTGTGGCCCCGAGGCACATAGGTCAGGGCTGCCTCTTGTCCACCCCCCACCCCACCCACCTTCAAGTGGGTCAGAGGCTTGGATGCCCACCTGGAGCTGAGTGGAAAGCGTCTGGCAGCCTCCCACGTCTGCCTGTCCAGATCGTAGGTGGAACTCTGGCAAAATGTTGGTCCTTCCCCCCCTCTTTCCCCAGGTCCCTTTTTAGTTCCCACAGGGGTGGAGGGAGGGTATAGGAGATATTGGAGAGAAAATTAGGTTGGGGGATAGCATTTGAAATGTTAATGAAGAAAATATCTAATAAAAACAAACAAACAAACAAAACAATCAAACTAACAAAATAACCCTAGTGATATTTTTCTATTTGTGGAGACATAACACACCCTAATTTCCCAGAATGATTATCCCAGACTCTTTCACCATTAGGTTACTACCATCCTTAGGGGAGGTGTCACTTGTATTTTATGGCCTGCTTTAATCTGTTGTTCAGAAACCACACTAGATTCTAGGCTTTAACAATGAACTACACTCATGGTCAAGAGAAATTTATTAAAGAGTTTCAATATATGACCACCCCTTAAGCTTTACTGTGCAACTGGATTTGAAATGACTATGGAATTTATTGTTACCTGGAGACACTTTTCCAAATTCGATTATTATGTAGAAATATACCTACAATGAGTGGTCTGTGCTCAGGCTCCTCAAAGTCCCATCCAGGTTGACAAAGTCAGTCTGCACAACATTCTCACTCTGAATTTCACATGGTCTGTTTCCCTCTGTGACACCAGCAAGGACACCCTCAAGAAATAAAAGATTTCCTGGTAGTAATTATTCTGTGCTCCTAGAGATTACTAATGAAAAAAAAAAACATTACTGAAAATACACACACAAGAATGCACATACAAGCACAATTTCACACCCACACACAGGGGGAGGGCTAAAATTCAAACATTTTATTTATGTATTTTACTACACCTAAGCATTTCACAATTTACATATGCTCTAAATCCTTTCATTCCTGGCTTTTGAATACACTATAAAGATTTAAACAAAGACATGAGACTGTTGAGCATATGCGAAATTTATACAGCAGTTATCAGGAATTTTTGTTTCTTAATATTTGACAATTCTTTTTTCTAAGGATTATTGAAAATAGATGGCTTCATGCAATAATTCTGATTACTAATTTCCATTCCCCAACACCTTCGCAATCTTTTCCCAGCTCTACTCTGTTTCCTTATAAAAATAGAAAACAGAATCTAAAAATAAAAAAAGAAAAGCAAGCAAATGGGAATACACACACACTCACACAGAGAAAGAGATACACTGAGAGAGAGACAGAGAAAAATACAGAGAGTCAGAGAAAATGAGAGAGGCTAAAACCAACATAATTTACTTATATCTCTCACTTCATATTATAATCATTCATATGACAAGTGCCTTAATCTTAAATCCTTCAGGACCTGGCCTCTGATTATACTTTGAACAATTTAAACAAAGACATGAAACCTAAAGTATGGCCACTTGAGCAAACAGGATAGTTATACAATGAATGTATTATCAGAATTATTTTTTTGTATATTAAATTTTTAAAGTTCTCTACTTTCTATTTCTACTAAAAATAAATTTCTTTCTGCAATATACTCTGAATACTGGTTTCCATTCCCCAACACTCCGTCAATCTTCTCTCAGATTTATTCTGTATATTTAATTAGAAAATAAAAAGAAGTTTTCTCTAGCCAGCAGCCGAGCAAGATGCCCAAAGGGAAGAAGGCCAAGGGGAAGAAGGTGGCCCTGGCCCTCGCCATCTTCAAGAAGCAGGAGGCCAAGAAAGTGGTCAGCCCTCTGTTCGAGAAGAGGCCCAAGAACTTTGGCATTGGACAGGACATCCAGCCCAAAAGAGATTTAACACGCTTCGTCAAATGGCCCTGCTACATCAGACTGCAGCAGCAAAGAGCCATCCTCCACATGCAACTCAAGGACCCTCCTGTCATTAACCAGTTCACGAAGGTGCTGGACAGGCAGACAGATACTCAGCTTAAGCTTGCCCACAAGTACAGGCCAGAGACAATGCAAGAGAAGAAGCAAAGGCTACTGGCCCGTGCTGAGAAGAAAGCTGCTGGCAAAGGTGAAGTCCCAACTAAGAGACCACCTGTCCTCTGAGCAGGAGTCAATACAGTCACCACATTGGTGGAGAACAAGAATGCTCAGGTGGTGATTTCCCATGTCCTAGAACCCATCGAGCTTGTGGTTTTCCTGCCTGCCCTGTGGCGAAAGATGGGGGTGTCCTACTGCATCATGAAGGGAAAGGCCAGGCTGGGGCACCTGGTCCACAGGAAGACATGCACCACTGTTGCCTTCACACAGGTTAACTCGGAAGACAAGGGTGCTCTGGATAAGGTGGTGGAAACTATTAGGACCAATTATAATGACAGATATGACAAGATAGTCGCCACTGGGGAGGCAATGGCTCACATTGCCAAGCTGGAAAAAACAAAGGCTAAAGAATGTGCCACTAAATTGGATTAAATGTACACTAAGTTTTCTGTACGTAAATATAATTACAAAATTTAAAAAGGAAAGAAAAGAAAAGAAACAGAACATAAATGACCTGGTATTGGGTGAGGGAAATATACTGAAGCCCTGAGGCCCAACAGAAAGAATGAAAACAGACAACCTCAGGATATATGAGGATAGGAGAATCCTCCAGAATGCACCAGAGACCTATGAGAGACTCTCAGGACTCAAAGGAGGTACCTTAAATGAAATGCCTGACAGTAGGGAGAGGGATCTTATAGAGCCCACTTCCAACAGGAAGACAGGAAGTCCAGTGACAGATGGATTGCCATCTCACAGACACATCTCTGACTCATAAATGTTCCTGTTTGAAGGAATTACAGGGACAGAAATAGAAGCCTGAGGATAAGAAGGTCCAGCAATAGGCCCAAAGTAGGAGTGAGCTCAAGCGGAGATCCCAAGGCCTACACTATTACTGAGGCTATGTAGCATTCACTAAAAGGGACCTATCATGATCCAAAAAGCTTCTGAAAGGTTCTGAGGCAGATATTAGCACCCAACCAATGGACAGAAGCAGCTGACTCCTGTTGTTGAATTAGTGATGGATGATAGAAGCTGAGGAGAAGGGCAATCCTGTAGGAGGACCAGCACTCTCAACTAATCTGGACCCCTGAGATCTCTCAAACACTGGACCATAAAACAGGCAGCATACACCAGCTGATATGAGGTCCCCGACACACATAGAGTAGAGGACTTCCAGGTCTGTGTTCATCCAGAGATGATGCAAGTAACCCTCAAGAGACTGGAGACACCAGGGTGTTTAGAGGTCAGGTAGGGTGGGGGTAGGGACATCCACATTGAGAGAGGGTGGGAAGGAGGTATGGGATGTGGAAACACTGGAGGGTGGATCAGGGGCAAAGGAAAGAAAATAGGGAGTGTAAAAAATAAATTACTTTTTAAAAAATGTATAAAAATAATATAAATATAATAAAAATGAAAAAAACAAGGTAAGATAAAGGAATAGCAAACAAATAGGTATGAGGATTAAAAAAAAAAAAAACAGAAGAAAAGTCACCAAAAACAAGCATAAGAAACAAATGTGCATGCGGAGACACAAGTTCACAAATAATCTATAGGACAAAACTGAGCAACAGCTATCCTATAGACTATGAGAGTTGATGCTGTATCAGTATAGGTCCGTGTTCTACAAAGGCTTGTGACTGTAGGGATGATTACTGAGTCTCAGAAGGAAGTAAATATGGATTCAAACACTTATGTATAATCTCAGAAACTACATTATTTAACAGTACATACACTGTGTTGGTAAAAGGAGTTCGATAAAAATTGATTTACTATTTTGACTAACCTACATATATTATGTTTGCATGCCTCTGCATTCTGATATAAATACTTCGCACCAAGAGACTGGAATTTCTGCTGGAACATGGCACAAGAGTTAACACACTTGAGGAAACTGATTGCATAAGACAATGAAGCAGTGTTCATTTGCCCAAATATTAGTTATTTGCATTTTATAGATCAAATTCCTATTACACATTATTCCCAACAATTTCAAAAAAAATTCTGGTCTGATCCAGTGATATTTTTCGCATGGACAAACGTCATTTTCCCTTTTTTTGTTTTATTGAATAAGAAACATGTCAATGGAGGTGGTCACTGGTGAATAGATTCAGAAAGTGTGAAGAATTTTAGGTTTATCCAAATATCTTCACTTTACTCACCGATGGACATTTACAAAGCTGACAAAGGCACTATAGGACTCTGAGGAGGAGGTAATGAATGGACATTCAAAATTACAAATTCTGAGCAAGTCTAAGGATTAATCCTTCTGTCATCTCAGTCGCAGTGCAGCTTTCTGCTCTCCAGGGTTTCTGACACACTCGGGATGTGGTTACAACACTGTGTCTTGCACAGTAATAGACCGCAGAGTCCTCAGATGTTAGGCTGCTGAGCTGCATGTAGGCAGTGCTGGAGGATGTGTCTGCCGTCAGTGTGGCCTTGCCCTTGAACTTCTCATTGTACTTAGTATTACCACTTCCAGGATAAATCCATCCAATCCACTCAAGTCCCTGTCCAGGCCTCTGCTTCACCCAGTGTATATAGTAGCTTGTGAAGCTGTAGCCAGAAGCCTTGCAGGATATCTTCACTGAAGCCCCAGGCTTCACCAGCTCAGGTCCAGACTGCTGCAGCTGGACCTGGCAATGGACACCTATGGAGAGAAAGGCATTGTGGATATCATTGTCACCTCAGGACCTGTCTCCACTTCAGATTTGGAACTGGTGAGCCCCTTACCTGCAGTTCCTGACAGGAGGAAGAGAAAGATCCAGCTCCATCCCATGGTTAGAGTCAGTGTCGTCAGGGACTGTGTAGAGAGGACACTGATCATAGGTTGTTCTCAGGCTGTGGAAATCCATGTATTTACTGCCATAGACCCAGGTGATTTGCATATTCATGAGCAGTGCATTTTTTAGTTAAGGACCTAGTCCATCTAGAGAAAAACTGGAGAGGAAGGACTGAAAAGGCACCTGGGTCAAGCAGCTCAGGTCCAAGTCCTAATTCTCTCTGAGGAAGTGCATCCCAAACACTTTCCCTGAGCCCTGGGCAGATGATGTGGATGTAACTTCAGGGACTAAGGTCTCAATAAATTATTGGACTGAGTCTGTTGCTCCTCTATGGGACAATGTTAACACATGGATTTATAGATTGAGCTTTGTGATCATGATGATGATGAGGAGGAGATGACAATGATAATAAAGAGGGTGATGAGGAGGATGATGACGATGACGATGATGAGGATGATGATGAGGAGGAGGAGGATTTTGATGGTAAATTCCAAAGATGGCTAACTTTAGAGAATTAGAACCTTCTTTCAGATATGTTCAAGTAATATTTCCTTTCACACAGGTTATATATTTCAAAATTCACTAAAATGACTAAAAGTACATGTGGTTAAAATATTTACACATCAATGAATATTACACCACTATCATGACTAATTAAATTATACATATAAACTATAGATGTGTCTACAAAGGATTTTATCACTAGGGCATGGATTCATATATATATATATATATATGTGTGTGTGTGTGTGTGTGTGTGTGTGTGTGTGTGTGTGTGTGTGTGTGTGTGTGTGTTTATCAGATATATATGTTGCTTTTGGAGAAAATGAATGCAATTAGATATAACTATATTAATTAAGACAATCTCAAAATCAAAAACATTAAATGTGACTCTTACTATTAACCTTTATATTTTTCATAGTTTTAGACAACTATGTATGCAAAAACAAGATAATGTTCCAATGGTCTAGTAGAAAAACAGGAAAGTTGGAGGAACAATATGTTACAGGAGAAATATGCACAGTGTACAAAATACACCTCTATGAAGATTCTATGCACTTGTAACATTCATATTTCTATATTTCATAAGGAATTTTACTCTTAGAAATTTTCAATCATATATGAAATATGCTATTATCATCCAACACTCTCTGAACTCTCACCACAATGTACCACCACTAGGTCACTGTTTTACACTTGGAACTTTCCAATAAGTCTCTTTCCTAACATCCTGACCTTTCATGTTTCCTTAAATAATGACCCAGTAAGGTTAATTAGTACAAGCTCTACACACATAGATAGGGTCATCATAAGTAAAGAGAGAACCTCCAGAAAACTTCCCCAAAACAAAGATATGTTATTTTGCCCACCAGTCATCAAATGCCAAGAGATTTCCAGTGTGCTGTGGTTCCTTGAGAGTACCTCCCTTCCTTAAATTAACTTTTTAATTGTTACATTATTCTTAGTGGTGATAGCAGGATACACCTGCACCAAGTGGGACACATAAACCTCAGAGGATGACTTATGTACTTCAATTCTACAGGATTTAACTGATGTCGCTAACCTTGCCAGGAGACATGTCTAACTGCTCAGTCATTTCAAGGTCTCTCATGTGGTAATTTTCACTGGTTTGATTTCTGTGCATCTCTGCTGGTAAATCTAGGTACTGAGAGTTCTTGTGTTGCACTAAGAACAGTTAAATCCCTGGAGATAAAATTTCATGTCCTTTAACGCCAACCTCTGAATCTTACATTCTTTTTCATGTTTTATGATGGTCTTTGATTCTTGGGTGAGAGGTTAGTATCATTGAATCACCTGTTGCTGAATACTCTGACAATCTTTCTCAACACTCTAATGACTCAAGAATGTCTGCATCAATCATTAAAGAGAGCACAATGATCCTCTGTGATCAAGTCTCAGACAATATACTGGGTTGAACATAAATATATATAAGGCAGTTTGACAACATGAACATTAGCAATACAGCTGAGGTCTGCTAGGGCCTGTATCATCTCTAAACATGGGCTTTAACCACCCGTACCTGGGATGAAAATTTTCCTATGAAAATTGGCCAAAAAATAATAAAGAAAATTATGTTGTTATCCATAAATAACCCTCTCACACATCTACTCAAATGACTCTACATCTTATTGTAGAGATTCACATTTATTCATATTCACATTTATTCACAGAAAGTTATTCATGATATTTAAGTGAGTATAGAGGAAGGAATCATTCCAGATTTCTAATAAAGCATACTTAAAGAAGGAAAAATTTGTACATATAGAAAAGTGCATATTGCTCAATGATAAAAAAATTAATTATCTGATCTATAAATATATGGAACTAGAAAATATATACCAAATATTTCACCCATGTCTACGAGGCAAGTGTTGCATGTTCTCACTCCTGAGTGTCCCAGAGTTTCAATATTGTGTGTGGTGTATTTAATTGTTGACGCTGAGAGATTTGACTTGGGCATTTAGAGTATGAGGAATTTACAAAGATGATATAGTAAAATAGAGAAAAATACTGAGAGTAAAATGTTTAAAATTGAGCAGATTATAAGAGACAGACTGGTTGTAGGACTCCAGTGAAAGAGTGTCTTCTAGACACAATTGGATTCATGCACATATGAATTCACAGAGACTGAGGCTGGAGGCACAGAGTCTGAATCAAGTCAACATAGATAAAATCCCTAAGTTGGGAGAAGGAAATGGACACAAGATCTCAGGCCTAAACGAGAAGAATTGTGACTGACACTCACATATAGAGGAATAATTAGTTTTCTCCAGTGCAGTCTCACAGGTGATGTAAAGCACAGTTAATCAGGAGGACATGCTTAGCAGTTGACAGACAAATAAAAAATAAACTCAATGGTATTTTTGCAGACTTTTTTTCTAATATTGCCTTGTTCAACTCCTTTTGTCTCACTTAGGTTTTGTCTATATATCATAGCTACAGAGTTGTAACTTTGTTAGTCTCTCTCTCTCTCTCTCTCTCTCTCTCTCTCTCTCTCTCTCTCTCTCTCTGTCTCTCTCTCTGTGTGTGTTGGTTTTTGTTTTATTTCTGTTTTTAATCCCCCCTTAAATTTCTGGGATTTTTTTGCTTACATTCAGAAAAAAAAATGGTGTGTAGTTGCATGAATTCAGAGGTAGGCAGGTTCTGGAAATAGTTGGGATGGCGAAATCAGTTATTGGAATAAATTGAATCACTTTTTTTCAAAATGTTATAAAAACCGCATAAAAATAAGTGAACATAAATCTGTGAAGTGTTTAACAAAGAATCTTTACTGTGTTTGAGCATGGAGATAACACATGTTAGTCACTGCAGTGCAGAACAGTTAGTACTCTTAATTTAAAAAAACAAAACAAAACAAAACAAAACAAAAAACAAAACAAAACACAGAGTCCCCTCAATATTCTTCTCATCTCTCTATGGGGATTTGTATCATCTTGTGCCATCTGCTGGTCATGAGCTCCCCTGAAAATAGGTTTTTCATGGCTTACATGGAAGTTGCATTTTCTAGCTTAAGAAAAATCTTATCCATGTAACTTCAGTGTTTACAGAAATCCACTGAAGAGAGAAATGGCTTTGGTTTACCTGGGGATGATGATTTATGCATCAGCAATTTTAAGTTATGCCAATATTGCTATAATGTGTCTCTTGAAGTCAGGTTCATTCTTGCTGGCAGTTGGATCCAGCTCTCGATGTTCCCATTTCTAAAAAAAATAAGGACAGTAGATGACAGGCTCTTTCCTGATGTCATAAGACTACACCTGGGTCATAGCACCTGTATTCAGAGGTAAATCACTCACCCTACGTTGCTTAGTGGATACAGTACAAAGAATTACATGGTAATGGTACACAGAATTGAGACTGTACATATAAACCACTAAAATGTAGAAGCATCTCAGGTAGGAAGCATCTCAGGACATGGCTGGACTCCTAGAATCTGAAACAGTTTTGAAATTACTGCTTAAATCGACCTATTTTTTACAAAATGGAAAATGAGTGAAAACTTTTATTGATGATAAAAAAGAACCATGGAGATTAAAGGTCTTACTCCTGGAGATCTGCAATGAGAATCACTCCACGGTGTGGCAGGACTAAACATGGTCATTGTACACATGAACTCTAAGCAGCTCTAGTTAACACCACAAAACCTGAATAAACCAAGTAGGTCAAAATTAAATCATGTGTATAAGTGAAATATCTGAGTAACAAAGGTGTTTATCTGTAAGTTTAACCATGTAATTTTGATTGATTCAATCTGCCCATAGGATGTGAGATTTGGATTTCATATATTTTCCTCTCAGGATAACAGAATCACTTTCGTGCATGTGTTCTCTGATTTCCCCACTAGTCAAAGTGTAACCATATTTTTGAAATATTACAACATAATTGTGAGGGATGTCCAAGAACACAAACCAAGTTTTGGATCTATAGGCATTTGATAATTGATGATGAAAATATGCTCATTTTTTCTTTGAAAATACACTAGGTGTTGCTTATGTACTAGTGAATGACACACATATGTATATATACACAGCACTAATTGGACTCTCTATATTTTTACTTAATTAAATAAAAGTGGTCAGTTAGGGGAAATTTATTGGAAGTTCCCAATCAAAGCCAGAAGGTTATAATGGGGCATGTACGATCCTGATATATCTCACACATGAACAAAACCATCAAAGAATAAGCAAACACATTCTGAAAAATATAAGTAACAATTTTACATATGGCTAGAATTTTCATGGTAATGATTATTCCACACTGTGCATACTTCACCCATAATTTCTACTCTTTCATTTCTTGACTGCCCTATTTTATTATTATGATTGACACTTTTGTTTATACACTATAACGTATTGATATACATAAGTATATACAAGAATGTAATATCTAAGAAATACTAATGAGAAATTCATATTTTGTCTGCATATATTCATTAATAGAGTTAATATATTGGAAAGTTAATATCATTAACACATCTGTGGCTGAGGACTCTAATCATTCTCACCACTTTGACCACTCATGAATGTCTGCATCAATCATTATCCATTGAACAGAGAAACTTCTAGGTCAAGGCTGAGAGTAGCACTAATCTATTGTATAAACATAAGTATTTATAACATTTTGATATCTTGAACTTCAGAAATACAACTAGGATCAACTAGGGCCTCTGTCAACACAGGCCATGGGCTTTTGACCATGTTTATTTGGGAAGAGATTGTTCCTATGTAATAGACTACAAATCCAATCAGAAAACAGTTAGGCACTGCATAAGAGTCATGTACAAATAAGTACATCTTACCCAAAGCCTGATATTGTACACTGAAAGGATAGGCACAGTATAACATCACTGATGACTTTGTATTTCTTCTAAACTACATAAAATTTTTATCTACAAAAAAAATAAAAATAAAATAAAAAAAAAACACAACAACAACAACTTGGTAGCAGGTAGAGTAGAATATCCTGATGAGCAGAAGGGTGGTTTCTGTCTGTCCTGTACCATAGCCCTTAGCTATGAGTCACGTGTAGAATAAAAGTGACAAGACCAAAAACTTTGCCAAGGAAAACAATTCTTCATTGCTGCTTGGAGAGAAAACTTGAACAAAGACTCTAGAAATCAGTCTTGGGATTTCTCAGAAAAATAGAAATAGTTATACATTGAAGACCCACTTATAACACTGCTGTACATGTACATCAAACTCTCAACCATGCACAAGTATGTGTATTCTGTGTTCAAAGCAGCTCTATCTATCATAGCCAGAAGCTGGAAAAATAGTCACCCCACATCCAGACAACGGATACAAAAAAGGTGGTTCATTTACAAAGTAGAATACTGCTTGGATATTAAAGACAAGGACATAATGAATTTTACAAATAAATGGATAGAACTAGAGAATATCATGATTGCATCTAGTGATCCTTTTTTCTAGGTTTTCTATTTTCAGAATTCCATCAGCTTGTGTTTACTTTATTGCATCTATTTCCATTTTTATATATTATAACATTTTAGTTATTACCTTCACCTGTTTAATTGTATTTTTCTGTATGTCTTTTTTTATTAGATATTTTCTTCATTTATATTTCAAATGCTGTCCTCTTTCCTAGTTTCTGCTCTGAAAGTCCCCTATACCCTCCCCAAACCCTGATCCCCAACCCACCCACTTTTGCTTCCTGGCACTGATATTCCCCTGTATTGGGGCATATAATCTTCGCAAGACCAAGGTCCTCTCCTACAATTGATGACCAACTAGGCCATCTTCTGCTACACTTGCAACTAGAAAAACAAACTCTAGGAAGTACTGGTTAGTTCAAATTATTGTTCTTCCTATAGGTCTGCAGACCCCTTTAGCTCCTTGGATACTTTCTCTAGTTCCTTCATTGGCAACCCTGTGTTCCATCCAGTAGATGACTGTGAGATTCCAATTCTGTATTTGCCAAGCACTGGCATAGCCTCCTAAGAGATAGCTATATCAGGGTTCTGTCAGAAAAATCTTGCTGGCATATGCAATGATATCTGCGTTTGGAGGCTGATTATGGGGTGGATCCCTGGTTGCAGTAGTCTCTAGATGGTCCATCCTTTCGTCTTGGCTCCAAACTTTGTCTTTGTAACTCCTTCCATGGGTGTTTTTTTTTTTTCTCAATTCTAAGAAGGGGCAAAGTGTCCACACTTTGGTCTCGTTCTTCTTGAGTTTCATGTTTTTTGCAAGTTGTATCTTGGGTATTCTAAGTTTGTGGATTAATATCAATTTATCAGTGAGTACATATCATGTGAGTTCTTTTGTGATTAGGTTACCTCACTCAGGATGATATCCTTCAGGTCCATCCATTTGCCTAGGAATTTCATAAATTCATTCTTTTTAATAGCTGATTAGTAATCCATTGTGTAAATGTACCTCATTTTCTGTATCCATTCTTCTGTTGAGGGACATTTGGGTTCTTTCTGGCTACTATATATAAGGCTGCTATGAACATAGTGGAGCATGTGTCCTTATTTCCAGTTGGAACATCTTCTGGATATATGCCCAGGAGAAGTATTGCGGGATCCTCCGGTAGTACTATGTTCAATTTTCTGAGGAACTGCCAGACTGATTTCCAGAGTGGTTGTACAAGCTTGCAAACCCACCAGCAATGGAAGAGTGTTCCTCTTTCTCCACATCCTCGCCAGCATCTGCTGTCTCCTGAGGTTTTGATCTTAGCCATTCTGACTGGTGTGAGGTGGAATCTCAGGGTTCTTTTGATTTGCATTTCCCTCATGATTAAGGATGATGAACATTTTTTCAGGTGCTTCTAAGCCATTCTGTATTCCTCAGGTGAGAATTCTTTGTTTAGCTCTGAGCCCCATTTTTTAAATGGGGTTATTTGATTTTCTGGTGTCCACCATCTTGAGTTCTTTATATATATTGAATATTAGTTCCATATCTGATTTCTAAGTATTTTTTATGTGAATCCTGACTGTTACTGTGAAATTTAGTGGTTTCCTGAATCTTCTACCTGCCTTTGTGTATTTGTTCCTTTTGTTTGTTTTCCATGTCCAACTTCAACATAATAGGTATTATTTTATTTTACTATATTTTATTTTGTCCTGTTTGGTTTTTATTTCTTAGAAGCCTGTTCTTTTCTACTGATAGATATAAAGGCCGTGTATCCAGAGGAGTGTGTGGAGGTGGGGAGGAATTTTGGAGAGCAGGAAAGAACCAAACTCTAATCAAGATATGTTGTATGACAAAGAAATCTGTTTTCAATAATAGAGGGAAAACTGCTTTAAAAAAAGAGTGGAGAAGAGGACAAACAAGAAGAGGAAGACATTCAGTGTTATGTGTCTGGACATGCTCTATGGTTATGTGAGATACATGCTTGCAGAATGCCAAGTAGATAGAAAGTAGATGGGTGAGATGGGTGATTTCTTTCTTTCTTTCTTTCTTTCTTTCTTTCTTTCTTTCTTTCTTTCTTTCTTTCTTTCTCTCTCTCTCTCTCTCTCTCTCTCTCTCTCTCTCTCTCTCTCTCTCTCTCTCTTTCTTTCTTTCTTTCTTTCTTTCTTTTGACTTAGGTGTATTTGAACAGAAATACCTACTTGTGTAGACAGTGAGGCTCCCAGAAGACACAAGTTTTTAATCAAACATCTCAGTGTCAGTCACCGGATAACACACAATGAGTTAATGATCATAGTGTACTTATAGGTGACACAATACTATGAGGTCTTGCCATTGCTTTAATTTTCACACAATAACTCCACAATTAAACCTCAGTTCGGACAAAGAACTTAAACACTGAATAGACTAAAACACCCAGAGGACCTGGCACCTAAAAAACTGTCTTCCAGACATAACAGGACTCGTACACATAAGAGCCTACAGAGGCTTTGACAGCATGCACAGGGTGTGCACATACTTCATCCACATGGAGTTCCAGTGTTGAGAGAGGAACACGACCACAGTTTCATACCTTTAAACAAGAAGTTTCTGAAATTAACACTGACTTGCATAGGTCAACGACCTTTATCTAATGGAGCAACATTTGGTCTCTTAACCATACTTCAGAGTGGACACATGTCCAGCAATAGAAGGCCAATACAAAGTTAGAAGTTCCATGCTCAGGAACTGTGGAAGAGGGTAATAACTTGACACTGCTGATTGTGTGTTACTGAGACTGTGGAGGAAGTAAATATAAGAAAAACATGTATGTACAATTTCAGAACCTATTGTGATTAACAGGTACATACATTGTGTTGGTAAATGAGTTCTATGAAAACGTGATTTAATAATATCTTGACAAACCTACAGGAATTCTATATACATAACTGTGCATGTTAATAAAATAGTCCTCACATTCTAAGACAGGGGAAATTCTGTTGGAACACAGAGCCAGAACAAACCTGAGGTTGACTAATACTTAACAATGAAAGTAGTGTTTCTTTGCCCGGATATCAGTGATTTGGAATTTATAAGTCAAATTCAGATTATGTTTTATCCACAACTACTTCAACAAATAATCTGGTGTATCACAATCTAGTAATATTGTTAATATATTTTAATTACATAAAATTATTTATTTTCATTTCAAATGTTATTCCCTTTCCTGGTTTCCCCTCTGGAAACCCACTATCTATCCCGACCTGCAGTATAGTCCACAGGGACTTAGGGGGCACATGGAAGAGAATGGGGGAAAAGAAACACAAAGAACAGACAACAATTCAAGAGTCCCTGATCAAGCTGACAAATTTTTATTTTTCACCACAAAAGTTATAAACTCATAGGAGCATGAACGGGGGTGGAGGGGGTTGCTGTGTCTTTGGGTAATGCACCGGTTCCCAGGAACAGGATATTGATTGGGTAAACAGTTCAGCAGGAAGATCAGAACAGAATGAGTTATTAGGTATCTATCCACAAGATTTATAGCTATTTTTCTCTGTTGACTTCAAGATCTAAGCTATTTGTACTCAGCTGGGCTAGTACTTTCCCACAGAGGCCAAGACTTTGTGCCAGCAAGCACTTAAGGCAGTTAATGTTCAAACAAGGTCACTACCAACAATTATCCCATCCTCCCTACCCCTGATTCAATTATAGTGCTCCCTCAACCACCCTCTCACTCCTGTCTCACCAACCTGGCATTCTGGTACAATGGGGCATCAAGCCTTCTCAGGACCAATGGTCTTTCCTGCCATTGATGTCCAACAAGGCCATCCTCTGCTACATATGAGTCTGCAGCCATGGGTCCCTCCGTGTGTAATCTTTGGTAGGTCATTTATTCCCTGGGTAGTCTGGGGGATCTGGTTGGTTGATATTGTTGTTCTTCCTATGGGTGGCATTCTTCTACATGCTGAACTCCAGTTGAACCAGCACCATTTTTTTGAAAATTCTGTCTTTTTTTCCCCGCTGAATGATTTTTAGCTTCGTTGTCAAAGTTCAAGTGGCCAGAGGTGTGTGGGTTGATTTCTGTGTCTTCAATTGTGTTTCATTGATATACCTCCCTGTCTCTGTACCAATACCATACAGATTTTATGACTATTGCACTGTAATACCACTTGAGGTCGGGGATGGTGATTCTCACTGATATTTTTATTATGAATCATAATGATTTTCTCTTTTGCTGTTTTATTAAGAAATATGTCAATGGAGATAGTCACTGGTGAAGAGATTTCAAATGTATGGTGTCCTGAAGGTTTATTATAAATCAGTATCTCTTCATTTTTATTTCCTTTAACAAAACTGACAAAGGCACTATAGGACTCTTAGGAGGTGACAATAAATGGGCATTTTAACTTTCTATTTCTGATCAAATCTAAAGGTTAATCTTTCTGTCATCTTTGTCCCAGTGCAGCTTGCTTCTCCTCCAGGTTTTGTGACACACTCAGGATGTGGTTACAACACTGTGTCTTGCACAGTAATAGACGGCAGAGTCCTCAGATGTCAGTCTGGCAAGTTCCATATAGGCTGTGCTGGAGGATTTGTCTACAGTCATTGTGGCCTTGTCCTTGAACTTCTGGTTGTAGCTAGCATCACCATAGTAAGTACTAATAACTCCAATCCACTCTAGACTCTTTGCATGACTCTGTTTCACCCAGTGCATAGCATAATCAGTGAATGTGTAGCCGGAACCCTTGCAGGAAATCTTCACTGAGACCCCAGGCCTCACCAGCTCAGGCCCAGACTGCTGCAGCTGGACCTGGGAGTGCACACCTGTGAAGGGAAGGACAGAGTGGATGTCATTGTCACCTAAGTGTATTGCCAGACCTCCCTCAAATTTACTACTGAGAGCCCCTTACCTGTAGCTGTTGCTACCAGAAAGATGATGATACAGCTCCAACCGATGGCAATGCCCTGTGTATTCCTGTGACTGTAGAGACTACTGTGATCTTAAGTTTTTGAGGGGTGTAGATATCCCTATATTTACCACCATAGACTCACCTGATTTGCATATTCATGAGACAGGGTACATCTTACACAAGGACTTACTACTGCTTCAGAAGAAGGGACACTTTGGTCAGGTATCAGACTGCTAAGGCCCATGTCCTAATGCTGTCTGAGGAAATTCATCCCATACCCCACCCCTGAGCCTTGTGCACAGGCTCTGGATGGAAAATTAGGGCCTATGCTATAAAAAGATTTGCAGCCTTAGACAGTGGCTCACCGTGACAAGGCTAATAAATTGACTTAATTTAGTTACAAGGAGACAGTATTGAGGGCAAATTTCAATAGCAGCAGTGTTATTAGGATTTAGAGCCTCGTTTCCATACATACAATTATCATCTGTCTTTCCAAAATGCTATATAATAAAAAGAAAAATAATCACCCAAATGACCAAAACTAAATCTATGTCAGAAACATTTGTACATGAGTGATTACTGCAGCACCATCACAATAAATAAATGATGGTAATATACTACATATCTATCAACAGAAGAGTGCATCAAGAATACACACACACACACCTTTAAATCTTTGAAGTGTTTAACAAAATATCTTCACAGTGTTAGAGCATGGAAACGTTATATGTCAATCACTACAGGTACATGTAAGTTAAGAAAGGAAACCACAAAGGATGCAGAATCCCCTGCACACACACCAAATCCCTCTGCTAGGGATTCGTGGCCCCATTGTGCCCCCTGCTGGTTCTGAACTTATCTGCAGGTAGATTTCCTATTGTATTCTCTGAAGTTGCCCAGTCTGAGTTCAGCAGTAACATATTCTTAAAGCTAGTGCGCTTACAGGGCTCAGATTCAGGGAGAAATGGCTCTTGTTTATCTGGAGGTGATGACTGATATCTCATCATATAAATTAAAGGTTTTTATACCTTATTGTCAACGACCCTCTCAAACTCATGTGCTTTCTTCGTGGAAAAGCAGTAGGATCTACCTCTAACAGTTCCCATTTGTAATGAGGTGTAAACAAGAGAGATCAGGGTCTTTGTTGCATTCACCAGGCTTTACCTGGGCCAGAGCATCTGAGGACAGAATGATAACAGTGAGTCTGGAGCTCAGATGCAGCCCCACATGTGTTCATGTGTGAATTCCTGGAACACTCACAGACAGGAGTCCACAGAAAGAGCAAGAACCACTGTGGTACTCATAGCAAAATTAACACTTCAAAAATATTTGCATTGAGAAGGAAGTGGAAATCAAGCAAATGTATTCTGAAACACAATCTGTTTCCCAACCTGCAGGTACATGCATTTAATGGGAAGAAGGAATAGAGAAAATTATCATGGACCATGATCCTAATGCATGGAGAATGTGTGTGCTTAGAAAGTTTTACCTCTCCCTGTGTAGCTTTCATCCAGGATGTTCTTATTCCTGCAAAGGCATGCTAGCTAAGCTTTACAGTAGTTGATATTTTCACTAATGAAGGAGATATTTGTAATATTGTCCCAGAAATGGGGGAAACAAATAGCACTATGTAGGAATATGTGATTAAATATGTGTATTTAATTTTCTGAAGAATAGCAACTCATGTTAAAACAAAAATATGTACTACATGAATTCACATTATTCATATATATTGTAATCTAAATTCAAGTTAGCAAATTGGATGCACCTAATACTACAGCATAGAAGGAGGAGGACCAATTGAATTCATCTCCTCTTTTCCATTACTAATAAGAATCCATGTGAAGTCCTGTGAATTGTCAGTTCACAGGGTAACATCCTCAGGGTATTAGTGAATTCTGACAATGCCTACTATCCAGAGGACTAGCTTGTTTTATCTTGACATTCCAGAACTCCTGAAGAGAGAGTAATGCTGGGTAATATCAATAATGCTGTTCTTCATACTTCAATCATGAAATGCTGATGGAGCTCATAGTGTGCAATGCACAGGAGTTCATGCCTCCTTAAGTAGACATCCTCCCCTTTTCTTTTTATGTGTTTTATATAGAACTTTTTATTTAAAACTTAGATACATTTAAAATAAGTTAGCTTTTATCAGAAAAATACTGTTCAAATCATGTTATTCTATCACAAACTGGAAGCTAGTTATTTTTAATGACTTTTTATCTTTTTTTATATTTTTTCATTAGATGTTTTCTTCATTTACATTCCAAATGTTATCCCCTTTCCTAGTTTCCTCTCTGAAAATACCCTATACCCTTTCCCCTCCCCCTGCTCCACAACCAACCCACTTCCACTTCCTGTCCCTTGCATTCCCCTATACTGGGGCCTAGAATGTTCGAAAGACCAAGGATCTCTTCTCCCACTGGTAGCCAACTAGGCCATCCTCTGCTACATATGCAGCTAGAGACATGAGCTCTGGACATATTGGTTAGTTCATATTGTTTCTCAGATAGGTCTGCAGACCACTTCAGCTCCTTGGGTACTTTCTCTAGCTCCTTAATTGGGTACCCTGTGTTCCATCTAATAGATGACTGTGAGCATCCACTTCTGTATTTGTTAGGCACTGGCATAGCCTCACAGGATACAGCTATATCAGGGTCTTGTCAGCAAAATCTTGTTTTTATATACAATAGTGACTGGGGTTTGGTGGTTGTTTACTACGGTATGGATTCCCAGGTGGGGCAGTCTCAGGATGTTCCTTCGTTCAGTCTCAGCTCCGAACTTTGTCTCTGTAACTCCATCCATGGGTATTCTGTTCTGCCTTCTAAGAAGGAAAAAGTATCCACACTTTAGTCTTCCTTCTTTTTGAGTTTCATGAGTTTTGTAAATTGTATCTTGGGTATTCTAAGTTTCTGGGCTAATGTCCACTTATCAGTGAGTGCATATCATGTGTGATCTTTTCTGATTGGGTTACCTCACTCAGGATGATATCCTCCAAATCTATCCATTTGAATAAAAATTTCATAAATTCATTGTTTTTAATAGCTGAGTAGTACTCCAGTGAATAAACGTACCACATTTTCTGTATCTATTCCTCTGTTGAGGGACATCTGGGTTCTTTCCAACTCCTGGCTATTATAAATAAGGCTGCTATGAACCACTTCCTACAACAAGGTATTGAATCACAGCCCTAATGATCCAGATGTCTCTTGAATCTCCCTCATATCTGCAGCTGTGCTTGATGGATCTTCTAGACAACTTCTAGTACAATCAAGCTGACACCCAAGATTAACATCACAACCACTGAGCCACATGCACAGCTCTTAGCAACAAGTTTTCAAATAATAACGTGGTTTTCTAAATGCTGCCAGAGTGGCTTAGTATTTTTGTATAATAATGAATAAAAGGAGTTAAAAATAGTCAATATGTTTTAATCTATTTATCTTTCTTTTTAGCTTATTTAACACAAATTGTCTTTTTTTGTTTTTGTTTTAAGAGACAGGGTTTCTCAGTATAGCCCTGGCTGTCCTAGAACTCACTTTGTAGACCAGGCTGGCCTCAAACTCAGAAATCGGCCTGCCTCTGCCTCACAGTTGCTGGGATTAAAGGCATGCACCACCATCACCTGGCCACAAATTGCCTCATTTTTAAAGGCTCTGAGACAGTGTTTCTCTGTGCAGCACTGGTTGTCCTGGAACTTGCTCTGTAGATCAGAATGTCCTTGAACTCAGAATCTGTGGGACTGTGACAGGCAGCTTATTTTAGTTGAATGGGTCTTGCTCCTGTGACCCAATAGAGAAATCTACAAGGGACAGAAAGGTGAGCCAAGTTCTCAGAATCAGGTTCCTGTCCATAATTCTGTGACTATCAGTCGTGTATACAATGTCCCAAGCTTCTGGCGTTCTGGTTAGACTCCACCCCCACAGTTACTTGACTATAGCCAGGTATGCTCCTCCCCACAGTTACCTGGCAACAGCAAGATAGCCCAGCACAGTATAAAAGGGCTATTTGGCCCCTCCTCGCACTCTTTAAGCCCTCACCTTTCTTACTCTCTAACCCTACTTCTCTCTTTCCCGTCTCCCCGCTCTACATATGGCCATGGCCTGATTCTCTCTCTTTTTACCTTCTCTCTTTCTCCATGCCTTTCTACAATCAAGGCCGGACATGCTTGAAAAATGGGATAGACTCTCTCTCTCTCTCTCTCTCTCTCTCTCTCTCTCTCTCTCTCTCTCTCTTTCTTCCTTGCCTCCTTTCTTCCTTTTTTCCTTCCTTTTTTTCCTTCCTTCCTTTTTTTCTTCCTTTTTTTCCTTCCTTCCTTCCTTTCTGTTTGCTTATTTTCTGAAAGAAAATAAGATGTGTAGCTGAGTGAATTCAAAGATAGTACGAATCTGGAAATAGTTGGAGATAGGATAACATTATTAGAATACACTGCATAACTTTTATTGAAAACCTTGTAAAAGCCAATAAAAATGAACATTAATCTGAGAATGAATTAGTAAAGAATCTAATGAGCACAGAGACATCACATATTTATTATAGCAGGGAAGATCAGTTAATACACTTAAAAAAGAAAACCACAAGGGATACGGAGTCCCTTCCATACCTACATCATCTCTCTCTGGAGATTCGTGGCATTTTTTGTCATCTGCTGGTCATGAGCTCCCCTGCATGTAGGTTTGAAAAGACTTACACTGAAGTTGACCTCTCTGGCTTAAGAAAAAATGGCATCCCTGTAACTTCATTGTTCACACACCTCAGCTGAAGGGAGAAGTGGTTCTAGTTTACCTGGAGATGATGATTTATACAACAGCTGTTTTAAGTTGTCCTAGTAATTATATAATATCCCGCTATATTGACAATGTGGGATGTATAGACAATGAAATACTACTCATAGTAAAACACAAATTATAAAGTTTAAAGGTATAAATGGACCTTTAAAAATATGCTGAATGTGGTCACCTATGTCCATAAGAAAAATGCTTCATGTTTCATGTTTTCTTTTGTAATGTTCACTGATTTGACTATTTTATTATGTGTTTAATTTGTAGAAACCAAGAGAGTAGAAATGGGCCAATAGGGTCACATGAATTAAAGGAGATGATGTAATAAAGTTGAGATAAAACGAATGCAAAGAATGCATAGAGATGAGGCAGAGTGCTTCAAACACGAAATGGTATTGGGGCATGGAGAAAAATGACAGTGGTGTAGGATAAACCAATTTTAAGTGTTATAAGAGAGGTAAGATGAAAGGTAAGATGTTTCAATGTAGGTAAAAACAAAAATATAGAGGAAATAAAATGTATGTAGCATGAAAACAAACCAGGAATCCTGAGATTGAAACAAAATGCATTATGAAGTAAAAAGAGAAAAAATTACAAATTTTCTATGAAAACCTCTTGAGATATAATGAACAGTTCATAGTTGCCTAATATATATTTAGGAATATCTTAGTGTTGATAGAGTAATATTATGTTGAGACTTCCATGAGTATTTATGGATCTTCTGCTATAGTATTTTTTATCAAAAATACTGAATGGAAGGAAATTCTATGAGAAATTGCTGGTATTCAGATAATACTCACTGATCAGTTATTGCAATTGTCTCAGTGATCTGGGTCTGGGCATGCTCTATGGCTGTGTAGGATATGTGTTTGCAGAGACCAAGTAGAACATATACAAATGGGCTGTATGATTTATTTTGACCTAGGTATATTGGGACAGAGGTACAAGCATGGAGGATAGTGCAGATCCCAGAAGATGTGAGTTATTAATTGGACATCTCAGTGCCCATCACAGGATAACTCACCATGAGTTAATGGTTAGAGAGTCCTCATAGGTGCCACAAGAGTATGAGGTATTTCACTTGCTCTAAGTTTCAAAATACCTTTACAATTAAACCTCATTTCTGAGAAAAACATAAAATGCTGAATAGAATAAAAGAGAAAGAGGATCTGGCTCCAAAGAACTGTCTTCCAGACATAACAGGACTCGTGTGCATGTGAACCTGCAGAGACTGTGAAAGCATGCACAAGGCATGCAGAGACTCAATCCACATGGTGTCCCAGTGCTGAGAGAGGGTCATGGCCACAGGTTCTCACTCTTAACTAAGAAGTTTCTGGAATTCACACTTGTTTGGTATAGAAAATTAGCTTTCTCCAATGGCAAAACATTGGGTCTATTCACCATACTTAAGGGTAGACACATGTTCAGCAGGAGAAGGCAAACACACAGTAAGAAATTTCATCCTCAGAGCGTTGTGGAAGAGGGTACTAATGTGGCACTGCTGGTTGTGTGAACAACCCTGTATTAGTGAGACTGCAAAGATAGTAAATATAAGAACAACCATTTATGAATAATCTCAGAACCTACCTCAATTAACAAGTATATGTTGGTAAATGAATTCTATGAAAAGTGATCTAATAATATTTTGAAGAACCTACAAGAATTCCATATGCACACCTATATATTTTAATATAAGTATTTCTCACATTCTAAGAGAGTGGGACTTCTGCTAGAACAGAGCCAGAGTTAACAACTCATCTGGGATCACTTAATACTTAAGAATATGAAAAGAGTGTTTCTTTGCCCAGATGTTGGTGGTTTGGATTTTATAGGTCAAATTCAAATTATTCATTATCTCCAACTATTTCAACAAAATTTCTGGTCTCTCAGAATCCAGTGATATTTTTATCATGCATCACCACATTTTCCCTTTTATGGTTATGTGGAGTAAGGAACATGTCAGTAGAGGTGGTCACCACTGAAGACATTGGCAATATATGCTGTCTTGTAGGTTTATCCTAAATCAGCACAGCTTTATTCACAGATGTCCTTTTTAAAACAAGAAAACAGCAACATAGGACTTTGAGGAAGAGGCATAAAAATGGGGATTCCATATTACTATTTCTGAACAAGTCTAAAGGTTAGATTTTTGGTCATCTCAGTGACAGGGCAGATTACTGCTCCTCTGGGGATTCTGACACACTCAGGATGAGATTACAACCCTTTGTCTTCACAGTAATAGTCTTCAGAGTTCTCAGATGTCAGGATATTAGTTGCAGGTAGGCTGTGATGGAGGATTTGTCTACAGTAGATGTGGCCTGGCCTTTGAACTTCTGATTATAGGTAGTACCAAAACTTCAAGAATCAATTCATCGAATCCACTCAAGAGCCTGTCCAGGCCTCTGCTTTATACACTTCATAGTAGTTGCTAAATATGTAGACAGAAGCTGAGCAGGACACCATCACTGAGTCTCACAACCTCAGCTTCACATTGCTGCAGCTGAACCAGGGAGTTAACATCTGTGGGAGGGAAAGGCACAGTGTATGTTATTGTCACCTCAAGCCCTGTCTCCTTTTCAAATTTTGAAATGGTGAGCCCCTTCCTGTTTTTATTGACAGGAGGAGGTGAAAGATGCAGCTCCATTCCCTGGTCAGAATCAGTGTGTTCAGGGACTGTGGAGAAGACACTGATCAAAGGCTTTTTTCAGGGTGTGGACATCCCTGTATTTAATGTCATAGACTCAAGTAATTTGCATATTCATGAGCAGGGTACATCTTGCATAAGAACCAGCTGGACAACAACTGGAGAAGAAGGACTGAGAAGGCTCATGGATTAGACAACAGGGTGCACAGGTCCAAATCCTACTCATCTCTGAGGAAATGCATCCCATACACTTTCCCTGAGTCGCGGATAGATGCTTTGGATGCAACTTCAAGGACTAAGCTCTCAATAGATTTTTTTGGCCTGAGTCTGTTGGTCAACTTTGGGACAATGATAACACATTGGTTTATACATGGTACTTTGCAATGATGATAGTGGTGGTGGTGATGGTGATAGTGGACATAGTGATGTTGTTGAAGATGATGATTTCCGTGGTAAATTCCAAAAACATCTATCTTTTGAGAATTAGAAACTTCTTTCAGATTTCTGCAAGTAATATTTGTTTCCCACAGTTTATATACTTCAAACTTTGCTAAAAAGAATAAAAGTAAATGGGCTTAAAATATTTACATATCAATGATTAATGGACCACTATCATGAGTAACTAAATTATAGATATAATCTATAGATGTTTTAACAAATATTTTATTACTAAGTCCATTTTCTGGACCTTCCAACACTAAATCCCTATTGTTCCTTTTGGAACCTTCCAATAAGTCTCTTTCCAAACATCCTAACCACTTCTGTTTCATTAACTAATGAGAAATGTGAGTTTAGTTAGTACTACCAATATAAACATACATAGAATCATCACTAGTAAAGTGTGGAACTCCAGAAATGTTCCCCCCAAAGTAGATTAATTTTGCCCATAAGTTTTCAAATGCTAAAAGACCTTCAGCTTGGTGTGCCCTAAGAATACCTCCCCATCTATGTGGTAATTTTTTTAATTGTTATACTATTCTTAGTGGTGATAACCAAATTTATATAATTCAAATCTAAGGGATTAAACTGATATTCATAAGCTTGCCAGTAGACATCTTTACCTGTTCAGTCATTTTGGGGTCTCTCATGTGGTAGTTTTCACTGGTTTGATTTGTTTGTGTCTTCTGTTGGTAAATATAGCTATTGAGAGTTCATATGTACACTATGAGGAAACAGTTAAATACCTAGAGATAGAATTTCATGTCTGTTAACCTAATTTTCTGTATCATACATCTGTATTTGCCCTGTTTTTGTTGCCCCTTGATTCAGTGCTAAGAGGTTTGTATCATTAGTCATCTCTGGCTGTGTACTACGTCAATAATTCTCAATTCTCAAACCACTCATGAATGTCTGCATCAATATTTACAAACAGTTACATATGAGCCACTGTGTTAAACATTCAGACAATCTACTGGGTAGAAACATAAATGTTTATAAGGCAGTTTGACAACATGACCTTTATCAATATGACTGGGATCTACTAAGTCCTATATCAATCATCTCAAAACACTTGCTTTGGACAGTACTTACATTGTATAAAGCATTCCTATGAAAATTCACCGAAAATTAATAAACAAAATCATGTTGTATCCCAGTGTATCCCTTCCAAACATGTACTCTAATGATTCTACATCTTGTTATAGAAATAATTGCACACCCATGTTTATTCACAGCGTGGTATTCATGCTCTATAAACAGGATATAGAGGAAGGAATAATCATCCCACGTTTCCAACACACCACAAATAAAAGGTGACAATGTTGTTCATAAAAAAAAAAGAATATAACTCAGTGGTAAAACAGGAAATATATAATCTATAAGCGTATGCATGGAATGGGAAAAACATACTGAATGTTCACCCATGTCCTTAAGACAAGTATTTCATGTTCTTATTCATATACGTTCCAATATTTGATTTCCTTTTTTGGTATATTTAATTGTTGAAGCCTGGAGACAAGAATTGACTCATTAGAGTATGGGGATTTTACAAAGATGATATAAAGAAATAGATATAAAAAGGGAGTAAAGTATTTTAAAATTGAGCAGATTATGAGAGTTGGATGTCTCCAAGGAAGGAGTGTCTTCCAGACCAAGTGGATTGATGTAGATATGAAGTCACAGAGACTGAAACTGAAGGGCAGAGCCTCAATCAAGTCAATCCAGATTAAAATCCCCCAATTGGGACGAAGAAATGGACATAAGTTCTCCCTAACCAAGAATTTCTGCAATTGACACTCATATAAAAAGGAAAAATTAATTTTCTTCAATGGAGTCTCACAGGAGATATTAAGCACAGTTAATCATGGAAGACAAGCTTAGAAGTTGATAGCCAACAAAACATGTGGTCAATGGTATTTCTGCAGATATTTTTTCCATCTGCATATTTTTTTCAATATCACCTTGTTTACATCTTCTTGTGTCACTTAAATTTGCCTATATACCATGGCTCTGGAGCTGTGATTTTACTATCTGTGTGAGTGTGCATATTTTGTGTGTGTGTGTGTGTGTGTGTCTATATCTGTGTGTATGTATGTGTATGGGTGAGTGCCTGTGTCTGTGTGTATGTGTGTCAGTGCGTGTATGTGTGTGTCTGTGTCTCTGTGTGTACTTGTGTGTGCATATGTTTGTATGTATGTATCTCTGTGTGTGTGACTGTCTTTCTGTGTGTACTTGTGTGTGTGTGTATGTATGTATGTATGTGTCTCTGTGTGTATGTTACTGTGTCTGTGCATGTATGTGTCTGTGTGTGTGTTTCTGTGTCTATGTGTGAGTTTATGTGTGTGTCTGTGTATGTGTGTCACTGTGCATTTGTGTGTGTGTGTCTGTATGTGAATGTGTCTGTCTGTTATAATGTGTCTCTGTGTGTGTGTGTCTGTGCTGGAAAATGTGTATGGATGTGTGTCTATATCTGTGTCTATGGTGGTGTGTGTATGTGTCTGTCTGTGTATATGTATGGTTCTCTGTCTCTGTGTGTATGTGTGTTTGTGTTTGTGTGTGTCTTTGTCTATGTGTTTGTGTTTCTGTGAATGTGTATATTTGTGTGTGTATGTGTTTCCTGCTTTGTTTTAGTTGGTTTTGTTATTTTTTTTGTTTTTTGTTGTTGTTTACTTTAAATCCCCACGTTTTTTTTTCATTTTTTTTTCTTTTTCAGAAAAAAAAATAAAAAGGTTTGTAGTTGGGTAAGTTGGAGTGTAAGAAGGATTTGAAATAAGTTGTGGGTAGGGAAATCAGTTATTAGAACACATTGTATGATTTTACTCAGAAAATAGAAAAAGCCATAGAAACAAATAAACAGGCATCTAGGAAGTGTTTCACAAAGAATCTTTACAGTGTTTGAACATGGAGATATTGCCGTCAATCACAGCAGGACAGACTAGTTAATACAATTAATAAAGGAAACCACAGAGGATACAGTGTGCCATCCAGACCCTTCTCATCTCTTTATGGGGATTTCTGGCCTCATTGTGCCCCCTGCTTGTCATGAGCTTCCATGCAGTTAGGTTTGTCATGGCTTACACTCAAGTTACACAGTCTTACTTGAGAAAAATTTTATACCTTTAACTTCAGTGTTCATGGAGCTAAGCTAAAGGGAGAGGTGGACATAGTTTATGTGGGGGTAATGATTTATACATCGGAGATTTTAACTTGTGCCAATGTTACTGCAATGTCCCTCTCTGTGCCAGGTTCCTCCTTGGTGGCAGTTGGAACCAGCTCTTTCAGATCTCATTTTCAAAAAGGGAATGACAAGAGATAACAGCTGTTTTCCTGTCTTCGTCAGGCTACTGTTCAGGCAGAGGTCCTGTGTTCAGAAGATAAATTACTCACCTGCATAGTATAACAGACAAAGTAAAAAGACTTACACAATAATTGGACATAGGAATGAGAAAGTTGACATAAATAACAGAAATGCTCCAGATGACCCCAGAAAACTTAAGCCTGGAGAGATAGAGCCAAATCCAGAAACCAAACCAGCCCGGCCTGATCCAATTGACATGGATGAGGATGAACTTTAGATGCTTTCGGAGGCTCGAGCCCATCTGGACAATACTCAAGGAAAGAAGGCTAAAAGGAAAGCAAGAGAAAAGCAGTTGGAAGAAGCAAGGCGCCTTGCTGCCCTCCAGAAAAGACGAGAGCTTGGAGCAGCTGGCATAGAGATTCAGAAGAAAAGGAAAAAGAAGAGAGGAATGGATTATAATGCTGAAATCTCATTTGAAAAAAAAGCCTGCTCCTGGTTTTTATGATACTTCTGAGGAGAATTTCCAGGCCCTTGATGCAGATCTCAGGAAATTACGACAGCAGGATCTTGATGGGGAGCTAAGATCTGAAAAAGAAGGAAGAGAAAGAAAAAAAGACAAACAGCGTTTGAAACAGAAAAGGGAATCTGAATTACCATCAGCTATCCTCCAAACTAGTGGTGTCTCTGAGATTAATAAAAAGAGAAGCAAACTAGTGTTGCCTGCCCCTCAGATTTCAGATGCTGAACTCCAGGAAGTTGTCAAGGTAGGCCAG
Organism: Mus musculus; assembly: GCF_000001635.26. Lineage (NCBI taxonomy): Eukaryota > Metazoa > Chordata > Mammalia > Rodentia > Muridae > Mus > Mus musculus. The sequence continues at coordinate 115,616,268 of NC_000078.6, forward strand.
GCCAGTGAAGTTGCACTGCAGACAGTGGAAGAGTCTGGAATAACAAACTCTGCTTCTAGCACTCTCCTGTCTGAGTACTATGTCACAAGCAACAACAGCATTGCTCTGAGAACCCCACAGACACCAGCCTCTCAAGACAGGTTTCTACAGGAAGACCAGAACCTCATGGCCTTGACCAATGTGGACACTCCATTGAAAGGTGGGCTTAACCCCCTCCCCCCCCGCATGAGAGTGACTTCTCTGGTGAGATCCCACAGTGGCAGGTTGTGCAGACTCCAAATACAGTTCTGGCTACCCCTTTCAGGACTCCTTCTAATGGAGCTGAAGGGCTGACTCCCCAAAGTGGAACAACCCCTAAAACAGTCTCTAATGCCACCCCAGGTAGAACACCATTTAGAGACAAGTTAAACATTAATCCAGAGGATGGAATGGCAGACTAGTGACCCCTCTTATGTGAAGTAGATGGAAAGAGAATCTCGTGAACATTTCTGTCTAGGGTTGTTAGGCCTCCCTGCACCTAAGAACGATTTTGAAATATGGATGCAGAGAGTGACTAGTATGAGTTCAGGCACAGAGATAACAGTAAGCACAACATCACTGAGGAGACAAAGTCAGGTCTGGGTATCCAATTTGCTGATATGTCTGGGAAACTAAGGAAGAAGCACATGAAGGAGCTGACTCCTGTTCATGCCAAGATGCTTTGCATAACAGGTCATGATAACCCTGAGGAAGAACAGGAAGTGGAAGAATTTTCAAAAGAGGATGATGACAAAGACTCTGATAATTCTGAAGCAGAGAAGCAATCACAAAAGCAGCACAAAATGGATTTCTACTCTGATGGTACACGCTCTACAGTCTGTTCCTACTTCTTAGATATAAGCAGCTCCCATGCCACGAAGACCACCTGCCCCACCCTTACAGAATCCTGACCAATGTACAGGCCTTCCTCCATTCCTAAGACCACCTGGAATGCCAGGAATCCAAGGGCCTTTACCACAACTTTTACCTCAAGGACCTCCAACAGGCCCACCAGGTCTGCTCCCTGAGGACCATCCTTGAGGAGCCCTACCAAGTCGACCTCCTACAGCACCTGCAGGTATCCCTCCTCCTCATCCTAGCATGATGTGCCTACCCTTGAGACCTCTTCTTGCATCTGCCCCACCTGGCCTTTTCCCACCAGCTCCCTTGCCCAATGCAGGAGTGTTGAGTGCCCTGCCCAGCATCATTCAGCAACCAAAGACAGAGGATGCAAGTGCAGCCACCATCAAGAAGTCCAAAGTGACCATCAGTGCCAAGCCCCAGATCACCAATCACAAAATAGGGGTCATACATTTTGTGCCCACTGCACTGAGGGTATGCCATGAGAATAAGAGGGGTACTGCTGTTCCCCAAAGAAGATCTCAGGATGACTCTGCTGTGCTCATTGCCAAAGCAGCCAAGATTTAGTCCTTCAATTCCTATCTCAGTACAAACCAAGGACAATGCTTATGAAGTATTTATGAAAGAGATGGAAGGACTGCTGTGATAGAGTCTCCTGCTTCCAAGACAGGCTTTTCATCAGAGTACTGGTTTGTGGAACAAGAGACTCTTGTTAAAGTTAAGGTTAAGAGAAATGTCCACTGTCAGGTGTTTTTCATGTCCACTTCCATGAGCCTGCTAACGCTTGCCTGCTGGGATCCATGCCCTCACCCCACACAAGGTGTGTGTGTGTGTGTGTGTGTGTGTTTCAATAGGCCAGGATGTGAAACACTACTGCTAAATCCTGTTCTATTTGACACCACCATCTCCTCCCACTATTCCCCTCTCTATTTTGGGAATTCTGCTAGTTATTTTTCTTTAAGTTTTAGTTACTTGTTTGGAATCATGTGGCTTGAGTAGAGAATTCTGAAGGATTAAGTTTATTTCATCTTGACTTTTGTTTCTGAGTTATTTTTAATATTTTCATGTAAATATTTTGTAATATTTTCCTAGTAGTGAAATGGATTACAATATCATTTTCTAATTCAATGTAGGATATATGGGAAGAAAATATATAGTTCTGGGATTAAAGTTATTTCTCACAGGCTAAATTCTTTAAGTGTTTCATGAAGAAATTAAATGTTCCATACCAAAATAAAAAAGTTCAATGTGGTCCAATGGCCACTGCTTAGAAACACTGAGGTTGCTCTACAACTCCAGCAAAGGCTGCCTGCACTAAGACTGGTGTGGCTACTGAGCTATAAGAATGTTTTGGAAGAATGCAGGTCTCATCAGAAGCTATCTTCTGACTCTGAATGGGTGGTAGATCTCATCCTAACCACACCTCATGACACATGCAAAAGCACACTCCTTCCTCTAATAAGTCACCATCTTCTAGATCTGCTTCAGGCCAACATCAAAGTAAATTGTGAGAAGCTGGAAGCAATCCTACTATAACCAGGGACTAGTCAAGGCTGCCCACTTTCTCCCTACCTATTCAACATTGTACTTGAAGTCCTAGCCAGAGAAAATCGACAACAAAAGGAGATCAAGAGGATACAAATTGGAAAGGAAGAAGTCAAAATATCACTTTTTGCAGATGATATGATAGTATATATAAGTGACCCTAAAAATTCCACCAGAGAACTCCTAAACCTGATAAACAGCTTCAGCACACTAGCTGGATATAAAATTAACTCAAACAAGTCAATGGCCTTTCTGTACACAAAGGATAAACAGGATGAGGAAGAAATTAGGGAAACAACACCCTTCTCAATAGTCACAAATAATATAAAATACCTTGGTGTGACTCTAACTAAGGAAGTAACAGATCTGTACGATAAGAACTTCAAGTCTCTGAAGAAAGAAATTAAAGAAGATCTCAGAAGATGGAAAGATCTCCCATGCTCATGGATTGGCAAGATCAATATAGTAAAAATGGCTATCTTGCTAAAAGCCATCTACAGATTCAATGCAATCCCCATCAAAATTCCAACTCAATTCTTCAATCAGTTAGAAAGGGAGATCTGCAAATTCATCTTGAATAACAAAAAACCTAGGATAGCAAAAAACTCTTCTCAAGGATAAATGAACTTCTGGTGGAATCACCATGCCTGACCTAAAGCTGTGCAACAGAGCAATTGTGATCAAAACTGCGTGGTACTGGAATTGTGACAGACAAGTAGACCGATGGAATAGAATTAAATACCCAGAAATGAACCCACACACCTATGGTCATTTGGTCTTTGATAAGAGAGCAAAAACCATCCAGTGGAAAAAAGACAGCATTTTCAACAAATGGTGCTGACAAAACTGGCGATTATCATGTAGAAGAATGTGAATTGATCCATTCCTATCTCCTTGTACTAAGGTCAAATTTAAATGGATTAAGGAACTCCACATAAAACCAGAGACACTGAAACTTATACAGGAGAAAGGGGGGAAAGCCTCCAAGATATGGGCACAGAGGGGAAATTCCTGAATAGAACAGCAATGGCTTGTGGTGTAAAATCAAGAATCAACAAATGGGACCTCATAAAATTGCAAAGCTTCTGTAAGGCAATAAGGCCACCAACGGAATGGGAAAGGATCTTTACCTATCCTAAATCATGCAGGGCATTAATATCCAATATATATATAAAGAATTCAAGAAGGTGGACTCCAGAAAATCAAATAACCCCATTAAAAATGGGACTGAGAGTGAAACAAAGAATTCTCACCTGAGGAATACTGAATGGCTGAGAAGCACCTGAAAAAAAAATGTTCAGCATCCTTAATCAACAAGGAAATGCAAATCAAAACAACCCTGAGATTCCACCTTGCACCAGTCAGAATGGCTAAGATCAAAAATTCAGTTGACAGCAGATGCTGGCAAGGATGTGGGGAAAAAGGAATACTACTCCATTGTTGGTGGGATTGCAGGCTTGTACAACCACTCTGGAAATCAGTCTGATGGTTCCTCAGAACATTGGACATAGTACTACTGGAGGATTCCGCAATACCTCTGCTGGGCATATATCCAGAATGTGTGCCAACTGGTAAGAAGGATACATGCTCCAATATGTTTATAGCAGCCTTATCTATAATAGCCAGAAGCTGGAAAAAACCTAGATGCCCATCAACAGAGAAATGGATACAAAAGTGTGGTACATTTACACAATGGAGTACTACTCAGCTATTAAAAAGAATGAATTTACAAAATTCCTAGGCAAATGCTTGGCCCTGGAGGGCATCATCCTGAGTGAGGTAACCCAATCACAAAAGAATTCACATGATATGTACTAACTGATTAGTGGACATTAGCCCAGAAACTTAGAATACCCCAGATATAAGATACAATTTGTAAAACACATGAAAATCAAGAAGAATGAAGATCAAAGTGTAGACACGTTGCCCCTTCTTAGAATTGGGAACAAAATACCCATGGAAGGGGTTACAGAGACAAAGTTTGGAGCTGTGACGAAAGGATGGACTATCTAGAGACTGCCATACCCAGGAATCCATGCCATAACCAGCCCCCAAACACTGACACCATTGCATACATTAGCAAGATTTTGCTGAAAGAATGCTGATATAGCTGTATTTGGTGAGGCTATTCTTGGACCTAGCAAACAAAGAAGTGGAGGCTCACAGTCAGCTATTGGATAGATCACAGGGCTCCCAATGGAGAAGCTAGAGAAAGTACCCAAGGAGCTAAAGGGATCTGCAACCCTATAGGTGGAACAACAATATGAACTAACCAGTAACTCCCTCCCGCCCCCCGGAGATCGTGTCTCTAGCTGCATGTGTATAAGAAGATGGCCTAATGGGCCATCAGTGGAAAGAGAGGCACATTGGTCTTGCAAACTTTATATGCCTAAATACAGGGGAACGCCAGGGTCAAGATGTGGGAGGGGGGAGGGGGGACTTTTGGGATAGCATTGGAAATGTAAATGAAGAAAATACCTAATAAAAAAGGGGGAAAAAGTTTATGTCAGCGAGGAATGGGTATATGTAAAACCATACCCTACTTCTCAGAGTGGGCCTAAGATTAAATACCATTTGCAGGGAGGAATGTCTGGGAATAGAAGCTTCCTGGCTAAGCTCTGCAGTTCTTTAGGAACCTCATCAGCATGGAGAACACTTTACTATGGTCATGTCTCTTGTCCTATTGTCTTGGTCTGAGATGTTAGGGGTGTTGCCATATGTAAAGGAAGCAGGGCTTGGAACCTTGACCCTTCTTGACTGATGGCAACGAATCTCGCTCAGGGACTGAGGTGACTTGGCAGGGGCCTGGTGCCAGGAGCAGGTGAAGCTTCTCTTGTTCTTTCTCTGGGGCTTCTAGCCTTTATCTTGATCATACCTGAGTTGCTCTCCTGGCCCACCACCCATCACTGCAAATCTTGAAAACCTCAGTAAATGATCAGGATAAAAGCCATACCTGACATACACTGCAGAGGACTGCCTGGTCTAGCCTCAGTCAGAAGAGATGCACCTAACCCTTAAGGGACTTGAGATCCCAGGGAGTGGGGAGGAGCCATCTTAATTGTGACAGGGGAGGATGAACAGGATGAGGAACTGCCAAAGGAATGACTGGGAGGGGGATAATGACTGGACTGGAAAAAATAGGTTTAAAAAATAAAAAATATATTAATTAAAAGATGAAACATAATTAAAACACGCAAACAGAACAAAACAAAACAAAATAAAACAAAACAAAATATAAACAAAACAGAACAAAGAGTAACCTGGGTGATCCCAATACACCTTTCTGTTCTGGGAGTTAGGGGCATTGAATATTCTCTTTCTAGATAGATTTTTTTAATTAATGTTTGTGTTTCCCCAATCTTGCAGCACTTACAGAAAACACAGCCCCACACCGAAATGAGACTACATTATTTTGTGTGCCACTTCCTGATCCAGGAGTAAAATTTTCTGTAAGAACTTCTGAATAAACTTTATGAATAACATCAACCCAAATGGTGAGTGTGATAATGTTCACAAACTGGAACTATGCTAGCAGATGCATTTGCCCTGTTGTGCTCTTCTCCCATACATTGGGGAAATGCACATCCTGCTTAGTGCAGATGGTTTCAAATAAAAACATAAACAGGATACTGATCATCTCACAAATCTTTCTCTTTATCAGATGTTTGATGCTCCTGCAAAAGCTTTGGTATTGGGCTTAAACATGGATTGTGGGGGTGCCCCACTGTCAGAGAAGGGAATTTTCTTTAAGAAACATTAAAAGCAGAATTTATCTAATGTTAAGATTAGAGTCTCATACCAAATGACTCAAGTCGTTGTTGTATTCCTTCTACTCGTTAATTGACACATCTTTAGTCAGTAGGAATGATAAGGTTTCAGCCCCTTTGCCTACACTTCTGTTTCCACTGTTCTATGTTATATACATGCTGATAAGACATCAAAGGGTTTTCCATGTGGGGATGTAACTCAGAACAGGATGTATTAGCATATATGTGCATTCTGTGTTCAATTCCTGGCACCAAAGCTAAAGAGAGGTCTTTAGGGACTTCCCTTTTCAAACCTTATAGGACACCAACTACTCTTAAAAGGGACATGGAACAAAAAGCAGAAATACTCACTTTTATTCCATCAATAATATGAGGTTCTTATATAGCACTCTGAAGTTCTTCCTGTCAGGAAACCTGAACCCAAACTATGCCTCTGTGAAAACCAAAGTCCTTTGACCTGAAAGTGATTATTTTAACCAGGAGCATCACATTATCATGGACTCATTCACATAAAACTGCCAACTTTGTCATTTGCCAAAATTAGATTTCAAACAATACATGTCTGGGGCCCATACTACACACCATCCTGGCTGTATCTGAGCAAGTCTACAAGCAAACCTTCTCTGAGTCTCCTCAGTCTCAGGGCAGTTTGCTACTCCTCCAGGGTTTCTGACACTCTCAGGATGTGGTTGCAACACTGTGTCTTGCACAGTAATAGACCGCAGAGTCCTCAGATGTCAGGCTGCTGAGCTGCATGTAGGCTGTGCTGGAGGATTTGTCTACAGTCAATGTGGACTTGCCCTTGAACTTTTGATTGTAGTTAGTATAACTATCAGAAGGATCAATCTCTCCGATCCACTCAAGGCCTTGTCCAGGCCTCTGCTTCACCCAGTGCATCCAGTAGCTGGTGAAGGTGTAGCCAGAAGCCTTGCAGGACAGCTTCACTGAAGCCCCAGGCATCACAAGCTCAGCCCCAGGCTGCTGCAGTTGGACCTGGGAGTGGACACCTGTGGAGAGAAAGAGAGAGTGGATGTCATTTTCACCCACAGGTATGGCCAGTTCTCAAGCCTGCTTACCTGTGAGCCCCTTACCTGTAGCTGTTGATACCAAGAAGAGGATGATACAGCTCCATCCCATGGTGAGGTCCTGTGTGCTCAGTAACTGTAGAGAGAACAGTGATCTTATGCTTTTTTGTGTGGTGTAGACAACCCTATATTTACCACTGTAGATTCACAGGATTTGCATATTTATGAGCAGGATACATATTATATAAGCACCTACTCCTGCTGGAGAAGAAGGGACACCTGGGTCAGAAATCAGGATGCTGAGGCACAAGTCATTGTCCTGTCTGATGAAATTAATCCCATACCTCATTCCTGAACCTTGTGTTGAGGCTATGGATGCAACATTAGAGCCTGTGCACTAAAAAGATTTGCAGCCTGAGACAGTAGCCCCACTTGTGACACAGTTGAATGATGGATTTAGAGGTGGCTACAAGGATGACAATAGTGATGGGAAATTTCAAAAACAGCTGACTTATTAGAATTCACAGCCTCCTTTCAATACATACAATTAACATTTGCCTTTCCAGTATCTTATATATTAGAAAAATCACCCATATGACCAAAACTAAAGATACTTCAGAAACTTTTACATGAGTGATTATTGCAGCATTATCAGAAGAACTAAATTATGTAAATAAACTGTGTATGGGTCAACAGAAGATTGCATCAAGAAGCCATGAACATATGTGATATACATTATGACATATATATATATATATAAATCTTTGAAGTGTTTAACGAAGAATCTTCACTGCGTTTGAGCATGGAAACATTACATGTCAATCACAATATGTAAATGTAAGTTTAGATAGAAAACAACAGAAGACACACAGTCCCCTCCACACCCACAGCATCTCTCTGCTGACCATTCTTGGCCCCATTGTGCCCCCTGCTGGTCCAGAACTCAACTGCAAGTAGACTTCTCATAAAGTTGCCCAGTCTGACTTGAGCAGTATGGTTACCCTGAAGAGTGTGCTTACTTGGTTCAACCTCAGGAAAAAATGGCTCTTGTTTATCTGGAGATGGCTGGTGTCTCAGTGTCGGAATTTAAGTTGTTTCTACATTATCCTCAGTATTTCTTTCAAAGTCACCCTCTTTCCTAGTGGCAGTTGGATACAACTCTAGCAGTCCCAATTTGTAATAAGGTCTAAACAAGAGAGATCAGGGTCTTTGTTGTCTTCATCAGGCTGTACCTTGGCCAGAGCAGCTGAGGGCAGCAGTACAATGATGAGTCTTGAGCTCTTATATATTGCCCCCATGTATCCATGTAGGAATTACTGGAGTAGTCACATACAACAAAATGAGGAAGAACCACTGTGGTACTCACAGAAAAATTAACAGCCCAAAATAAATTCACATTAACAAGGAAGTAGAAATCAAGCAACTGTGTTCTTCAACTCAATCTGTTTCTCAACCTGCATGTGCATCCATTTAATGGGGTGAGTTCATAGGGGACATCCCCATGATAGAGAACCTAATGGGCAGAGAATTTGTGTACTTATAAAGCTTTATCTCTACCAGAATAGCTTTCCAATCCAGTGTCCTCTTATTTCCACTTGGTTGATTCCTGCCCTCAGTTTGATTATTTCTTCCATTTGCTTCCTTTTGTTCTAGAGCTTCTAGGTGTGCTGTCAGGCTTTTAGTGTATGCTCTCTCTAGTTTATTTTGGAGTCACTAGGGCTATGAGTTTTTGTTATATCCACTCCAGTAGTGACAAGCACGACAGGCCTCAAAAACCTGGGCACTGTTCCAAGGCAAAAAATTCATAGAAACTTAGTCTCCTGGAACCGTGATATCCTATATAAAGAATGCTCCAATGTCCTTGCTTTAGTTGGTACACAGATCTGTGTACTTTCCCTTAACATTGCTTTCTTACAAGTGCTCCTAAGGATTGCTATTTTGACATATAGCTAAGTTAGATTCTAGGCAGTCCTTGATCCAACCTTGGGCATGGATAGCTAAATCACTGTCCTACACAGGAATTTACCATTATCTAGGAAGAAGGAAGTTTATGACCTAAAGAGGAACCAGAGTAGATACTGAGAACTATAGGTAGCTGAGTCACACCCATACACAACAAGTATTCACAATGGCCTAGGGGGAAGGTGGACTATACAATAGACTAGAGTAGGAACTATGGCAAGGGCACGAAGCCCTTGCCCCTGGCTTCCAAGATTAAGTGGACCTTAGGTGGAGATGTTTTTGATACCAGTTGTTAACATTGAGTTTTACCCCAGTTGGTTACTGCCAGTTCTTCCATATTTGTATTTACTTGTTTTGTGTAAGAATCCAGTAACTCTTTGTACCTTGCCGGTGTGTCACCCAACTTCCCTATTTTCTTCTGTAAAAAAGTTTGATGCTCGATTTGAAAAATTACGTTCAGATCCACACACCCTTGTGTTGAGTCTGTCTGTCAGTTCCCACCAACTCCTTGCCCATCTGGTCCAGAGACTCATTCCATGCAGACAAGGGACCTAGAGGGTCTGTGGCAAGTTTTCTTCTTAGGACTGCCTTCATTGTGTCCCATAAGTTTGGGTATGCTGTGGCTTCATTTTCATTACTCTCTAAAAAGTCTTTAATTTCTTTCTTTATTTCTTCCTTGACCAATGTACCACTGAGTTGAGTGTTGTTCAGTTTCCACATGAATGTTGGCTTTCTATTATTTATGTTGTTATTGAAGATCAGTCTTAGTCTGTGGTGATCTAATAGGATGCATGGGATAATTTCAATTTTTTTGTATCTGTTGAGGCCTGTTTTCTGACCAATTATACAGTCAATTTTGGAGGAGGTACCATGAGGTGCTGAGAAGAAGGTATATCCTTTGTTTTAGGATAAAATGTTTTATAGATATCTGTTAAATCCATTTGTTTCATAACTTCTGTTAGTGTCCATGTGACTCTGTTTATTTTCTTTTTCCCGGATCTTTCCATTGGTGAGAGTGGAGTGTTGAAATCTCCCGCTATTATTGTTTGAGGTGTAATGTGTGCTTTGAGATTTACTAAAGTTTCTTTAATGAATGTGTGTAGCCTCCCATAAGCCTGAAGCAGGCTGATCCAGGATTGATCTTGTTGCCACTAAGGAGATCACCTGGGGTGGAGCCTGCCTCCCTGCATCACTCTATTGTTCTGCCACTGCCACTGCTGCTACCTGCTGCCTTGCTGTTCCTGAGCCTACATGTGGTCACCTGAAGCTGGGCTCCAAGGATGATTTGGTGGGAATGGGCTTTCCCCCTCTCCTTTATAAAGCTTGTTCACCTTTAAAAAATTGAACCTTGATCATACTACTTGTCTTGGTTCCATCTTTCTCTTGTTGCTTATTTTCCATCTCTTTCGATTCCAAGATGCCTGCCAGGCTGGAACCCGGACATGAGAGCCACAGGCCAACCCCAACAAATGTGGCTGACATTGCATTTGGAGCATAGATATTTAGAATTCATATTTAGAAATCATTTTGGTAGATTTTACCTTTGATGAGTCTGAAGTGCCCCTCCTTGTCTTTTTTGATAACTTTGCATTGGAAATCGATTTTATTCGATACTAGAATGGCTACTCCAGCTTGTTTCTTTGGACCATTTACTTGGGAAATTGTTTTCCAGCCTTTTACTCTGAGGTAGTGTCTGTCTTTTTCCCTGAGGTGGGTTCCTGTAAGCAGCAAAAAGTTGGGTCCTATTTGTGTAACCAGTCTGTTAGTCTATGTCTTTTTATTGGAGAATTGAGTTCATTGATGTTAAGAGAAATCAAAGAAAAGTAATTATTGCTTCCTGTCATTTTTGTTGTTAAAGTTGGGAATCTGTTCTCGTGGTTGTCTTCTTTTAGTTTTGTTAAAGGATTAATTTCTTGCTTTTTCTAGGGTGTAGTTTCCATCTTTGTGTTGGTGTTTTCCCTTTATTATCCTTTGAAGGGCTGGATTCCTAGGAAGATATTGTGTGAATTTGGTTTTGTCATGGAATACTTTGGTTTCTCCATCTATGGTAATTGAGAGTTTGGCTAGGTATAGTAGCCTGGGCTGGCATTTGTTTTCTATTAGTGTCTGTATAACATCTGTTGAGGATCTTCTGGCTTTCATAGCCTCTGGTGAGAAGTCTGGAGTAATTCTAATAGGTCTGCCTTTATATGTTACTTGGCCTTTTTCCCTTACTGCTTTTAATATTCTGTCTTTATTTAGTGCATTTGTTGTTCTGATTATTATGTGTCGGGAGGAATTTCTTTTCTTGTTTAGTCTATTTGGAGTTCTGTAGGCTTCTTGTATATTCATGGGCACCTCTTTCTTTAAGTTATGGAAGTTTTCTTCTCTAATTTTGTTGAAGATATTTGCTGGCCCTTTAAGTTGAAAACCTTCATTCTCATCTACTCCTATTATTCGTAGGTTTGGTCTTCTCATTGTGTCCTGGACTTCCTGGATGTTTTGAGTTAGGATCTTTTTTGCATTTTGCATTTTCTTTGATAGTTGTGTCCATGTTCCCTATGGAATCTTCTGTACCTGAGATTCTCTGTTCCATCTCTTGTATTCTGTTGGTGATGCTCACTCATACCTATGGTTCCTGATTTCTTTCCTAGGGTTTCTATCTCCAGAGTTGACTCCCTTTGGGTTTTCTTCATTATTTCTCCTTCCATTTTTAGATCTTGGATGGGTTTGATCAATTCCATTGCCTGTCTGGTTGTGTTTTTCTGCAATTCTTTAAGGGATTTTTGTGTTTCTTCTACCTGTTTAGCAGTAGTCTCCTGTAATTCCTTGAGGGTTTTTGTGCTTCATCTTTAAGGGCCTCTACCGCTTTAGCACTATTCAGCTTGTATTTCTTTAAGTGAGTTATTTTTGCCCTTCTTTAAATCTTCTACCACCATCATGAGATATGATTTTAAATACATGTCTTGCTTTTCAGGTGTGCTGGGGTATTCAGGACTCATTGAGGTGGGAATACTGGGTTTTGATGGTGCCCAGTGTTCTTGTTTTTTGTTAGTAAGATCCTTATGTTTGCCTTTCACCATCTGGAAATCTCTGGTGTTAATGATCAAGCTGTCTCTGGTTGGAGCTTGATCCTCCTGTGATTCTGTTAGCCTCTGTCAGCACTCCTGGGAGTCCAACTCTCACCTGAGTTACAGTGGTCAGAGCACTCTCTGCAGGAAAGCTCTACTGTTGGAGGGCAGGTGTCCAGTAGTCTGGAGCTCTGATCCACCTCCTGAGTTCTGGGGTCAAAACCCTCCCTGTAGGATGACTCTCCTCTGGCAAGAAATATGCCCAGGGGTCAGGGTCTCAGCTCTGCCTCCTGGCTGAGGATGAAGGCCTGAGGGGACCCTTACCAAGAAGCTCTGTTGCTTCTATCACCCACATGCTCTCAGGTGATCAGGAGGTCCTGGGTGTGCTAGGGGTCCTGTGGCATGGAGAGTCCTCTGGTGCCCTAGATGCCCTCGGCCAGGTTCACACAGAAGATGGTGGGGCTGGCACTGACCTGAATGGATCCCAGCCTCTGGTTGGGCTGGGTTACTTTGTCCCTGTTCCTGCTGGCACAAGCCCCTCTGTGATTCTTTGAAGCTGATGTTGCGTTCCACTCACCTGTGTTCCCAAGGTTATCCTGAGATCCTGCAGCATGGAGAACACCCTGCAGCCCTTAGCAGACTCCTCTTGGCTCAAAGATGGTGGGGGTGGCCCCGATCCGAATGGATCCCAGCCTCTGGTCTGGTGGGGTTCTTCCATCCCTGTTCCTTCTGGCACAAGACTTTCTGCTATTCTTTGAAGCTGATATTGCCTTCCATTCACCCGTGATCCTGAGGTGATCCCTGGGTTCTGAGGTGTGGGGAGAACTCTGGAGTTCTTAGTGGCCTCCGCTGGCCTCAGAAGGAAGATAATGTTCAACCTTTTCAAGGCCGGGAAAGGCCTACTCGAATCTGAGAAGGCTACAATACTGTTCCAATAAACAAACAGTTGGATATCACTGTGATATTTCAAAGGTAAATTTGTTAACATATGATGTAGGAAAAACTGGTGATCCAGACAATGATCCAGTCCCAAATTTCCAGTCCCACATGGAGCAATTTTTACAACCCAAGGCATTAAAAGTTTGCATTTAAACTAAGATGATAGTTGGGTATAATTGCACACATCTGTAATTCTAGCATTTGAGAAGCACGCAAGATCTGTGCTGATCACTGCTAAGCAAGTTGGAGGCCAGCCCAGCCCAGGTTACATGATCTCCTGTCTGTGCTAGAAAATTACTTTGTAATGGCTGGGTCTTATAATGCCATTCAGTGCTTGCATGCTGCTATGGGATAAAGGCAATGATGGTCTTACCCAGCTGTGAATTCTGATCTATATCACCAACACAAATCATAATAGCAATGGGATATAGGAGATGGGTTGGAAGGAGGAAGGGGAAGGGAGAAATGAATTAATACTATTTTTTTCTTGCTTGTTCTTTTCAAGACATGTTTTCCCTGTGGCCCTTTCTGTCATGGAATTCACAGAGACCAGGATGGCCTCAAACTCAGATCTACATGCCTCTGCCTCCTATGTGATGGGATTAAACAGTTGCCTTTGTCTATGCTGACGCAGCCACCACCACCACTGGAAAGAAAAAAAATTAAAATCAATATCACCCAACTAACCATATCATGGAACTCTATGCTAATATTATAGTGTAAGGAAAGCTTTTCAATTATGGATGAATAAATAAACATCAAAATGTCCTTCTCCAATCAGAGGCTAAATTTCTGAAAGTCCTTAAAATCTAGCAATAACAAAGACAGAGAAAACATAGTAACTGGAGATTAGGCAAAATAGGACAAAACATTCATGTTAAAAACAAAACAGTAAACATCCTAGAAAACACTTCCAATCTTATGGTTTAGCTTTTTCATATCCTTCATTGGCCCTCTATGCTAAAGGCTTGATTGCCAACCTGTGAGTGCTATTGGAGGTGGGAAGGTTTTAGGATATAGGGCCTAGTGAGTGGAAGGATGTTATAGCAATGAGAGGGCCCTGACCATAAAAGAACACTGCGGCCTCTGATTCTTACTCATTTTCTTTTTTGAAGTAGACAGCCTTCCTCCACCTTCTGCCACAAATATGATATACTATGCCAAGAAAACCCCGAACAAGCATGGGTAAAACTGGACCAAAAGCCTTTCTCTCATTTTCCACTCCACCTATACTTTATATGCCCAATCATCAGCTCTCCTTTATTTTACAAATTAAGGTGGGAAGAAGGTTTACCTGAAATCTCCTGAGTACTGAACTCCTTCCTTGTTTACACACCTCACGGGAGAAAGGAATTAATCTCAAATATAATTGGCCCTAACACTATGCACAACATGGAGGCTTCCCCAGCATGGAGAGCAGAAAACGGTGGCCAGCAGAGACGATAGGAGTCAGCGATGTGAGGGAAGGAGCCAAGCACTAAGGTCAGAGGAATCTATCACCTGACCTGCTAGGAATCAGACAACTTCTATGACTTAGACTAATAATGAGCCCATTGCTGCTGTGTGGACATATTAAAATCAGCTTCTTTATTCATACAAGCTTCATAAAACAAGGACAGACTGATGAACCCTGATTATCCAAGTGGTACAGAATGTATGTTTGATTTGTCGTTACAAGTCCAAGAATAAAATTTAAATCAAAACTAGAAAATACAAACAGAAGAGATTGTTCTTAATGTTATTAGTCCTATAACTCAAAATGACTCCTCCAAATCTAACACATTTGTTATATGGTAGCCCAAATTTGGGCTGCTAATTTTTGTTGTTTGAAAGCACTCCAGACCAAAAATTAAATCTGAGCCAGTCTTTTTATGAATAGCAAATACTAATACTGTATTTCTTTCACTATATGCTTCACCATCTACACATGTTAAGTAGGAAAAGTTTATTTTAGTTTATCGTATTTACTGAGATCTATTCTTCAAAGGGTGAACCATGCAAGAACTCCTATTTTAAAAGTACTTTTTCAAAGAACTCTCAGCCTATAATAAAATGCCACTTTGAATCTGTAATCTATTCTCTGGCCATCCTGTTTGGCAATTGTCTTTGTTGGCCCTGCACCAATTATATTGTCTGAGCTAGCTCGGTGGCAGATACCCTAAGGAGTTTCCTGAAGCAATGGCTTCATCTAACTTTGTGTTTATCTCACCATTGCCAAGAGCCATCTAGGAGAAGCTAAAAACTAGCAGGTGATTTTCCTCATATGATTGCCCCAGGGACTGTAAAGCATGATCACCTTGCTTCTTTTGGCAAGGCCAGGGAGACTATATTTGATGAAAGATTACTGCTATTAGTAGGTTTTCCTGTTATTATTGAATATTTATATAATCACTTGTTATTTGCCCACACTTTTCAGGAGATTACAGAAGAAAAATGAAGATGTGCTGTCTCAACTTGAGGCTGTATAGACAAAGAGATGATTTCTTAATTTTTAGTGATGATCCTATCAGAATTCCTATGATAATATAAGAAGGTGAACTCCAGAAAATCAAATAACCCCATTAAAAATGGGGCTCAGAGCTAAACAAAGAATTCTAACCTGAGGAATACAGAATGGCCGAGAAGCACCTGAAAAAAATGTTCAGCATCCTTAATCATCAGGGAAATGAAAACCAAAACAACCCTGAGATTCCACCTCACATCAGTTAGAATGGCTAAGATCAAAAATTCAGGTGACAGCAGATGCTGGCAAGGATGTGGAGAAAGAGGAACACTCCTCCATTGTTGGTGGGATTGTAAGGTTGTACAACCACTCTGGAAATCAGTCTGGCAGGTCCTCAGAAAATTGGACATAGTACTAGCAGAGGATCCCGGAATAACACTCTTGGGCATATATCCAGAAGATGTTCCAACTAGTAAGAAAGACACATGTTCCCCTATGTTCATAGCATTATTTATAATAGCCAGAAGCTGGAAAGAACTCAGATGCCCCTCAACAGAGGAATGGGTACAAAAAATTTGGTACATTTACATAATGGAGTACTACTCAGCTATTAAAAGGAATGAATTTATGAAATTCCTAGGCAAATGGATGGACCTGGAGGGCATCATCCTGAGTGAGGTAACCCAATCACAAAAGAACTCAAATGATATGTACTCACTGATAAGTAGATATTAGCCAAGAAACTTAGAATACCCAAGATATAAGATACAATTTGTGAAACACATGAAACTCAAGAAGAACGAAGACCAAAGTGTGGACCCATTGCCCCTTCTTAGAATTGGGAACAAAACACCCATGGAAGGAGTTATAGAGACAAAGTTAGGAGCTGAGACAAAAGGATAGACCATCTAGAGACTGCCATATCCAGAGATCCATCCCATAATCAGCTTCCAAATGCTGACACCATTGCCTACACTAGCAAGATCTTGCTGAAAGAACCCGGATATAGCTTTCTCTTGTGAGACAATGCCGGGGCCTAGCAAACACAGAAGTGGATACTCACAGACAGCTATTGGATGGATCACAGGGTCCACAATGGAGGAGGTAGAGAAAGTACCCAAGGAGCTAAAGGGATCTGCAACCCTATAGGTGGAACAATATTATGAACTAACCAGTACGCTGGAGCTCTTGACTCTAGCTGCATATGTATCAAAAGATGGCCTAGTTGGCCATCACTGGAAAAACAGGCTCATTGGACATGCAAACTTTATATGCCCCAGTACAGGGGAAAGCAAGGGCCAAAAAGTGGGAGTGGGTGGGTAGGGGATGGGGGGGTTATGGGGGATTTTGGGGATAGCATTTGAAATGTAAATGAGGAAAATACCTAATAAAGATATTTTTAAAAGATTTCTTTATTATTATATCTCAGTACACTCTAGCTGTCTTTAGACACTCCAGAAGAGTGCATTAGATCTCATTGAAGATGGTTATGAGCCAACATGATTGTGGGATTTGAACTCAGGGCCTTTGAATGTGTAGTCAATGCTCTTAACTCCTGAGCCATCCCTCCACCTCAGCTATTAAAAGCAAGGGTATAATGAATTTTGCAAACAAATGTATGGAACTATTGAATATCATCCTTGCATCCAGTGCTCCTGCTCTCTAGGCTTTCCATCTATAAGATTCCATCAGTTTGTGTTTACTCTATTGTTTCTAATTCCATTTTTAAATCTTATACATTTTAATTATTACCTTCACCTGTATATTTGTATTTTCCTGTATTTCTTAAGGGATTTATTCATCTCCTAATTGAAGGCCTCCATCATCTTTATAAGATTGGATTTAAGGTCATTTTCTTGTATTATGATTGTGTTAGGATATCCAGGGCATGCTGTAGTTGGTTAACTATGCTTTGGAGGTGTCAGGTTGCCCTCGATTTGTTGGTGCTCTTTCAAGTGTCTTTAGCAATATAGACTGCATTTATCCTAAATCTTCTTGTAGTCAGGATTGAGAGGAAGATGAGCCTCAATGGTCCTGGTATGATAGACTCTGATGGATATCTTTGTTCTGTATGTTTCCTGGCCTGCAGTTCTGTATGATTCAGGAACATCAGATTAATGAACATGGGCAAAGAGGTGGCAGGAGTTTGTATGTCCCTCTGTATGGGAGAGACACTAGCTGTGACACAGTACTTTGGGGATATGCAATCTGAAGAGGTAACTCCTATATCCAGAAACACCCCTAGTGGAGCAATAGGATTCCAACCCACCTACAAAACTTTCAACCCAAAACTTTTCCTGTCTACAAGAAATACAGGGACAAAGATAGGAAAATGGCCAACATACTGGCCAAACTAGAGGCTAATCCATGGGCAAGCACCAATCCCTGACACTGTTAATGGTTCCCTTTTTATGCTTTCAGATAGGTGTGTCTCATAATTATCCTCTGAGATGCTCCACCTAGCAACTGTCTGAAACAGATGCAGAGAGACCCATAGCCAAACATTGGATGGAACTATGGGAGTCTTGTGGAGGAGTTGGGAGAAGAATTGAGGGATCTGGAAGAGATAGAAACTCCCAAGGAACATTAAGAGAGCAAAGTAACACAGATGCTTGGGGGAATCTCAGAGACTAAATCACCAAGAAAATCTCATACATGGACTAGAACTAGGATCCCTGAACTTATGAAGCAGATGTGAAGCTCAGTCTTCCTGGGACTCTCCCAATGACCAAAATGGGGGCGGTCTGTAAAGCTGTTGCCTTCCTGTGGATCATGTTCTCCAAACTTGTCTGCCTTTTCTGGCTGCATTGAGAAAGAATGTGCCTAGTACTGAAGACTCTTGATGTGCAAGGTAGGGGGATACCTAGAAAGGGGAGGGCTTCACCCTCTCAGAGGAGAAGGGGATACAGGAGAGAAGGTTTGAAAGGGGACTGGAGGATATAAAGTGAACAAATAAAAATATCAACAAAAAACACTAAAATTTAATGTTCAAATTTGACCTCAGTGTGAGGAGAATAAGCAAGAATATAAATGATAACAAATAAGAAGGAGGAGGAGGAGGAGGATGAGGAGGAGGAGGAGGAAGAGGAGGAGGAGGAAGATGAGGAGGAGGAGAAGGAAAGAAAGAGAGAGAAAGAAAGAGAGAAAGAACGAGAGAGATAAAGAAAGAAAGAAAGAAAGAAAGAAAGAAAGAAAGAAAGAAAGAAAGAAAGAAAGGAAGGAAGGAAGGAAGGAAGGAAGGAAGGAAGGAAGGAAGGAAGGAAGGAAGGAAGGAAGGAAGGAAGGAAGGAAGGAAGGAAGGAAGGAAGAAAGAAAGAAAGAAAGAAAGAAAGAAAGAAAGAAAGAAAGAAAGAAAGAAAGAAAGAAAGAAAGAAAGAAAGAAAGAAAGAAAGAAAGAAAGAAAGAAAAGACAGGAAGGAAGAAAGAGAGGAAGGAAGGAAGGAAGGAAGGAAGGAAGGAAGGAAGGAAGGAAGGAAGGAAGGAAGGAAGGAAGGAAGGAAGGAAGGGAGAAGCTGTGAGAGTAGAAATGGACCACTAGGGTTCCAGGAATTTAAGTAAATGATGTAATGAAATACAGATAAAATGAATGCAGAGAATGCATAGAAATAAGGCAGAATGGTTCAAACATGAAATGGTGCTGGGAAAAGGAGAATAAGACAAGTGTGTAGGATAAATCAAAGTTAAGTGTTATAAGAAAGGTAAGATGAAATCTAGGATCATTCAATGCAACTAAAAACAAAAATATAGAGGATATAAAATGTATGTAGCATACATACATACAAACCAGGGATCCTGGGAGTAAAACAAAGTGCATTATGGAGTAAAAAGAGACAAATATTATAATTTTATTTATTTGACAAACTGTTTGAGAAATAATGAACAGTTCATAGCTGCCTAGTATACATTTAGGAATATTTATGTGATGATAGAGTAATTTAATGTTCAGATTATCATAGCAGTTATGGATATGCTGATACAGTGGCTTTATCAATATTATTACATTTAATGAAAATCTATGAAACTTCAGAAACTTTTATACATGAGTGATTATTGCAGCATTAACACAACTAACGTATGTAAATAAACTGTGTATGGGTCAACAGAAGATTGCATCAAGAAGACATGAATATATATGGCATACATTTTAATATATATAAATCTTTGAAGTGTTTAACAAAGAATCTTCACTGCGTTTGAACATGGAAACATTACATATCAATCACAATACATAAATGTAAGTTAAGATAGAAAACAACAGAAGATACACAGTCCCCTCCACACCCACAGCATCTCTCTGCTGAAGATTCTTGGCCCCATTTTGCCCAGAACTCACCTGCAAGTAGATTTCTCATAAAGTTGCCCAGTCTGACTTGAGTAGTAAGATTCCCCTAAAAGGAGTGTGCATACTTGGTTCAGCCTCAGGGAAAAATGTCTCTTGTTCATCTGGAGATGACTGGTGTCTCAGTGTCTGGATTTGAGTTGTTGTTACCTTATCCTCAATAATTCTTTTTAAGTCACCCTCTTTCCTAGTGGCAGAAGGATACTACTCTAGCAGTCCCAATTTGTAATAAGGTGTAAACAACAGAGATCAGGTTCATTGTTGCCTTCCTCAGGCTCTACCTTGATCACAGCAGCTGAGGGCAGCAGTAGAGTGATGAGTCTTGAGCTATTATATATTGCCCCATGTATCGATGTGGGAATTACTGGAGTAGTCACTTACAACAAAATAAGGAAGAACCACCGTGGTACTCACAGAAAAATTAACAACCCCCCAAAAATTCACATTGACAAGGAAGTAGAAATCAAACAACTGTATTCTTCAACTCAATCTGTTTCTCAACCTGCATGTGCATCCATTTAATGGGGTGAGGGTAGAAAGGAAATCCCCATGATAGAGAACCTCATGGACAGAGAATCTGTGTACTTATAAAGCTTTATCTCTACCAGAATAGCTTTCCAATCCAGGGTCCTCTTATTTCTGGGCAAGGCATGTAAATAGTAAAGCTGTTTAGAAGTTGATGTATCACGAATGGAGGGTAGATTTGGAGTGTTAACTGAGGATTGAGAGAAACCAATCCCACTGTTTAGGACTTTGTGTACATATGTACTTAACTATCTGAAGTATATTTAAACATATTAAAAATACATCTTTTGTGGATTCAGAATATTCATATATATTGTACTTTAACTTCTGTTTCATGAATTAGATGCACATAATATTGCAGGATAGAAGGAACACCAGTAAAATGTATGTTTTATCTTACATTCCTGGTCAGAATTTATGTGATATCTTATGAATTGTCAGTTTACATGGCCGCAGCATCAAAGCATCAGGGACTGCTTCCATACAGGAAGATTTATCCCTACAATACAGGGTTCTAAATGGTTGTGTCTTGGCATTTCATAAACCCTGAGGTGCTGGATAATGTCTATAATGCTGTACTTCATATTCCATCATATGTGATGCTGATGGCTCTCATAGGTTGCAATGCACAGGAGTGTACACCTACTTAAGTTCTAAGGATGTACATAGACATCCTCCTCATATAATGTCCTCCATTAAAAATGTCCAAATTCTGTAAGATGGTAAATAAATAATATGAGTTTAGTCTACCAAGTTTAACTAATATGAAGATCAAAATACTTGCTGATCTGGTACAATGTCTATGCAGGAGTTTTCCTTGACTAAATGGACACATGGATTTGTACCTTTTTTTAATATTTTTCCACTTTCAGTATGAATGCTATGCACTCCATGATAAGTGTGTACTCACCCAGAAGCTCACCATACCCATTATACAATTCACACACCTCATGAAGCTCAAGAAGAAAGACTACAGCATACATACTTTGATCTTTCTCAGAAGGGAGATCCAAACAACCATGTGAGGAGATACAAATACAAATTTTGGAGAAGAACCTGAAGGAAAACTCATCCAGTGACTGCCTCACCAGGGGCTCCATCCCATATACAGTAAACAAACCCAGACACTATCATGGATTCCCACAGGTGCTTGATGACAAGAACCTAATATAGCTGTCTCCTGAGAGGCTCTACCAGTGGCTGAAAAATACAGAAGTGGAGGCTCACAGCCATCCACTGGACTGAGCACAGGATCCCCAATGGAGGAGCTAGAGAAAGGACCCTAGAGCTGAAGGGGTTTGCAGCCCCATAGGAGGAACATCAATATGAACCAATCAGTATGCCCAGAGCTCCCAGGGACTAAATCACCAACCAAAGAGTACACAATAGGGACTCAAGACTTCAGCTGCATATGTAGCAGAGGATGACCTTGTGGGACATCAATGAGAGGAGAGTCCCTTGGATTTGTGAAGGCTCAGTGCCCCATTCAAGGGGAATGCCAGCACAGGGAAGCAGGAATGGGTGGATTAGTGAGCATCAGTAAGAGGGATAAAATGGTGTGTGTCGGGGGAGGAGGGCTAAGAGGAAATGTGGAAAGGGGATAAAATTTGAAATAAAAAAAAATCTAATGAAAACAGACAAACAAGGACTGCCTTTTTTCACCAGTTTTCACCACAGGGAGTCATAAAGAAGGCCTTTGTCTATAGATCCCTGTCTAATCTCCCATACAAGGCCTCTCTGTGCTCCCAGCCAAATCTGCCACCAAGTCAAGCCCAAACCAAGAACTCCACCCAACAGAACGCAGCTGGAGCTCCCCTCTTTTTCCCCTCAGCCCCGGGCCAGATACAGCCTGTGGATCCCCAGTCCATTCTCAGCATTTCTAAGGCATCTAAGCACCTAGGTATACAAGAACCAGATGAGAACCAGGTGTACCCGGTCTCCTTGAAGGCCCAGGGACCCCTGAGCCAGCCCTAGCTGTCTCAAAGACCTCAGACTGTGCTTCCCCATCTCTGGGGCCATGTCCCACGGCTTCCCATAGCCCAACACACAACCAGCACCAGCGTGGGGTTAAACACACTGAAATTTCAGTTTCCTGCCTTCTGAAGAGGCCTGGGCCCTTTGGCAAATTGGATGCAGGACCTCATAAATCCTACAGGGGGCCATGTATTTGATTCTTCAGATGTAAAAATTGTGGCATGTACAGGACATACAGCAGCAGTAAATAGAGAGGTAATACTATACCAAGTGTGACAGCAACAGTGATGCTTAGTTGTAGGAGTACAGGCTAAGAAACAAACAACCCTGCAACTGTCTTAGTAGATCTCTTACTGCTTAAGCTGCATCAAAATATAGAGGTTCTGCTCTTTCTAAATTAATAATTTCTTGGTGTAATTTTAAAAAGTCTAAATTTAAATTTGCATGATTCCAAACATCGTGCATGTGGGATTTCACACTATATAAACTATATATATATAGTATCATTAAAATTTTTTAACATGGCACAAATCACTTGAAAATTAGCATGATATCTAAATATAATTTGCATTTTAATGCCTGTATTTCTTCCCTGAGGAAGTTAACTACCTCAAGTAGGTCAACTAATTCTCTTGAATCTTATAATCTCTATCTTCCTGAGTATGCAATGCCATGGAAAGATTTCTGGATAAATAATTTACAAAATGAGATGATTGAACACTTTGGGATAGGGTAATAGCAGCTGAAGTAGCAGTGACTATTAAAGCAATCAAAGCTACAACACCTGCCATAATAAACCAGTCACACATTTAGGCCTGGCCAACACCCTTGTTAACTCTTCAATTACCTGTAAACCCTTATCATCAAACCAATCTCCAGTAATATTTACAGGAACCATCAAAAATGCAGGTTGCTGTAAAATTATTACAGAATGCTTAGAATAAGCTTTAAAACACAATTAATCAAATTACAACTAACACAATATACGTTAAAAGTATTATTTTCAGAAGTTAGAATACTGATAATATTTCCTACTAACAGGACATAAGGCAAATGAACACATGTTGCAATAGGCCCTTCCATAATAAGCTGGACTTGATCTTTCAGGCTCAGCACTCACATCATCTAAGGCAGCACCCAACTTCCATACATGTCCTTGCTGATAACCTGTATGAGTCCCTCAGAGCCCAGCAGACATAGCTGATGAGGAGAGGATAGGTGGGGACAGGGGACTACAGCAAAATTAGTCATACTAGCCACTCCTCTATATTCCAACCAGTCCAAAATCTTTAAGTCCTATGGGGCTGAAAAAGCCCAGGCTTATTTCCCACACATCATTTCCAGGGAATTATGATATTTGTCCATTTTCCTCATCTCACAAATCAGAAAATACTGTGGATCCTGGTATCTCTTACTCTCTAGGCCAGTGGGTAAGGTTACTTGAATGCAATTTTAAGCATCTTTGCATGAGTCAAACTCAATGTAGTAGGAGATAATCTCAGACATTCAATAGTGTTCTACTTTGGAAAGCATACAGAGACACAAGTTGTACATTTTGGTAATCAATTTATCTACTGATAGTGAAGTTTCCTCCAGCAGGCATATCCATCAACTTAGTGTTCTTTACCATTACCACAACTTCTGGGCCTTCTCGTATGTTTGGATGTAAAAGTGGTGAATCAGAGACATAGGCCCAATACAGCTTTCCTATCATCATTGGCAGAGCAGTCTGCAATCTCACAGTCAGCAACATTCTTTATCCCATCATCAGCATGTCTCACCATATACTCTGGCAGCTAGCATGCCCCTTCAGCATCCTGCAGAAAAAAAACACTAACATGTCTTCTTCCCCATATTAGTTCCTGATAGGGACCATGCCATATACCTGTAAGTTGGTCCTTACAGTTCACCTAGGCATGAGTATACCTAGTTGTAGAGTGCCATAGACACTCAAAGAGTTCCTTGGCAGCCAAATTTTAAAAATTTAAAATGAAAAGAGATTGATATAAATAATTGTTTGATGTACAGTGATATAATTCCCCCCTTTTTAATTTATGAAGATATTGTTTTAAAGTTCCATGGACCTGTTCAAAATATCATATCATCGAGTATTATAAGGAATCCCAGTAATATGCGTAACATTAAATTGTTGACAAATCATCTCAAATGCATGGCTGCAATAGGGTTAACTAACCTGGACACTTTGGGTCTTCTCAGATACTAAATCACCAACCACAGAGCATGGACCTAGGACTCCTGAATATATGTACAAGATGTGCATCTCGGTCTTCATGCAGATCACCCACTAACTAGGGTGGGGATTGTCTCTAAAGCTGTTGTCTTCCTGTGGGTCTTTTTCTCATAACTTGTCTGACTTGTCTGGCTGCACTGGGAGAGAATATGCCTAGCACTGCATGGATTTGATATGTCAGTGTAAGGGCATACCTAGGGAAGGGAGGGCTCCACTCTCTCAGAGGAGAAAGAGATAGTGGGAGAATGTGTGAACGTGGACCAGAGGATGTAAAGTGAATAAATTAAATAATTTATGGAAACTTAACCAAAAACCTAGAAATCTAGTGTTCCAATCTGACCTCAGCGTGATGAGAATAAGCAAGAATATAAATGATAACAAGTAATCATGTGGATACAGAAAATGCTAATTCTTGCTTGCTTTGATGTGAGTGTAAACTACTTTAGAGACTTTGTAAATCAGTTTGAAAATATCACCAAAAATATAAACAAAACGGTGCTGTGTCCCAGCTGTATCTCTCACAAGCATGTACTCAAATGACTCTGTATATTATAACAGAGACATTCGCACATCCGTGTTTATTGCTGCTCCATTAAAAGCAGCTGGGAAATTCAATCCACCTAGATTTGTAAAAAAAAAAAAAATATATATATTGATAATGTGGGATGTATAGACAATGGAATACTACTCAAAGTATTGAATGGATCTGGGAAAAGATATTCTGAGTTGGTCAGCAGAGTTCATATAAAAATGCTCAATGTTTTCTTTCATGTGGTTTGCTTATTTGAATATTTTAATTGTGTGATGAATTTGTAGAAGCTGAGAGAGTAACACATGTATACGATGCATATTTATACATGTACATATACAATTACAGATATAGATGGAAATGTAGGTGGAGATGGATATTATATATATATAATACCTAACTATGTTTTATGTGGCTCCTGACCATTGCTGTGAAATTTAGTCAGTTCCTGACTGTCTGTTCTTGGGAATTTTTTCCTCTTTTTTGGTTTCCATTTCCAACTTAAACATAATAGGTATTTCTTTATTTTTTATTTTATCATATTTGGTTGTCATCTCTTAGAAGCCTGTTCTTTTATACTGAGATATAGAAAGGGAGCATATCCAGACGTGATGTGGGAGGTGAGGAGGAAATCTGAGGAGTAGAAAGGAAACAAACTCTACTCAGGATATATTGTATGACAGAGAAACTCTTTTCAATAAAAGAGGAAAAACTGTTAAAAATAAGAGTGAAGAGAGGACAAATAAAAGGAAGAAGAATATGAGGAGAAATAAGGAGGAGAAGGTTAAGGAAGGAGAAGGTTAAGGAAGGTTGAGGAGAAGGAGGAGGAGGGAGAAGAAGAAGAAGGAGAAGGAGAAGAAGAAGAAGAAGAAGAAGAAGAAGAAGAAGAAGAAGAAGAAGAAGAAGAAGAAGAAGAAGAAGAAGAAGAAGAAGAAGAAGAAGAAGAAGAAGAAGAAGGATAAGAAGGAGAGGGAGAGGGAGAGGGGGAGGGACAGGGACAGGGAGAGAGAGAGGGAGGGGGAGAGGGAGAGGGAGAGGGGAGGGAGAGGGGGAGGGGGAGGGGGGAGGGGGAGGGGGAGGGGGAGAGGGAGGGGGAGGGGGAGGGGGAGAGGGAGGGGGAGGGGGAGAGGGAGAGGGAGAGGGAGAGGGAGAGGGAGAGGGAGAGGGAGAGGGAGAACAACAACAACAAGAAAAAACCAACAACAACAAGAATGAGAGTGAGAACAAGAAAAATAACAACAAGAAGAACAAGAAAAAGAATCAACTAGGGTCCTAGGAATTAAAGGAGATGATATAATGAAACAGAGATAAAATGAATGCAGAAAGATGATGCAAATGTTTGAACTGTAAAATGGTGATGGGAAATGGAGAATTAGACAATGGTGTAAGATAAATAAAAGTTAAGTGTAATGAGAAAGGTCAGATGAAATATAGGATCATTCAATGTAGGGAATGATGAAAATATAAAAAACAGGGTTACCAGGAGTAAAGAAAAGTGATTATTAAGTTAAAAAGTGACAAAAGCTACAATTTTAATTCATTTTTTACTATTTTTAGAATTAATTTTTATTAGGTATTTTCCTCATTTACATTTCCAATGCTATCCAAAAAGTCCCCAATACACTCTCCACCCCCACTCCCCTACTCAACCACTCCCACTTTTTGGCCCTGGAGTTCCCCTGTACTGGGGCATATAAAGTTTGCAAGTCCAATGGGCCTCTCTTTCCAGTGATGGCCGACTAAGCCATCTTTTGATACATGTGCAGCTAGAGTCAAGAGCTCTGGGGTACTGGTTAGTTCATAATGTTGTTCCACCTATAGTGTTGCAGACCCCTTTAGCTCCTTGGTTACTTTCTCTAGCTCCTCCATTGGGGGCCCTGTGATCCATCCAATAGCTGACTGTGAGCATACACTTATGTGTTTGCTAGGCCCCATCATTGTCTCACAAGAGACAGCTATATCAGGGTTCTTTCAGCAAGATCTTGCTAGTGTATGCAATGGTGTCAGCATTTGGAAGCTGATTATGGGATGGATCCCTGGATATGGCAGTCTCTACATGGTCCATCCTTTCGTCACAGCTCCAAACTTTATCTCTGTAACTCTTTCCATGGGTGTTTTGTTCCCAGTTCTAAGAAGGGGCACAGTGTCCACACTTCAGTCTTCATTCTTCTTGAGTTTCATGTGTTTAGCAAATTATATCTTATATCTTGGGTATCCTAGGTTTGGGGCTAATATCCACTTATCAGTGAGTACATATTGTGTGAGTTCCTTTGTGAATGTGTTACCTCACTCAGGATGATGCCCTCCAGGTCCATCCATTTGCCTAGGAATTTCATAAATTCATTCTTTTTAATATCTGAGTAGTACTCCATTGTGTAAATGTACCACATTTTCTGTATCCATTCCCCTGTTGAGGGGCATCTGGGTTCTTTCCAGCTTCTGGCTATTATAAATAATGCTGCTATGAATATAGTGGAGCATGTGTCCTTCTTACCAGTTAGGGCATCTTCTGGATATATGCCCAGGAAAGGTATTGCTGGATCCTCTGGTAGTACTATGTCCAATTTAATGAGGAACCGCCAAACTGATTTCCAGAGTAGTTGTACAAGCTTGCAATCCCACCAACAATGAAGGAGTGTTCCTCTTTCTCCACATCCTCGCCAGCATCTACTGTCATCTGAATTTTTGATCTTAGCCATTCTGACTGGTGTGAGGTAGGATCTCAGGCTTGTTTTGATTTGCATTTCCCAGATGATTAAGGATGTTGAACATTGTTTCAGGTGCGTCTCTGCCATTCGGTATTTCTCAGGTGAGAATTCTTTGTTCAGTTCTGAGCCCCATTTTTTAATGGTCCACCTTCTTGAGTTCTTTATATATATTGGATATTAGTCCCCTATCTGATTTAGGATAGGTAAAGATCCTTTCCCAATCTTTTGCTGGTCTTTTTTTCTTATTGACGGTTTCTTTTGCTTTGCAGAAGCTTTGCAAAAAGTTACAATTTTAATTCTATGACAAAATGTTGAGAAATAATGAACAATTAATAGTTGCCTAGTATACATTTGGGAATATCTATGTGTTGATGAAGTAATTTTATGTTTATATTGCCATAACATTTATGGATTTGAAGATACCATTTATTAATCAAAAATGATAAATTCAAGGAAAATCAATGAAAAACTAGTGATATTCAGACAAGACTTGCAGTTTTGTAATTAGTATTGTCTCAGAGACCTAGGTCTGGTCATAATCTAGGGTTGAGATACATGTTTGCAAAAAGCTGCGTAGTAAGCACAGGGGTGAAACCTGTGTTTTATTTCGACTCAGATATATTTGAACAGAGGTGCCTACATGTGTAGACAGTGTAGATACCAGGAGACATAAGTTATTAACTGAACATCTCAGTGCCAGTCACAGGATAACTCACTGTGAGTTAATGGTTAGAGAGTCCCCATAGATGCCACAAAAGTATGAGGTATTGAAGTTGTTCTAAGTTTCCTAATAACTCCATAATTGGAACTCATTTCTGAGAAAGAATTTAAATACTTAAAAGATTATAAGACCCAAAGGAATGGGATGACTCCAAGGAAACTATCTTCCAGACATAACAGGACTCATGCACATATGAACTACAGAGACTGTAACAGCATGCACAGGTATGCACAGACTCAATCCAAATGGAGACACAGTGTTAAGAGAAGTACATGGCCACAAGTTTTCACGTTTAAACAAGTAATTTCTGAAATTGACCTTCACGTGAAAAGGAAAAATTAGCTTTGTCCAATGGAGAATCATTGGGCTCATTAACCAC
Organism: Mus musculus; assembly: GCF_000001635.26. Classification (NCBI taxonomy): domain Eukaryota; kingdom Metazoa; phylum Chordata; class Mammalia; order Rodentia; family Muridae; genus Mus; species Mus musculus. The sequence goes on from NC_000078.6 coordinate 115,645,304, forward strand.
ACTTAAGGGAAAACACATGTCTGGCAACAGAAGGTCAACAGAAAATAAACTCCACAATATTGTTGTAGGTATTTATTCTCATTCAATTTTTCAACGTTTTTTTTAATATTATGTTTGCAAAGGTACATTTTTATGGTTTTTCATTTGTGTTTGAGTGTGTGTGTGTGCATGTGTGTGTTTCTTGTTTATTGAAATGTTTTTAATCCCTCTTTTATATTTGTTCCATTTTTTCCTATCTATAGAAATAATGAAAGGCTGTGTAGTTGAGTTTATGAGGAAAGAGCTGTCATCAGTTTGGATAGGGGATCAGTGATGTGAATAAATTGTATGATTTTTTTTCAAAAATATACAAAAGTGAACAAAAAGAAAATATAAATTCTTGAAGAGCTTAATGAGGAAACTTCACTGAGTTTGAACACAAAATCATTATATATTAATCACAACAGGTACAAATCAAGTTTATAGACTCAAAAAAGGAAATCACACAGGATACCGGGACCCTTCCACACCAACATCTGTCTATTGGGTCTCTTAGCACCATTCCATACTCTGCTGGTCCTCACCTCAACTTCAGGTACATTTCTTTCTTTGTAAGTGTTTCTTTTTTAAAACCATGTATTTATTTAACTATATATTTATGTATTTACTCATTTAATGTATGTGAGGACACTATTGCTCTCTTCCAACACACCAGAAAAGGACAACAGACCACATTACTGATGGTTATGAACCACCATGTGGTTGCTGAGAATTGAACACGGGACTTCTGGAAGAACAGTCAGTGATCTTAACCACGGAGCCATCTCTCCAGCCCTGCAGGTAGATATGTTGTGGCTTAACAGGATTTTGCCTAATCTGTCTGTAGCAGCAACATATTTCTGCAACTCCTGTGCTGACAAGTCTCACCTGTACTAAGAAGTGGCTCTTGTTTACTGATAGAAGACAGCTTATATCTCTGAGACTACATTTGATTTATTTCTACATGATCATCAATGATCCTATTAAAGTCATTCTCTTTCCTAGTGGCAGTTGGATCCATTTCCAGCAGTTCCCATTTGTAATAATGTGTAAACAGGCAGGGGTCAGGGTCTTTGTTGTACACATGAGGGTGTAACTGGGCCATAGTAGCTGAAGACAGAAGAACAATAGTGAATCTTAAGGGAAGATGCATCACCCCATGTACACATGGATGAATTCCTGGGACCCTCACATACAGGGGTCAATAGAAAGAAGAGTTAGAGTGGCACTCCTGAAGAGTTAATATTTTTTAAAAAATCACATTGAGAAGGAAATAGAAATCAATAAAACATATTGTGCAACTGAATCTGTTTACCACACTGCATGAATTTAATGAGATAGGAAAATTGAGAAAATGTCATTCACAAGATCCTAATGGGTGGAGAATATGTGTGCTTAGAAAGCTTTATCTCTTCCTGTGTACCTTTCTAATTCAGTGTTGTCTTATTCTTGGGCAGGACACGTCATTAAAACATTTCAGGAGCTGATGTTTCACTAATGAAGGACAGATATTAAATATTGTCCTCACGATGAGAGAAACCAATAGCACTGTGTAGGGATATGTTATCATGTGCATTTAAATATCTGAAGTATATACACATATATTTAAACATCAATACATTCTGCATAATTACAGATTATTCAAGTATATTGTGTTCTAACTTCGGGTTCACAAATTGAATAAAACTAAGATTGAAGCATAGAAAGAGGGGGATCAGTTGAATACATGTTCTCTCTTGCATAACTGGTCTGCATCCATGTGATATCCTGTGAATTGTCACTTCACATGGCAGCATCCTCAGGAAATCAATGACTTCTGACTATAAAGGAACATTTAACCTGCAATTCATGGAGCTAAATGTTTTTATCTTGACATTTCAGAACCCCTGATGTACTGGGTAATATCTATAGTGCTGTACTTCATACTCTAGTATATTAGATGCTGATGGCTCACATAAGTTACAATGCACAGAATTGCAATATGAGGATCGTAATACTTGCTGATCTGGTGCAATGTCTATACAGGAGCTTTCTTTGACTGAATGGACATATTGATTTACACCATTTTCTATTTTTCCCTTTCACAGTGAATGATTTTTCCCTTTTCTTCTGATTGGGCCATATTTTCATTGATCACAAACCAATAGCAGTTCCTTTTGGAAGTGTCTATATTTGATGGCTATGAACACCACCTAAGAGACTGGCCACCATTTTATAATACCAAGTTCCTTTGAAGATAGGATTGTGTTTGGAAACTGGCTCACTTCTTCTCACTCTGATTCCATTACAGAATGATTCAACATGGTTTCCTCAGTGGTCAGATTCTACTGCTGTGGGAATTTGTAGCCTAAGACTGAGTGGAACCACAGCTCTGAACCACCTGGTATGGCACCAAACATCCATCAGCTTAAAAAAAAACACGGACAGAATCATTTATTAACATATTAATAAGGACCTAGGATGAATAACAGGAAGAGAAAGCTCTTAACCTAAGAGCAAACAGGAAACCACAGAGGCAAGAGGAAAACTGCGGCCATACCCTCTTATGATATAATTGGAAGGAACAGAGCTGAACACCAGCCTGAAATACTGTACAGCTGAAAACTTAAGCTGTATCAATGTGCTCTTCGAGCACAGTAGTATGTGGCAGTATCTGCAGTGTCCACACTGGTGATCTTGAGGAATACCTGGTTTCTGGAGGTATCCTTGGAGATTGTGAGCCGGCTCTTCAGGGATGGGTTATAGCGCTTGTCATCATCCCAGTAAATGTGTGCCAGCCACTCCAGACCCTTTCCTGAAGGCTGACGAATCCAGCTCACACCCATACCAGAAGTGCTCAGTGAAAACCCAGAGAAAGAACAAGTCAGACTGAGGGTCTGGGAGGACTGCAATATCCCAGGGCCAGACTCTTTCAGAGTAACCTGGGACAGGACATCTGTGGAGAAAAATAAAAAAGAGAAGGTAAGTTTGGAACAAGTGAGGAGAGAAAAGTTCATCCCTTACGGAGCCTTGGCACTCACATGCAGGGACAATCAGCAGCAGGAATGAGGAAGTAAGCCTGTCCATATCTGCACACTAGTGAGTACACAGGCCCAGCTTTGGCTTTTCAACCCAAGGATGGGTGGATCCAGGAGAGATTTGCATTCCCGCCTCAGGTGCTGCCTCTGATGATATACTTAAGTTTTAGGACTCAAGGGGTATGAGTCTATGATGGGAGATGCAGGAGCCCTCAGGAGACTTCATTTCTACTTCCCACAGAGAATATGTAACACAGTAGGCCAGGTTTTTCAGTACACAACTCTTCTGTTGAGTGATGCTGGGATGCAGTAGATTTGAGAGAGAGAGACCCTCACTCTAACCCAAAGGGTCCAGACTCTTTATACTCAGCTAGGAATCACTTCCATTGATTTTCCATGGAGGACAGATGAGACTCAGAAGGGAGATTTTACTCCTACCTTGATGACATTCTGTGTGTGTCTTATCACTATATGTTTTTCCACAAAATTGATACAGTAATTGCATACTGCTTGCATAATATAAGAGTATAGACCATGTCAAGGTGAGCAATTTCAAATAATCTAATTCCCTGAAAGAGAGTAATTTCATTGATTGATACAGTAAATGTATACTTCTTGCATAATGTAAGTGTATATACCATCTCAAGGCTTGCAAATTTAAATCCTATAATTCCCTGAAAGAGAGTAATTTCATTGATTGACACAGTAATTGTATACTTCTTGCATAATGTAAGAGTATATACCATCTCAAGGCTTGCAAATTTAAATACTATAATTCCCTGAAAGAGAGTAATTTCATTGACTTTATTGATGTGTCAAGTTCCTGGATCACATATTTGAGATTTCCATTTATTCAAAAATCAGTAGCTTCATCATTATATTAACCTGTATTTGTGACAACTTTAAAATCAGCAGGAGAAAGCACAAACTCTTAGCATGGAGAACTTTACTCAATTGTCTCAGTTGTTGATGATCTTGGAAGGAGGCACAGTGGTCAGAAGATTCTGGAAGGCACAGCACACAACTTTAGTGTATTTTTTCACTGCCTTAAAAAGTGTTAAAACACAATTATTCCTCTTTGTTCTTATCAGTATTAAGGTCTTAGAACCTAGAGAGAATAAGTTTTGCCTAACTTTGATAAGTTTATGCAGTGATTGGTTGGCATGAACATGATTGAATATATGGAAAACATGCTTGAGTAGAAGACTGATTTCATTAAAGAAGTCTACACCAAAATCAATCCAGTTCCTTTTATGAATAAAAAAATTCTCATATTTTCAGATGTTTGAAAGATAAAAATATCAAGGTATGTCCAAACAATAACTTAACATCTTAGTACAAAGTTTTATTAACACAAGAAAGAGAAAACAATCCCAGAATGCTGATTAACATCTGAGAACCTGAGCCCTTAGGGTAAGATTGCAATAAGACCTGCACTAACAATTGGGTTCCTTTTCTAGGGGGTTTTCAATGTTAACATGACTTTTTACCTATTAGTAAATTATGTATCTTGAAATAGAAGAATTTCTGACATTGTGTCCATGAGACTCAAAGATCATCATGTACATCCTCATCAGGGAAAAGGAAGGGCCCACAGAAGGCAAAGATTTTGGAATGTATGACACAGAGACTTAGTAGCCAACTTTGGAAGAAGAGACCATCGTCCCAGAAAAACAAGTATTGCTGGTTCATGAATATTAGAAAGTCAGGCAAGAGACTCTTCAAAAGACTGACGATCATATCTAACCAGGATCACAGATGTTGAGTTTCACATGCTTTCTCCATGGAAGGCATAAAAATGTGAGATAAGCTACAATGAAAGAAGACATTTTTCCTGAGTTTTTCACAAGTGCTTGAAGTAGTTCTGGGTCCGAGATCATAAGTGTGCAGACAGAGATATGACCATCATGATACAAAAATTAAAATACACAAATATATTCAAACAGCATTTTATAAAAATTTATATAAAAAGCACTGTGCTATTTAGGGCTCAAAAATTAGAAAATATTTCTCTAAATTGGGGTCACATTCACTTTTTCACTTACATTGTTCCACTGATATACTTTACAGCTTTCAAAATTCCTGTACTCAAGTGTACTCAGCAAAGAGATCTTATTTCCAACTCAACTTGAGTGTTTATTTTTTCTAATCAGTGCCATAAGCATTTCTGGGTCTGCACGTTCATCACAAGGACATTTGAGGGGGGAAAAGCATTGCAGACTGAACATGTAATAACTAAGGTTGGATTACCAATCCATCCTACAGAAACTCTCAAGTACTTGGATTAAAAATGACTTTACTGAGCAATTTGACAACAAAAGGACATCAAGGGGATAAAAATTGGTAAAGAAGAAGTCAAAATATCACTATTTGCAGATGATATAATAGTACATATAAGTGACCCCAAAAATTCCACCAGAGAACTCCTGAACTTGATAAACAGCTTCAGTGCTGTAGCTGGATATAAAATTAACTCAAATAAATCAATGGTCTTTCTCTACACAAAGGATAAACGGACTGAGAAAGAAATTAGGGAAACAACTCCCTTCACAATAGTCACAAATAATATAAAATACCTTGGTGTGACACTAACTAAGGACGGGAAAAATCTGTATGATAAGAACGTCAAGTTTCTAAAGAAAGAAATTGAAGATCTCAGAAGATGGAAAGATCTCTCTTGCTCATGGATCAGCAGGATTAATATAGTAAAAAAGGCTATCCTGCTGAAAGCAATCTATAGATTCAATGCAATCCTCATCAAAATTCCAAATCAATTCTTCACTGAAATAGAAAGGGGAATTTGCAAATTCATCTGGAAAAATAAAAAGCCTAGGATAGCAAAAATTATTCTCAACAACAACTACAAAAATCTCTGGTGGAATCACCATGCCTGACATTAAGCTGTACTACAGAGCAATTGTGATAAAAACTTCATGGTACTGGTACAGTGACATACAGGTAGATCAATGGAATAGAATTAAAGACCCAGAAATGAATCCACACTGCTATTGTCACTTCATCTTTGACAAGGGAGCTAAAATCATGCAGTGGAAAAAAGACAGCATTTTCAAAAATGGTGCTGGCACAACTGGGGATTATCATGTAGAAGAATACGAATTCATCCATGCTAATCTCCTTGTACAAACCTTAAGTCTAATTGGATCAAAGACCTCCACATAAGACCAGAGACACTGGATAGGTAAAGATACTTTCCCAATCTTTTGGTGGTCTTTTTGTCTTATTGACAGTGTCTTTTGCCTTGCAGAAGCTTTGAAACATTATGAGGTCTCATTTATCGATTCTAGATCTTACAGCAAAAGCCATTGCTGTTCTATTCAGGAATTGTTCCCCTGTACCCATATCTTCGAGGATATTCCCTACTTTTTCCTCTATAAGTTTCAGTGTCTCTGATTTTATGTGGAGTTCCTTAATCCACTTAGATTTGACCTTAGTACAAGGAGATAGGAATGGATCAATTCGCAATCTACTACATGATAACGGCCATTTGGGGACTCTAGAAAATCAAATTACCCCATTAAACAATGGGGCTCAGAGCTCAACAAAGAATTCTAACCTGAGGAATACCGAATGGCAGAGAAGCACCTGAAAAAACGTTCAGCATCCTTAACCATCAGGGAAATGCAAATCAAAACAACCCTGAGATTCCACCTCACACCAGTCAGAATGGCTAAGATCAAAAATTTAGGTGACAGCAGATGCTGGCGAGGATGTGGAGAAAGAGGAACACTCCTCCATTTTTGGTGGGATTACAAGCTTGTACAACCACTCTGGAAATCAGTCTGCCGTTTCTTCAGAAAATTGGACATAGCACTACTGGAGGATCCCGCAATACCTCTTCTGGGCATATATCCAGAAGATGTTCCAACCAGTAAGAAGGACACATGCTCCACTATGTTCATAGCAGCCTTGTTTATAATAGCCAGAAGCTGGAAAGAACCCAGATGCCCCTCAACAGAGGAATGGATACAGAAAATGTGGTACACTTACACTTACAGAGTACTACTCAGCTATTAAAAAGAATGAATTTATGAAATTAAAAGGCAAATGGATGAACCGGGAGGGAATCATCCTGAGTGAGGTAACCCAATCACAAAGCAACTCACACAATATGTACTCACTGATAAGTGCATATTAGCCCCAAAACTTAGGATACCCAAGATATAAGATAAAATTTGCTAAACACATGAAACTCAAGAAGAACGAGCACCAAAGTGTGGACACTTTGCCCCTTCCTACAGTTGGGAACAAAACATCCATGGAAGGAGTTACAGAGACAAAGTTTGGAGCCCTGATGAAAGGATGGACCATCTAGAGACTGACATATCCAGGGATCCATACCATAATCGGCTTCCAAACGCTGACACCATCGCACACACTGGCAAGATTTTGCAGAAAGGACCAAGATATAGCTGTCTCTTGTGAGACTATGCCTGAGCCTCGCAAACAAAGAAGTGAATGCTCACAGTCAGCTATTGGATGGATCACAGGGCCCCCAATGGAGGAGCTAGATAAAGTATCCAAGGAGCTAAAGGAATCTGCAACCCTATAGATGGAACAACATTATGAACTAACCAGTACCCCAGAGCTCTTGACTCTAGCTGCATATGTATCAAAAGATGGCCTAGTTGGCCATCACTGGAAAGAGAGGCCCATTGGACTTGCAAACTTTATATGCCCCAATACAGGGGAATACCAGGGCAAAAAAGTGGGAGTGGGTGGGTAGGGGATTGGTGGGGAGGGTATAGGTGAATTTTGCGTTAGCATTGGAAATGTAAATGAGGAAAATACCTAATTAAAAATATTTTAAAAAAGACCAGAGATACTGAAATTAATAGTGGAGTAAGTATGGAAAAGCCTCGAAGATATGGGAAGAGGAAAAATTCCTAAACGCATCAGCAATGGCTTGCACTTTAAGATCAACAATTGACAACTCGTACCTCATAAAATTTCAAATCTTCTGTAAGGCAAAAGACATTGGCAATAAGAAAAAAAGGCCACCAAAAAATTGGGAAAGGATTTTTACCAACCCTAAATCTGATAGGGGACTTATATCCAATATATACAAAGAACTCAAGAACTGGACTCGATAAAATCAAATAACCCACTTAAAAATGGGGTTCAGAGCTAAACAAAGAATTCTCAACTGATGAATACCAAATGGCTGAGAAGCACCAGAAAAAAAATGTTCAACATTCTTAATCCTCAGGGAAATGCAAATCAAAACAACCCTGAGATTCCACCTCACATCTGTCAGAATGGCAAAAATCAAAAGTTCAGGTGACAGCAGATGCTGGTGAGGATGTGGAGAAAGAGAAACACTCCTCCACTCCTGGTGGGATTGCAAGCTTGTACAACCACTCTGGAAGTCAGTCTGGAGATTCCTCAGAAAATTGGACATAGTAATACCAGAAGATCCAGCAATACCTGTCCTGGGCATATACCCATAAGTTCCAACTGGTAATAAGAACACATGCTTCACTATGTTCCTAGCAGCCTAATTTATAATTGCCAGACGCTGGAAAGAGCTCAGATGTCCCTCAACAGAGGAATGGATACAGAAAATGTGGTACATTTACACAATGGAGTACTACTCAGCAATTAAAAACAACGGATTTATGAAATTCTTGGACAAATGGATTTATCTGGAGGATATAATCCTTACTGAGGTAACACAATCACAAAAGAAGTCATTAGATATGCACTCACTAATAAGTGGATATTAGCCCAGAAACATAGAACATCTAAGATACAATTTGCAAAACACAAAAAAGTCAAGAAAAGTGAAGACCAGTCGGTGGATACTTCATTCCTCCTTAGAATAGGGAACAAATTACCCATGAAAGGAGTTACAGAGACAAAGATTGGAGCTAAGACCAAAGGATGGACTATCCAGAGACTGCCCCACATGAGGATCAATCCCATAATCAGTCACCAAACCCAGACACTATTGCACAATGCCAGAAATATTTTGCTGAAGGGACCCTGTTATAGCTTTCTCCTATGAGGCTATGCCAGTGCCTGGAAATACAGAAGGGGATGCTCACACTCATCTATAAGATGGATCACAGGGCCCCCAATGGAGAAGCTAGAGAAAGCACCCAAGGAGCTGAAGGGGTCTGCAACCCTATAGGTGGAACAACAATATGAACTAACCAGTAACCCCAGAGCTCATATCTCTAGCTGCATATGTAAGAGAAGATGGCCTAGTTGGCCATCGCTGGGAAGAGATGCCCCTTGATATTGCAAACTTTATATGCCCCAATATAGGAGAATGCCAGGGCGAAAAAGAGGGAGTGGGTAGGTAGGGGAGCCAGGTGGAGGGAGGGTATAGGGAAATTTCGGGATAGCATTTGAAATGTATATAAAGAAAATATCTAATGAAAAATAAATACAATTTTAAAAAAAAGATAATGACTGTAGTATCATGGGATTCAAATGAGGTAGGCATGTTATATATGGATGTTGTGAGTAAATGGATCCCAACATGCACAGAGTACAGCAGCAACCAGATATTCCTTTAGATGACATGGAAAGTCTTCTACCAGAGACAGGATATAATCTCATGAGGTGTAAATCACATTCAGGCAGGGAAAAGAATTTGAATCTCTTATCAGAAACTGTTAGCAATCTCAGGTGTATCCCCAATAGCCTGGAATTAAAAAAAAATTTAACAGTGGGCAACTCATTTTTGATAAGCTAATTAAATGTTCTAAGAGGAAATCTGAAAAGTGGGATGGATTTATCACAAATCTGGAACATCACATCAGATTGAAGGGCTCTCATCCAAAAACACAAGACAGGAGAAGGAAGAAGCCAGTGCCAGGAATGTTGTAAACAATAAAGGAGACCTCAGAATCAAGATATTGTAAGGAAAACAGTCTATATTCTGATGTAGTTGGTATTAATATGGTATAAAGTCACCTCTTCACTACCTTCAGAGTCCTTTTTCCTCAAGACAATAGAAACATATATATTAAGTCTTAATATTACTAATTTAGAAAAAAACACTTTAGGGGAAAATATACAGAAAAGTAAGTGATGAAAATAAAATGTATGGAAGACCAGACTGTGAAAATGTGCCCAGCTTCTCCCCCTCTCCTTCCCCAGATCTGAGGGTTTCATATGGCAGTAGGACCCAGGTGTTCTACACTTTCCCAGCAGACCTGCATTGGTTCAACATTGTGAATGGAACCACAAGAGCCTTGTTCCCAAGTAACAATCAGTCATAGTTTCCAACTGAGAAAATCCCTCCTGCCAGTGGAAAGAAGTTACAGATAGATGTACAGATGCAGCTGACTATGATAGTGATGTTCAAACATTTGACACATCATGTTTGAAATTCTCTATCATTCTCTCATTTGCATATGTAATTTGTTTATGGCCTTCCAATAAGGTTAATATGTAATGAATAAAACATATGCACAATTACTTAACAAAGAACTGTTACTGTACTAAACTGGTAGTCTTGTCACAGGAGCTCCATCACATGTATTGTATGGTCACGGAAGTGTGTGATATTTGGAAAGGAAGCCTCAGTCCTAGGACTGCCTCACTCACTCTCCAGATGTTCCTCTGCACCTGTTACTGCTTCTCCCTTAGTGAAAGTTGAATCTACACCACCCCCTGCTGGTCCTCTGCATCCTCAAAGGGACTTGTTTCTGAGCACACAGGGAACCTGTTCACTGTGTCTTCAAAGCTCCAAGGTAGTGGTGGCAGAGCTCTGATTCAGAGTGAACTAGTTCTTGAATGGGTAAACTGACATTCTGATGGATTCTTCAGTAACTGCTCTACACTTTGTAAATATCTAATCCTCCTTTCTTTCAGGCACATAGGTTTTTCCTGAAGGTGAGCAGCTATGAAGAAGCTTCCACCTCCCAATAGTCATGAGCCATTGTCACACAGTGCAGAGGTCCACATGAGCGTGAGGTGGGACTTGAAGCAAGGTGGGAATGAGAGTGGCTCTAATTCAATAGTGACTCTGGGTCACAGTAGTGGATGCAAGGAGTGTGATCAAGTGCTCTCTCTTCACCCAAGGATTCTCATCATTCTTCCTTCTCCTCTTCTCATGCTTTTACCCTCCTGCTTTTTCCCATTCTTTTGCCTTCACCCCTTTCATTTTTTTCTCCCATACAAAGAAGCTGAAGCAAGTCTTTTATCTATTAATGTTACATCATAAGACTTTGACCATTATAAATAATTATTTTAAAATTCCTTAAATTTACATAAATTTTATGATCACAGCTCCAACCCCTGCTTTCTTAAAACAGAAACTAAACACAAAGCAAAATAACATTTTCTTATAGGAGTTACACAGCCTATTCTTCACTGACACCTGAGCACACCTCTTGTGATTTCCTGGTAGAGCAGACAGCAGTCTTCTGTAACTCTTTTCATATAAGAAAGTTATAATTTATGCATGTGAAGCAGCCAGCACTTTCTAGTATATATCTAGTCATTGTCATCCTGAATCCTAGAATTTTTTTTCCATTTTTTATTAGGTATTTACCTCATTTACATTTCCAATGCTATACCAAAAGTCCCCCATATCCACCCACCCCCACTCCCCTGCCCACCCACTCCCCCTTTTTGGCCCTGGTGTTCCCCTGTACTGAGGCATATAAAGTTTGCAAGTCCAATGGGCCTCTCTTTCCAGTGATGGCCGACTAGGCCATCTTTTGATATATATGCAGCTAGAGTCAAGAGCTCCGGGGTACTGCTTAGTTCATAATGCTGTTCCTCCTATAGGGTTGCAGATCCCTTTAGGTCCTTGGCTACTTTCTCTAGCTCCTCCATTGGGAGCTCTATGATCCATCCATTAGCTGACTGTGAGCATCCACTTCTGTGTTTGCTAGGCCCCGGCATAGTCTCACAAGAGACAGCTACATCTGGGTCCTTTCAATAAAATCTTGCTAGTGTATGCAATGGTGTCAGCGTTTGGATGCTGATTATGGGGTGGATCCCTGGATATGGCAGTCTCTACATGGTCCATCCTTTCATCAGGGCTCCAAACTTTGTCTCTGTAACTCCTTCCATGGGTGTTTTGTTCCCAAATCTAAGGAGGGGCATAGTGTCCACACTTCAGTCTTCATTCTTCTTGAGTTTCATGTGTTTAGCAAATTATATCTTATATCTTGGGTATCCTAGGTTTGGGGCTAATATCCACTTATCAGTGAGTACATATTGTGTGAGTTTCTTTGTGAATGTGTTACCTCACTCAGGATGATGCCCTCCAGGTCCATCCATTTGGCTAGGAATTTCATAAATTCATTCTTTTTAATATCTGAGTAGTACTCCATTGTGTAGATGTACCACATTTTCTGTATCCATTCCTCTGTTGAGGGGCATCTAGGTTCTTGCCAGCTTCTGGCTATTATAAATAAGGCTGCTATGAACATAGTGGAGCATGTGTCCTTCTTACCAGTTGGGGCATCTTCTTGATATATGCCCAGGAGAGGTATTGCTGGATCCTCCGGTAGTACTATGTCCAATTTTCTGAGGAACCGCCAGACTGATTTCCAGAGTGGTTGTACAAGACTAGAATTAACTAGGAAAACAAACTACTAGCTTTCTGTATGCATGGAAATCATCTTTGAAATTTTCTAATCTTTATTTCCTCATCCTAAAGATTCCATACCTAGTCTAATCTCCTTCAAATAATATTTGTTCCTAGATATATACAAGTCCTTCTCCTATAAAATAATTCTGTCATTTGCTTGTATTTTATAAATTCCGTTTTTTTTTTCTACTCATCCCTTTAAATCTTGAGACCACTTTCACTCTCTATCCTGCATATCTCCAAGTTCATCCTGGCAAATTAATACAGCAGTCATTGGACAGGAGGGTACATGTATCTCCTCACGTTTCCAAATTCAAGTCAATGAACTATTTCTACAAAGGAGCATGGTGGCTTTTATGGCTTTGTGGTTATGTTGTCTAGATCCTTTCCCATGTCCCAATAATGCCAAGCAGAAATCCTTTTCGTTGTCCTCCACAGCCTCACAACCAACTCCATTCTCATTCGTGAGAAGCACATCGGTTTCATTTATTATGGAGTGATTTGCTCTGAGTAATGAGGGGAAGTATATTCACCAGAAAGAGAGATCAAAAGTAAATTAGTCAAGTGTAGATCAATTTCAGGCCAAGAGCGGTCATCAGCACACATGGGGAATACAGGAATCAATGGGCTAGCAATGCTCCAGGGACAGGAACTGTGTCAGAATCCCCCTTCCTCAGCCATGCCAGATGCTCATGTATCTCCTCAGGTGAATCAAGAGAGTTGACCCTCAGGCCTTCCAATATTATATTACATTTGTTCACATTCTGCTCACAGAGGGAGACAAATACCTTAGGGATTGATCCCAGAAAGAGTCTTTATAGGAATTTTTAAGGACTGAGAATTCTATTTGAAAAAGAAAATATTTTAATTGTTTATTTCTTCATTTGGTTTTCATTCATTAACTCTCCTTTTTGAAAATTTCATACATGTATATAATGCACTCTAATGACTCTCACCTCTCTTCTCTTTCTCCTAGCCCTATAAAATCTCACTTTGAGGTTAGGGTTAGAGGAGGGACACCAAACCAGTTCTCCCTGGAGCTTGTTGAAGGAAGTCTCTCTGTGGAGGTTGTGGCAGGTAGACACCATGACGTCATCATGGGCAAGGGTGACCCCAATAACCTGTGGGGCAAAATGTCCTTGTACACCTTCTTCATGCAGACCTACTGGGAGGAGCACACGAAGAAACATCCTGACTTGTGGGGCTACTTTGGTGAGTTCTCCAAGAAATGCTCTAAAACATCAAAGACCTTGTCTGCAAAGAAAAAGTAGAAGTTTAAAGATTTGGCCAAGAATGACAAAGCTTGCAATGACAGGGAATTGAAGAACTATGTTCTTCCCAAAGGTGATAAGAAAAGAAAGAAAAAAGATCCAAATGATCAGAAAAGACCCCTGTCTGCCTTCTTTCTGTTTTGCTCTGAACAATGCCCAAAGATCAAAAGTGAACACCCTGGCCTGTTTATTGGAGAAACTGCAAAGAAACTGGTTGAGATGTGGTCTGAGCAATTTGTAAAGATAAGCAAAATATGAGCAGAAAGCAGCTAAGCTAAAATAGAAGTATAAAAGGAAATTGCTTCAAACCATGCCAAGGTCAAAAGTGCAATAGGAAAAGAAGAGTCCTGGTAGGTAAACAATCTCAAAGTAGAAGAATGATCTAAAGATGAGGAAGAAGATTATGAAGATAAAGAGGAGGAGAAGGAAGAGGAGAAGGAGGATTAAGAATAAGTGGCAATCCTAAAGTGTGGAGTTTATGTGCTCAGGAAACTATTTTGCTAAGAATGTGAAATTCAAGTGCAACTCAACATTAGTTTCAGTATAAAAACTGTACAGATTTTTATATAGCCGATGAAATTCTTTGTAGAGAAAATACTTTTCGTTTATTGGATGTTTTCTTTACTTATATTTCAAATGTTATTCCCTTTACTGGCTTACCTCCATCCCAGAAATACCCTATTACAGGCTCCCTTCCCCTACTCCTATGGGGGTTGTCCTCCACCCACCCAAACAACTTTCACCTCCCTGCCCTTGATTCCACTATACTGGAGCATCTATCTAGCCTTCATAAAACCAAGGACTTCTCCTCCTATTGATACATGACAAGGCCATCCTCTGCTCCATATGCAGATGGAGCCATTTTATTCTTTCATTGATGAATTAGTCCCTGGGAGTTCTGGGGGCTCATGTTGGTTAATATTGTTGTTATTCCTATGGGGTTGCAAACTATTTTAACTTGTTCAGTCCTTTCTCAAACTCCTCTGTTGGGAACCCAGTGCTCAGTAAAATGGTTAACTGTGAACATACACCTCTGTATTTGTAAGGCTCTGGCATGGCCTCTCAGGAGACAGTCATATCAGGCTACTTTCAACATCCAATTCTTGGCATCCACAAAAGTGTCTGGGTTTGGTACCTATGTATGTGATGAATCCCCAGGTGGGACCATCCCTGGGTGGCCTCTCTTTCATTCTCTGTTCTATACTTTATCTCCATATTTTCTCCTGTGAGTATTTTGTTCTCCTTGTAAGAAGGACCGAAGCATCCATACTTTGATCTTCCTTCTTAATGAGCTTCATGGGGTCTATGAATTGTATCCTGGTTATTTGGCCCTTTTAGGCTAATATCCAGTTATCAGTGAGTTCATACAATGTTTCTTTTGTGATTGGGTTACCTCACTCAGGATGATATTTTCTAATTCTATCCATTTACATGAGAATTTCATGAATTCATCATTTTTAATAGCAAAATAGTACTACATTCTGTAAATGTCCCATATTTTCTGAATCCATTCCTTTGTTTAAGAACATCTAGGTTCTTTCTAGATCCAAGTCATTATAAATATGGCTTCTATGAACATAGTGGAGCATGAACCCTTATTACATATTGGAGCATCTTCTTGGCATATGCCCAAAAATTGTATTGCTAGGTCCTCAGGTGTTACTATGTCAAGTTTTCTGAGGAACTGTCAGACTGATTTCTATAGTTATGATACCAGCTTGTAATCCCACTGGCATTGGAGGAGTTTTCCTCTTTCTCCACATGCTCATCAGCATCTACTATCACTTGAGTATTTAATCTTAGCAATTCTGACGGGTGTGAGGTGGAATCTCAGGGTTGTTTCTATTTGCAATTCCCTGATGAATAAAGATGTTGAACATTTCTTTAATTTCATTTTGTCCAATTGATATTCCTCACTTGAGAATTCTATGTTTAGTTCTTTACAACATTTTTAATAGGGTTATTTGGTTCTCTGGAGCCTAACTTCTTGAGTTCTTTGTACATATTGGTTATTAGCCCCTTATAAGTTGCAGGTTGAGTAAAAATCTTTTCCCAATCTGTTGAATTCCATTTTGCGTTTTTGACAGTGTCCTTTGCCTTACAGAAGCTTTTCAATTTCATGAAATCCCATTTGTCAATTCTTTAGCTTAGAGCCTAAGCTATTGGTATTCTGTTCAGGAAATTTGAGACTGGGACCACTTTTATGGGACTAGATAATAACATATAACCTCAGAATCTACCTAAGTTAGCACACACAAACCTTGAGTTGATAAATGAGTTCTGTTAAAAGTGACTTAGTATTACTTTTGTCCATCATATAGATTACACTAATGTGGCTTTGTTTCAGGAGCCATTTTTCCTACTTCTGTGCAAGCCTGTCTGTCAGTCAGAGTCAAGTCAGAAGGGGTGAATGTAATATTAATCTTAGAAAAATCAACTGGGAGGCTCCTGGATGGCAATAGATATCCATTGTACGTCAGCCATTGTCTCTGCCATATTGCCACTTTTTTTTTGCATGATACTTTAAAGTATAGTATGAGGGTTTGTATGTTCTAGACCCAGGGACTGGCACAATTAGAAGGTGTGGCTCTGTTGGAGTAGGTGTGTCAACTTGTGTTTGGGCAATAAAACAGAAGTTTGGTACTATGGACTGGGGTATTGCTTTAATATGCCTGACTATGCTTTTATTTGGAAGAATATGGATTTTGGAACTTTGGATGTAGAAAGCATTGGGATGTTTTAAGTGGGGCTTAATGGGCTATTCAAGAAGGAATATGGAAGACTTTGTTAAGGTTTGTGGAGAAGAATTTCATTATGTTGTCTAGAGATTATTTTTTGGTATTTTTGGTAAAGATGTGGCTAATTTTTTCCTGTCTGAAGAGTCTCCCTAAGTCTAAGGTGAAAAGACTCATTGATTGCACCTATCATAGACTTTCTTCTGTGCTTAAGTGTCATGGAGAGAATTTTTTAAAAGCATAGAAAGCTGGAAAAGAGAAATATAAAATATAGGGTTTGAGCACTAATGGGGCACCACAAAGTGAAATGGGGCTGAATCCTGTGGACAAGGATATTCAATTGAATTAAGGGAGTAGTGATTTGGGGAAACATCCCACCCAGCTAAGTTTAGGTCTAGGCATGATATTATGTGTCTTTAATCTTAGGAGGCAAAGACAAGCAGATATATGAGTTCAAGGCCCACCTAGAGCACATTCTAGATGAAGAACAACTAAATCCAGGCTTGGTAGATGAGACCTTTAATCCCAGTGCTTAGGATATTTAGTGCATGTAGATTTTTGAATTCAAACTCTATCTTCAGAGCAAGTTCCAAGACAGCCAACCTTAGGTAGGGAAGATGATGGAAAATACAAAGCTGGTGACAATATAATAGAACAAGCAGACCATGTTCCAGCCCCAGCAACCAGCAGAACTAAGCAGCTTCAGACATGTCTCTCTGGCTTTAGAGTCCAGAATAAAAGGCATTACTGAGTCGATTATGCTGATTATCTGGAGCTAAGAAATTAGTGGTGATTAAGAAGAGACCAGCATTACTGAGATGAAAAATTCTGGAAAGTGTTTTCTGAGAGTACAAAAAATTGTGTTTCAGAAATAGCCAAAGTAGTACCTCCTGTCACACGTGTACTTTGTAATGTGTAAGAGTCATCCAGATGTTCCTGGGTTTGAAGACATGAAGGCTTCACAAAGAACAGCTGAGGCTTGGCATTGTGAGAGGATATGGAAGAACATTTGTGAAAGAACAGCCTCAATTTCAGTTGATGGCCCAAGTCTTAAAGGGTCATGCTAAGGAGTAGACGAATGGCACCATGAAGAGAGCCTGTGAGAGGTTATTGGTGTAGTCTAGTTGCAGCAGAAGTCTCCACTGTATGAGAGATATCATTATAACAAAATGATCACCAAGAATAGCAGTAGCAGTGGAGAAGGACTACCTGAGCTAAGAGTTCTACAGAGGACAGAGCTGGAGCAGTGACACCAGCCCTTACTAGGAGCCCAGAAGATCATGCATGCATTCCAAATATTGAAACATGAAACTGTAGCACTGAAGTGGCCTAGGAGACTCCAAGATGTTTGAGATGACAGAGCCATTGGTTGGCTGCTGAGTAAAGCTGGAAACAAAGTGGAACCAGCCTAGGAGAAAAAAATTTGTTGCCCTCAACAAAGATGAAAAAGAAGTTGGAGATCTGAAGACTGCTTTAACATCAGCCATGAAGATAAAGAGTTTAGAGTTTAGCATGCTGGATTCCTGTTTTGCTTTGGGAAGCATTCGAGTTATAGGACTGGATTAATCTCAAAGGAGACTTTGAACTTTGGACTTTTCTTTTATTATTATTGTTATTATTATTGATATTATTATTATTATTAGATATTTTCTTTATATACATTACAAATGCTATCCTGAAAGTTCACTATACCCTCCCTCTGCTCTGTTCCCCTACCCACCAATCCTGTTTCTTGTCCCTGGCATTCCTCTGTACTGGGGCATATAAAGTTTGCAATACCAAGGGGCCTCTATTCCGAGTGATGGCCGACTAGGCCATCTTCTGCTACATATGCAGCTAGAGATATGAGCTCTGGGGGTACTGGTTAGTTCATATTATTTTTCAAGATATAGGGTTGTGGACCCCTTCAGCTCCTTGGGTGCTTTCTCTAGCTTCTCCATTGGGGGGTCTGTATTCCATCTTATAAATGACTGTGAGCATCCACTTCTGTATTTGCCAGACACTGGCATAGCCTCATTAATAGACAACTATTACAGGGTCCCTTCAGCTAAATCTTTCTGGCATATGCAATAGTGTCTGGGTTTGGTGGCTGATTATGGGATGGATCCTCGGGTGGTGTAGTCTCTGGATAGTCCATCATTTCGTCTAAGCTCCAAACTTTGCCTCTGTAACTCCTTTCATGGGTATTTTGTTCCCCATTCTAAGGAGGAATGAATTATCCACCCATTGGTCTTCCCTCTTCTTGATTTTCTTGTGTTTTGCAAATTGTATCTTGGGTGTTCTTTGTTGTTGAAATGACTATAGACTAAGGGGACTAAATAGATTCTTGGACCCATTGTGCCACCTCCTGGTCATGAATGCACCTGCAGATAAATTACCCATCATGAAGTTGTACAGTCTGAATTGAATAGTAACATATCCCTGCAAAGAGAGTAATTACAGGGTTCAGCCACAGGGAGAAATGGCTCTTGTTTATCTGTTGAAGATGACTGGTGTCTCAGCATCTGAATTTGAGTTGTTTCTTTATTATCATCAGTGATGTCCTCAGTGTCATCCTCTTTCCTAATGATAGATGAATACATCTCTAGCAGTTCCCATTTTTAATAAGGTGTAAACAAGAGCGATCAGGGTCTTTGTTGCCTTCATCAGACAGTACTTGGGCCAGAGCAGCTGAGGGCAGCAAGAAAACACTGAGTCTTGAGCACAGATGTGTCCCTCCCATGATTCCATCTACGAATTCCTAGAATACTGACATACAACAAAATGAGGAAGAACCACTGCAGTACTCACAGAAAAGTTAACAGTCCAAGAGAAATTCACATTAATAAGGAAGTAGAAATCAAGCAAACACATTCTGCAACTCAATCTCTTTACCAACCTGCATGTGCCTGCATTTAACGAGAAGAGGGGAGAGAAGAAATCCCTGTGACAAGGATCCTAATGGGAGGAGAACATAAGTACTTAG
The DNA here is from genome assembly GCF_000001635.26 of Mus musculus. Taxonomy (NCBI): domain Eukaryota; kingdom Metazoa; phylum Chordata; class Mammalia; order Rodentia; family Muridae; genus Mus; species Mus musculus. The sequence goes on from NC_000078.6 coordinate 115,664,887, forward strand.
AAAGCTTTATCTCTAGATGAATAGCTTTCCAACCAAGGCTCCTCCCATTCCTGTGAAGGGCATATGTTAGTAAAGCATTTTTGGAGTTGCATAGTTTACTTAAGTTTTAGAAATCAATAGACGTAAATTTGTGATAAAAAGCACAGGAGCCCTCAAGGGAGCTCTCACCTCTGATCCCCACAAACAGTAGTTATCTGAAGACCAGAGTCTTCAGAATAAAACACTTCTAATGAATGCTGTTGTATAGAGAGTGCAAGACTGAGGTTGACCCATAGTCTAATATAAAGGGTCATGGACTCTGTTCACTCACCCCAGGATCATTACCTTGTGCTTTTGCATGTAGGACACATAAGAGCATAAAGCATTGGATGATTTTCTGCCATCATCTTGCTCTGTGCCTCATGCCAGAGCTTGCCTCCTATGTGAGTTTTGTCAGAACATATTTTCTTTCACATATGAGCACACACACACACACACACACACACACACACACACACACACACACCAACAATTGTGTGAATCATGACCACGTCTTGCAGACTGTAAGAGTAAGTGTGATTTGCAGGATAGCAGCTGTGAACACTATTATTATACACAAGAGTGGGATATTTCATGGATTTTAATTTATGTCAGTATCCTGCCTCATATTTCTCTGACTTCTGTTTATTCAATAACCATTACCTTCATCATTTTACTGCCCTTTATTTGTGACATTTTTTAATGTATGTGTGTATCTCTTTTTTTATTTTATTATTAGGTATTTTCCTCGTTTACATTTTCAATGCTATCCCAAAGTTCCCCCATACCCACACCCCCAATCCCCTACCCACCCACTCCCCCTTTTTGGCCCTGGCATTCCACTGTACTGGGGCATATAATGTTTGCGGGTCCAATTAGCCTCTCTTTGCAGTGATGGTCGACTAGGCCATCTTTTGATACATATGCAGCTAAAGACAAGAGCTCTGGGGTACTGCTTAGTTCATATTGTTGTTCCACCTATAGGGTTGCAGTTCCCTTTGGCTCCTTGGATAATTTCTCTAGCTCCTCCATTGGGGTCCAAGTGACCAATCCATTAGCTGACTGTGATCATCCACTTCTGTGTATGCTAGGCCCCAGAATAGTCTCACAAGGGAGAGCTATATCTGGGTCCTTTCAGCAAAATCTTGCTAGTGTATGCAATGGTGTCAGTGTTTGGAGGCTAATTATGGGATGGATCCCTGCATATGGCAATCACTAGATGGTCCATCCTTTCATCAGGGCTCCAAACTTTTTCTCTGTAACTCCTTCCATGGGAGTTTTGTTCCCATTTCTAAGAAAGGGTAAAGCGTCCACACTTTGGTCTTCGTTATTCTTGAATTTCATACGTTTGGCAAGTTGTATCTTATATCTTGGGTATCCTAAGTTTCTGGGCTAATATTCACTTATCAGTGCGTACATACTGTGCGAGTTCCTTTGTGATTGGGTTACCTCACTCAGGATGATACCCTCCAGGTCCATCCATTTGCCTAGGAATTGCGTAAATTCATTTTTTTAAATAGCTGAGTAGTATTCCATTGTGTAAATGTACCACATTTTCTGTATCCATTCCTATGTTGAGGGGCATCTGGGTTCTTTCCGGCTTCTGGCTATTATAAACAAGGCTGCTATGAACATAGTGGAGCATGTGTTCTTCTTACCTGTTGGGACATCTTCTGGATATGTGACCAGGAGAGGTATTGCGGGATCCTCCAGTAGTACTATGTCCAATTTTCTGAGGAACCGCCAGACTAATTTCCAGAGTGGTTGTACAAGCTAGCAATCGCACCAACAATGGAGGAGTGTTGCCCTTTCTCCACATCCTTGCCCGCATCTGCTGTCACCTGAGTTTTTGATCATAGCCATTCTGACTGGAGTGAAGTGGAATCACAGTGTCGTTTTGATTTGCATTTCACTGATGATTAAGGATGTTGAGCACTTTTTCAGTTGCTTCTCTGCCATTCGGTATTCCTCAGGTGAAAATTCTTTGTTCAGCTCTGAGCCCCATTTTTTAATAGGGTTATTTTATTTTCTGGAGTCCACCTTCTTGAGTTCTTTATATATATTGGATATTAGTCCCCTATCCGATTTGGGATAGGTAAAGATCCTTTCCCAATCTGTTGGTGGTCTTTTTTCTTATTGACGGTGTCTTTTCCTTGCAGAAGCTTTGCAATTTTATGAGGTCCCATTTATCGATTCTTGATCTTAAAGCACAAGCCATTCCTGTTCTATTCAGGAATTTTCCCCCTGTACCCATATCTTCGAGGTTTTTCCCTACTTTCTCCTCTATAAGTTTCAGTGTCGCTGGTTTTATGTGGAGTTCCTTAATCCACTTAGATTTGACCTTAGTACAAGGAGATAGAAGTGGATCAATTAGCAATCTTCTACATGATACCAGACAGTTGTGCCAGCACCATTTCTTGAAAATGCTGTCTTTCTTCCACTGGATGGTTTTAGCTCCCTTGTCAAAGATCAAGTTACCATAGGTGTGTGGATTCATCTCTGGGTCTTCAATTCTGCTCCATTGGTCTACTTGTCTGTCACTATACCAGTACCATACAGTTTTGATCACAATTGCTCTGCAGTACAGTTTTAGGTCCGGCATGGTGATTCCACCAGAGGTAATTTTATCCTTGAGAAGAGTTTTTGCTATCCTAGGTTTTTTGTTATTCCAGATGAATCTGCCAATTGCCCTTTCAAATTTGTTGAAGGAATTTTGTTGGGGATTGCATTGAATCTGTAGATTGCTTTTGGCAAGATAGCCATTTTTTCAATGTTGATCCTGCCAATCCATGAGTATGGGAGATCTTTCCATCTTCTGAGATCTTCTTTAATTTCTTTCTTTAGAGACTTGATGTTCTTATCATACAGATCTTTCACTTCCTTAGTTAGAATCACGCCAAGATATTTTATATTATTTGTTACTATTGAGAAGGGTGTTGTTTCCCTAATTTCTTTCTCAGCCTGTTTATTCTTTGTGTACAGAAAGGCCATTGACTTGTTTGAGTTAATTTTATATCCAGCTACTTCATTGAAGCTGTTTATCAGGCTTAGGAGTTCTCTGGTGGAATTTTTAGGGTCACTTATATATACTATCATATCATCTTGCAAAAAGTGATATTTTGACTTCTTCCTTTCCAATTTGTATCCACTTGATCTCCTTTTGTTGTCTAATTGCTCTGGCTAGGACTTCAAGTACAATGTTGAATAGGTAGGGAGACAGTGGACAGCCCTGTCTAGTCCCTGATTTTAGTGGGATTGCTTCCAGCTTCTCACCATTTACTTTGATGTTGGCTATTGGTTTGCTGTAGATTGCTTTTATCATGTTTAGGTGTGGGCCTTGAATCCCTGAATTTTCCAAGACTTTTATCATGAATGGGTGTTGGATTTTGTCAAATGCTTTCTCAGCATCTAATAAGATGATCATATGGGTTTTGTCTTTGAGTTTGTTTACATACTGGATTACATTGATGGATTTCCGTATATTGAACCATCCATGAATCCCTGGGATGAAACCTACTTGGTCAGGATGGATGATTGTTTTGATGTGTTCTTGGATTCGGTTAGCAAGAACTTTATTGAGGATTTTTGCATCGATATTCATAAGGGAAATTGGTCTGAAGTCCTCTATCTTTGTTGGGGCTTTTTGTGATTTAGGTATCAGAGTAATTGTGGTTTCATAGAATGAGATGGGTAGAGTATCTGCCGTTTCTATTTTGTGGAATAGTTTGTGAAGAACTGGAATTAGGTCTTCTTTGAAGGTCTGATAGAACTCTGCACTAAACCCATCTGGTCCTGGGCTTTTTTTGGCTGTGAGACTATTAATGACTGCTTCTATTTCTTTAGGGGATATAGGACTGTTTAGATCATTAACCTGATCTTGATTTAGCTTTGGTACCTGGTATCTGTCTAGAAACTTGTCCATTTCTTCCAGGTTTTCCAGTTTTGTTGAGTATAGCCTTTTGTAGAAGGATCTGATGGTGTTTTGGATTTCTTCAGGATATTTTGTTATGTCTCCCTTTTCTTTTCTGATTTTGTTAATTAGGATGCTTTCCCTGTGCCCTCTAGTGAGTCTTGCTAAGGGATTATCTATCTTGTTGATTTTCTCAAAGAACCAGCTCCTTGATTTGTTGATTCTTTGAATAGTTCTTCTTGTTTCCACATGGTTGATTTCACCCCTGAGTTTGATTATTTCCTGCCTTGTACTCCTCTTGGCTGAATTTGCTTCCTTTTCTTCTAGACCTTTTAGGTGTGTTGTCAAGTTGCTAATGTGTGCTCTCTCTAGTTTCTTTTTGGAGGCACTCAGAGCTATGAGTTTTCCTCTTAGGAATGCTTTTATTGTGTCCCATAAGTTTGGGAATGTTGTGGCTTCATTTTCATTAAACTGCAAAAAGTCCTTAATTTCTTTCTTTATTCCTTCCTTGACTAAGGTATCATTGAGAAGAGTGTTGTTCAGTTTCCACATGAATGTTGGCTTTCTATTATTTATTTTGTTATTGAAGATCAGCTTTAGTCCATGGTGCTCTGATAGGATGCATCGGAAAACTTCAATAATTTTGTATATGTTGAGGCTTCTTTTGTGACCAATTATGTGGTCAATTTTGGAGAAGGTACCATGAGGTGCTGAGAAGAAGGTATATCCTTTTGTTTTAGGATAAAATGTTCTGTAGATATCTGTTAAGTACATTTGTTTCATCACTTCTGTTAGTTTCACTGTGTCCCTGTTGAGTTTCTGTTTCCATGATCTGTTCATTGGTGAAAGTGGTGTGTTGAAGTCTCCCACTATTATTGTGTGAGGTGCAATGTGTGCTTTGAGCTTTACTAAAGTTTCTTTAATGAATGTGGCTGCCCTTGTATTTGGAGCATTGATATTCAGAATTGAGAGTTCCTCTTGGAGGATTTTTCCTTTGATGAGTATGAAGTGCCCCTCCTTGTCTTTTTTTATTATTTTGGTTTAGAAGTCGATTTTGTTAGATATTAGAATGGCTACTCCAGCTTCTTTCTTCATACCATTTGCTTGGAAAACTGTTTTCCAGCCTTTTATTCTGAGGTATTGTCTATCTTTTTCTCTGAGATGAGTTTCCTGTAAGCAGCAAAATGTTGGGTCTTGTTTGTGTAGGCAGTTTGTTAGTCTATGTCTTTTTATTGGGGAGTTGGGTCCATTGATATTAAGAGATATTAAGGAAAAGTAATTGTTGCTTCCTGTTTTTTTGTTGTTGTTGTTAAAGTTGGCATTCTGTTCTTGTGGCGGTCTTCTTTTAGGTTTGTTGAGGGATTATCTTCTTGTTTTTTCTAGGGCGTGGTTCCCATCCTTGTATTGGTTTTTTTTCTGTTATTATCCTTTGAAGGACTGGATTCGTGGAGAGATAATGAGTGAATTTAGTTTTGTCGTGGAATACTTTGGTTTCTCCATCTACAGTAATTGAGAATTTGGCCGGGTATAGTAGCCTGGGCTGGCATTTGTGTTCTCTTAGTGTCTGTATAACATCTGTCCAGGCTCTTCTGGCTTTCATAGTCTCTGGTGAAAAGTCTGGTGTAATTCTGATAGGCCTTCCTTTATATGTTACTTGACCTTTTTCCCTTACTGCTTTTAGTATTCTATCTTTATTTAGTGCATTTGTCGTTCTGATTATTATGTGTCGGGAGGAATTTCTTTTCTGGTCCAGTCTATTTGGAGTTCTGTAGGCTTCTTGTATGTTCATGGGCATCTCTTTCTTTAGATTTGGGAAGTTTTCTTCAATAATTTTGTTGAAGATGTTTGCTGGTCCTTTGAGTTGAAAACTTCATTCTCATCCACTCCTATTATCCATAGGTTTGGTCTTCTCATTGTGTCCTGGATTTCCTGGATGTTTTGAGTTAGGATCTTTTTGCATTTTCCATTTTCTTTGACTGTTGTGCCAATGTTCTCTATGGAATCTTCTGCACCTGAGTTTCTCTCTTCCATCTCTTGTATTCTGTTGCTTCTATGGTTCCAGATATCTTTCCTAGGGTTTCTATCTCCAGCGTTGCCTCACTTTGAGTTTTCTTTATTTTGTCTACTTCCCTTTTTAGGTCTAGTATGGTTTTGTTCATTTCCATCACCTGTTTGGATGTGTTTTCCTGTTTTTCTTTAAGGACTTCTACCTGTTTGGTTGTGTTTTCCTGTTTTTCTTTAAGGACATGTAACTCTTTAGCAGTGTTATTCTGTATTTCTTTAAGTGAGTTATTAAATTCCTTCTTTATGTCCTCTACCATCATCATGAGATATGCTTTTAATTCCAGGTCTACCTTTTCAGGTGTGTTAGGGTGCCCTGGACTGGGCGAAGTGGGCGTTCTGGGTTCTGATGATGGTGAGTGGTCCTGGTTTCTGTTAGTAGGATTCTTACGTTTACCTTTCGCCATCTGGCAATCTCTGGAGTTAGTTGTTATAGTTGTCTTTGTTTAGAGATTGTTCCTCTGGTGATTTTGTTACCCTCTATCAGCAGACATGGGAGACTAGCTCTCTCCTCTGAGTTTCAGTGGTCAGATCAGTCTCTGCAGGCAAGCTCTCCTCTTTCAGGGAAAGTGCACAGTTATCTGGTGTTTGGACCTCCTCCTGGCTGAAGATGAAGGCCCAAAACAGGATATTTCCCAGAAGCTGTGTTGCTTTGGCCAGGAAGGTGGCCGGTTGTCTGGAGCCGAAGATGGCGCTGCCTCAGAAGCCCTGTGTCTCTCGCCTGTCCCAGAAACTGCTGGCCTCTATTCCACACCCTCACCCGTGCAGCCTGCCCTCCGCGGAGTCCCAGAACCTATTTGTGACAATTTTAAAACCAGAGAAACATTGGTTTTTTTTTTTTTTTTGATTTGTTATTATTTGGTTGGTTGGTTTTGGTTTTGGTTTTGGTTTTGGTTTTGGTTTTGGTTTTGGTTTTGGTTTTGGTTTTGGTTTTGGTTTTGGTTTTGGTTTTGGTTTTGGTTTCGGTTTTGGTTTTGGTTTTGGTTCTATCAGATATTGAGCATCCTGTAGGGCAGCACAGTCGCAGAAGATGCTGAAAGTTATAAACTGGGACTAGGAATTTCATCATTGCTTCAGAGATGTTAAAATACAATGTATGCTCCCTAGTTTCTGTGTCTAATAATCTTTTAGAAAATAGACAGTATGAATTGACTAAATTTGGCCAAGATTCATCGTCAATTTTTGGTTTAAATATAATTGAATATATGGAAATGTGTATGAGTGAACTACTGATTTCATCAAAGAAAGCTGCACCAAAACACTCATCTTTATAGGTAAAATATCTTTATATTAAAATGTTTTGAAAGACAACGATATCAAAATATGTATAAACCATGAAATATGATCTTGCCACAAAGTGGTAGCAAGATTTTAAAAAAGAAACCAAACCCAGAATGCTGAGTAGCAGCAAAGACTCTGAAACCCTTGAACAGAATGGGCAATATAGCCTGCACTAACGGTTGGGGTTCTTTTCATTTTCCTGGGGTTATCAACATTACAGTGACTTTTCATCTATGATTGAATTCTATGTCTTTAAATAGGAGATATTTGCAATAGATATTTGAGAATATCTGAAAGTCTCTCCATGATGTTCAACTATCTCTGAGATGTACTCATCAAAGACAGGTAGTAGGACAAATTCACAAGGGAGAAAAGATCATGGAATGATTATGGAACCTAGCTAAGTTGTCAGGTTTTAAACAAGCACCAGAGGGCCAGAGGTACAAGCATTGCTGGTCGTCAATATAGGAAATGGAGAAAGAGACTCTACTGAGCGAAAGCATTTCTAACCAGGTAATAGAATGCTGCACTTTAGATGCTTTGTCCATGGAGGACATAAAAGTATGATGTTGATTTATGACTGTGATAATGGGTGAAGATATTCTTGCTGAATTTCTCACTTCTTCATGGAATAGTTCTGGTTCTGAGATTAAAAGTCTGAGAATCAGTATTGACTGTGTAGTACAAGAATTTTTATGTATAATATAAAATTTGTCTAAACATGTAATATAAATATTGATGTTAAGCACCTTGCCAATGAAGTCTTAACAATTGTAAAACAGTGTGGAAAAATTTGAAGCAGCTCACTTACTCAAAAATTTCACTGAATGGCTTTAGAGTCTTCAAAATTCCAGGTCTCAGATATACTCAAGATGAGAGTTTATTTAATGCATTTTCACTCAGTGCTTTAGGAATGACTGGGTCTCCCTGTTTATCACAGTGATGTGTGAGGGGAAAGGCTTACAGTGGAAGGAATTGTTAGACAAAACGGAACCATTATTTCATCCTTCAGAAATTCTCCATCACTTGGATTGAAAATGCTGGTACAATTTAGATTTTGTCTGGAAAACACGTTATATGTTGATAGAGTGAGGAATGTGATTGAAGATGTGCACAGAGAATAGTAACAAGCAAACTCACATTTACATGATGTATGACATCTGCTACTAGAGGCTAGATCTAATCTTATGAGATATAAATATAATTCAGCCATTAGTGCTTGATTTGGGAAGGAGGGAAAGAAAGTGAATCCTTAAAAAATAATTATCGGGGAGCCATCCCGGCTCCGGGACTCTCCAGAAAGTTGTCTGCACAGGCAAGAATGTGGACCACAGAAGCTAACAGCTTCTGGGATAGGCTAGAGCCACAGAGCTTCTGAGGCAGCACCGTTTTTGGGCTCCAGACATCCGGCCACCTTCCCAGCCAGAGGACAGGGGTCCACCCGGCCTGGGAGGCTAGGATTTTGACTCAGGATTGGCGGGAGCCACCTTGGTTCCCAGACTCAGCAGAAAGTAGCCTGCACAGGTGAGAGTGTGGACTAAAGAAGTTAACAGATTCTGGGACAGGCGAGAGCCACAGAGCTTCTGAGGCAGCACCATTTTCAGGCTCAAGATACCCGGCCACCTTCCTGGCCAGAAGAAAGAGATCCACCCAGGCCGGGAGGTTTTTGCCTCGGGATCTGAGGAAGCCATCTTGGCTCCGGGACTCCGCTAAAAAGTAGTCTGCACAGGTGAGAGTGTGAACACAGAAGCTAACAGCTTTTGTGACAGGCCCAAGCAACAGAGCTTATGGGAAAGGGCCTGTTTTGGCCCTTCATCTTTGGCCGGGGGGGGGGGGCAAATGTAGATAACTGTGCACCTTCCCTGTAAGAGGCGAGCATGCCTGCAGAGACTGCTCTGACCACTGAAACTCAAAGAAGAGAGCTATTCTGCCAGGTCTGCTGATAGAGGGTAACAGAATCACCAGAGGAACAATCTTTAAACAGAGACAATTATCACAACTAATTCCAGAGATTACCAGATGGTGAAAAGTAAACGTAAGAATCTTACTAACAGAAACCAAGTCCACTCACCATCATCAGAACCCAGCACCCCACTTTGCCCAGTCCAGGGAACCCCAACACACCCGAAAAGCTAGACCCAGATTTAAAAGCATATCTCATGATGATGGTAGAGGACATCAAGAAGGACTTTAATAACTCACTTAAAGAAATACAGGAGAACACTTCTAAAGAGTTACAAGTCCTTAAAGAAAAACAGGAAAACACAACCAAACAGGTAGAAGTCCTTAAAGAAAAACAGGAAAACACATCCATAAACAGGTGATGGAAATGAATAAAACCATACTATACCTAAAAAGGGAAGTAGACAAAACCAAAACCAAAAATAAAGAAAAAACAAAGGGAGGCAACGCTGGAGATAGAAACCCTAAGAAAGAAACATGGAACCATAGAAGCAAGCATCAGCAACAGAATACAAGAGATGGAAGAGAGAAACTCAGGTGCAGAAGATTCCATAGAGAACATTGGCACAACAATCAAAGAAAATGGAAAATGCAAAAAGATGCTAACTCAAAACATCCAGGAAATCCAGGACACAATGAGAAGACCAAATCTACGGATAATAGGAGTGGATGAGAATGAAGATTTTCAACTCAAAGGACCAGCAAATATCTTCAACAAAATTATTGAAGAAAACTTCCCAAATCTAAAGAAAGAGATGCCCATGAACATACAAGAAGCCTACAGAACGCCAAATAGACTGGACCAGAAAAGAAATTCCTCCCGACACATATTAATCAGAACAACAAATGCACTAAATAAAGATAGAATACTAAAAAAGGAAGGGAAAAAGGTCAAGTAACATATAAAGGCAAGCCTATTAAATTACACCAGATTTTTCACCAGAGACTATGAAAGCCAGAAGAGCCTGGACAGATGTTATACAGACACTAAGAGAACACAAATTCCAGCCCAGGCTACTATACCTAGCTAAACTCTCAATTACCATAGATGGAGAAAACAAAGTATTCCAAGACAAACCCAAATTTATGCATTATCTTTCCACGAATCCAGCCCTTGAAAGGATAATAACAGAAAAAAACCAATACAAGGACGGGAACCACGCCCTAGAAAAAGCAAGAAGATAATCCCTCAACAAACCTAAAAGAAGACAGCCACAAGAACAGAATACCAACTTTAACAACAAAAATAACAGGAAGCAACAATTACTTTTCCTTAATATCTCTTAATATCAATGGACTCAACTCCCCAATAAAAAGACATAGACTAACAAACTGGCTACACAAACAAGAACCAACATTTGCTGCTTACAGGAAACTCATCTCAGAGAAAAAGATAGACACTACCTCAGAATGAAAGGCTGGAAAAACAGTTTTCCAAGCAAATAGTATGAAGAAAAAAGCTGGAGTAGCCATTCTAATATCAAACAAAATCGACTTCCAACTCAAAATAATAAAAAAAGACAAGGAGGGGCACTTCATACTCATCAAAGGAAAAATCCTCCAAGAGGAACTCTCAATTCTGAATATCTATGCTCCAAATACAAGGGCAGCCACATTCATTAAAGAAAAGTTAGTAAAGCTCAAAGCACACATTGCACCTCACACAATAATAGTGGGAGACTTCAACACATCACTTTCACCAATGGACAGATCATGGATACAGAAACTAACCATGGACACAGTGAAAATAACATAAGTGATGCAACAAATGGACTTAACAGATATATACAGAACATTTTACCTAAAACAAAAGGATATACCTTCTTCTCAGCACCTCATGTTACCTTCTCCAAAATTGACCAAATAATTGGTCACAATACAAACCTCAACATATAAAAAATATTGAAATTGTCCCATGCATCCTATCAGATAACCATGGACTAAAGCTGAACTTCAATAACAAAATAAATAATAGAAAGCCAGCATTCACGTGGAAACTGAACAACACTCTTCTCAATGATACCTTGGTCAAGGAAGGAATAAAGAAAGAAATTAAGGACTTTTTGCTGTTTAATGAAAATGAAGCCACAACATTCCCAAACTTATGGGACACAATGAAAGCATTTCTAAAAGGAAAACTCAAAGCTCTGAGTGCCTCCAAAAAGAAACTAGAGAGAGCACACATTAGCAGCTTGACAACACACCTAAAAGCTCTAGAACAAAAGGAAGTAAATTCACCCAAGAGGAGTATAAGTCAGGAAATAATCAAACTCAGGGGTGAAATCAACCATGTGGAAACAAGAAGAACTATTCAAGGAATCAACCAATCAAGGAGTTGGTTCTTTGAGAAAATCAACTAGATAGACAAACCCTTAGCCAGACTCACTAGAGGGCACAGAGAAAGCATTCTATTTAATAAAATAGGAAATGAAAAAGGAGACATAAAACAACAGATCCTGAAGAAATTCAAAACACAATCAGATCCTTCTACAAAAGGCTATACTCAACAAAAATGGAGAACCTGGAAGAATTGGACAAGTTTCTAGACAGATACCAGGTACCAAAGTTAAATCAAGATCAGTTTAATGATCTAAACAGTCCTATATCCCCTAAAGAAGTAGAAGCAGTCATTAATAATCTCCCAACCAAAAAAGCCCAGGACCAGATGGGTTTAATGCAGAGTTCTATCAGACCTTCAAAAAAGATCTATTCCCAGTTCTTCACAAACTATTCCACAAATAGAAACAGAAGGTACTCTACCCAACTCATTCTATGAAGCCACAATTACCCTGATACCTAAACCACAAAAAAAGACCCAACAAAGATAGAGAACTTCAGACCAATTTCCCTTATGAATATTGATGGAAAAATCTTCAATACAGTTCTTGCTAACCAAATCCAAGAACACATCAAAACAATCATCCATCCTGACCAAGTAGGTTTCATCTCAGGGATGCAGGGATGGTTCAATATACAGAATTCCATCAACGTAATCAAGTATATAAACAAACTCAAGGACAAAAACCACATGATCATCTTGTTAGATGCTGAGAAAGCATTTGACAAAATCCAACACCCATTCATGATAAAAGTCTTGGAAAGTTCAGGAATTCAAGGCCCACACCTAAACATGATAAAAGCAATCTACAGCAAACCAATAGCCAACATCAAGGTAAATGGTGAGAAGCTGGAAGCAATCGCACTAAAATCAGGGACTAGACAAGGCTGTCCACTCTCTCCCTACCTATTCAAAATTGTACTTGAAGTCCTAGCCAGAGCAATTAGACAACAAAAGGAGATCAAGGGGATACAAATTGGAAAGGAAGAAGTCAAAATATCACTTTTTGCAGATGATAAGATAGTATATATAAGTGACCCTAAAAAACCCACTAGAGAACTCCTAAGCCTGATAAACAGCTTCAATGAAGTAGCTGGATATAAAATTAACTCAAACAAGTCAATGGCTTTTCTGTACACAAAGGATAAACAGGCTGAGAAAGTAATTAGGGAAACAACACCCTTCTCAATAGTAACAAATAATATAAAATACCCTGGCCTGACTCTAACTAAGGAAGTGAAAGATCTGTATGATAAGAACTTCAAGTCTCTGAAGGAAGACATTAAAGAAGATCTCAGAAGATGGAAAGATCTCCCATGCTCATGAATTGGCAGGAACAATATAGTAAAAATGGCTATCTTGCCAAAAGCAATCTACAGATTCAATGCAATCCCCATCAAAATTCCAAATCAATTCTTCAACGAATTAGAAAGGGCAATCGTCAGATTCATCTGGAATAACAAAAAAACAGAGGATAGCAAAAACTATTCTCAAGGATAAAAGAACCTCTGGTGGAATCACCATGCCTGACCTAGAGCTGTTCTACAGAACAATTGTGATAAAAACTGCAGGGTACTGGTATAGTGACAGACAAGTAGACCAATGGAACAGAATCGAAGACCCAGAGATGAACCCACACACCTATGGCCACTTGATCTTTGATAAGGGAACAAAAACCAGCCAGTGGAAAAAAGACAGCATTTATAACAAATGGTGCTGGCACAACTGTCTGGTATCATGTAGAAGATTGCTAATTGATCCATTTCTATCTCCTTGTACTAAGTTCAAAACTAAGTGGATTAAGGAACTCCACATAAAAACAGAGACACTGAAAATTATAGAGGGGAAAGTAGGGAAAAGCCTCGAAGATATGGGTACAGGGGAAAAATTCCTGAATAGAACAGCAATGGCTTGTGCTATAAGATCGAGAAATGATAAATGGGACCTCATAAAATTGCCAAGCTTCTGCAAGGAAAAGACACAATCAATAAGAAAAAAGACCACCGACAGATTGGGAAAGGATCTTTACCTATCCAAATCGGATAGGGGACTAATATCCAATATATATAAAGAACTCAAGAAGATGGACTCCATGAAATAAAATAACCCAATTAAATAATGGGGATCTGAACTGAGCAAAGAATTCTCACCTGAGGAATACCGAATGGCAGAGAAGCACCTGAAAAAATGTTCAACATCCTTAATCATCAGGGAAATGCAAATCAAAACAACCCTGAGATTCCATCTCACACCAGTCAGAATGGCTAAAATAAAAAATTCAGGTGACAGCAAATGCTGGCGAGGATGAGGAGAAAGAGGAACACTCCTCCATTGTTGGTGGGATTGCAAGCTTGTACAACTACTCTGGAAATCAGTCTGGTGGTTCCTCAAAAAATTGGACATAATACTACCGGAGGCTCCCGCAATACCTCTCCTGGGCATATATCCAGAAGATGTCCCAAACGGTAAGAAGGACACATGCTCCACTATGTTCATAGCAGCCTTATTTATAATAGCCAGAACCTGGAAAGAACACAGATGCCCCTCAACAGAGAAATGGATACAGAAAAAGTGGTACATTTACACAATGGAGTACTACTCAGCTATTAAAAAAATGAATTTATGAAATTCCTAGGCAAATGGATGGACCTGGAGGGCATTATCCTGAGTGAGGTAACCCAATAACAAAGCAACTCACACAATATGTACTCACTGATAAATGGATATTAGCCCAGAAACTTGGATTCCCAAGATATAAGATACAATTTGCTAAACACATGAAGAACAAAGACCAAAGTGTGGACACTTTGTCCCTTCTTAAAATTGTGAACAAAACACCCATGGAAAGAGTTACAGAGACAAAATTTGGAGCTGTGACAAAAGATGGACCATCTAGTGATTGCCATATCCAGGGATTCATCCCATAATCAGCTTCCAAATCCTGACACCATTGCATACTCTAGCAAGATTTTGAAGAAAGGACCCAGATATAGCTGTCTCTTGTGAGACTATGCCGGGGCCTTGCAAACACAGTGGTGGATGCTCACAGTCAGCTATTGAATGGATCGCAGGGCCCCTAATGGATGAGCTAGAGAGAGCACCCAAGGAACTAAAGGGAACTGTAACCCTATAGGTGGAACAACAATATGAACTAACTAGTACCCTGGAGCTCTTGTCTCTAGCTGCATATGAATCAAAAGATGGCCTAGTCGTCCATCACTGGTAAGAGAGGCCCATTGGACTTGCAAACTTTATATGCCCCAGTACAGGGGAACGCCAAGGCCAAAAAGGGGGAGTTCTTGGTTAGCGGAGTGGGGGGTGGGTATGGGGGACTTTTGGGATAGCATTGGAAGTGTAAATGAGTTAAATACCTAATTAAAAAAAGAAAAAGAAAAAAAGTTTAAAGTTCCAATAGTAAAAAATAAATAAATAAATAAAATAATTATCATTAATCTCAGGAATCCCCACTGGAACTTGAAATTCTACTACAACACTGGAGCTCTTTCTTAATCAGATAATGGAATATTCTGCAGGTAAATCTGCAAACCAGGATGAATGTGATACATAAGCCTAAGATATCACATAAGATGTAAGGATTCTCATACCTTAACACAAGACAGGACACAGGTGAAACTGATGCCAGGTGAGGACCTGAGGATTGAGAAGAGACAAAGTTTTTTTTCAAATCCAGGATATTGTCTAACTATATATGTAAGTGGCCGTGGTATGGAGTTGGTGTGAGGACACCATTTCTTCTTCCCAATCAGGATTCTAAAT
Source organism: Mus musculus (assembly GCF_000001635.26). NCBI lineage: Eukaryota > Metazoa > Chordata > Mammalia > Rodentia > Muridae > Mus > Mus musculus. The sequence continues at coordinate 115,680,234 of NC_000078.6, forward strand.
AACTACAAAGATAGGCTTCTTTTCCTTTTTCATTTTATTTTCAGTAATTCTTTTCTTTTTCAATTTTTATTACATATTTTCTTCATTTATATTTCAAAAGCTATCCCTGAGGTCCCGTATACCCTCCCCCCACCCTGCTTCCCTACACACCCACTCCAATTCTTGGCCTTGGCTTCCCCTAAACTGGGGCATATAAAGTTTGCAAGGTGCCTCTCTTCCCAAAGATGGCCGACTAGACCATCTTCTGCTACATATGCAGCTAGAGACAAAACCTCTGAGGACACTGGTTATTTAATATTGTTCAAAGACATACACATAGAACCAGAGACACAGAAATTTATAGAGGAGAAAGAGGGAGAAATCTTTGAAGACATGGGCACAGGAGAAAAAAACCCTGAACAAAACATCAATGGCTTCTGCTGTAAGATCAAGAATCGACAAATGGGACCTCATAAAATTGCAAAGCTTCTGTAAGGCAAAAGATACTGTCAATAAGACAAAGAGGCCACCAGCAAATGGTAAAGGGATTTTACCAATCCTAAATCTGATAGGGGACTAGTATCCAATATATAAAAATAACTCAAGAGGCTGGACTCTAGAAATTCAAATAACCAGATTAAAAAATGGGGTACCGAGCTAAACAAAGAATTCTCAACTGAGGAATACCGAATGGCAGAGAAGCACCTGAAAAATGTTTAAAATCCTTAATCATCAGGGAAATGCAAATCAAAACAACCCTGAGATTCCATCTCACACCAGTCAGAATGGCTAAAATAAAAAATTCAGGTGACAGCAGATGGGATTTCTGGTGGGAATGCAAGCTTGTACAACCACTCTGGAAATCAGTTTGGTGGTTTCTTAGAAAATTGGACATACTACTACTGTAAGATATAGCAATACCTCCCTGGGTATATACGGAGAAGATATTCCAACTGGTAATAAGGACACATGCTCCACTATGTTCAAAGCAGCCTTATTTATAATATCCAGAAGCTGGAAAGAACCCAGATGCCCCTCAACAGAGGAATGGATACAGAAAATGTGGTACATTTATACATTGGAGTACTACTTAGCTATTTTAAAAAATGAATTTATGAAACTCTAGGGCAAATGGATGTATATGGAGGATATCATCCTGAGTGAGGTAACCCAATCACAAAAGAAGTTACTTGGTATGCACTCACTTATAAGTGAATATTAGCCCAGAACTTAGAATACCCAAGGTACAATTTGTAAAACACAAGAAATTAAGAAAAAGGAAGACCAATATGTGGATACTTCATTCTCCTTAGAATACGGAACAAAATACCTATGGAAGGATTTACAGAGACAAAGTTTGGAGATAAAACGAAAGGATAGACCATCCAGAGACTACCCTACCTGGGAATCCATCCCATAATCAGCCACCAAACCTAGACACTATTGCACAATGCCAGAAAGATTTTGCTGAAGGGAACCTGTTATAGCTATCTCGTATGAGGCTATGCCAGTGCTCGCCAAATACAGAAGTGGATGCTCACGGTCATCTATAAGATGGAACACAGGGCCCCCCATGGGGAAGCTAGAGAAATCACCCAAGGAGCTGAAGGGGTCTGCAGCTCTATAGGTGGAACAACAATACAGACTAAGCAGTACCCCCAGAGTGCCTGTCTCTAGCTGCATATGTAGAACAAGATGGCCTAGTCAGCCATCATTGGGAAGGGAGGCCCTTTGGTCTTGCAAACGTTTTATGCCCCAGTACATGCAAACGCCAGGGCCCAGAAGTGGAAGTGGGTGGGTAAGGGAGCAGGGAAGGGGGAGGGTTCAGGGAACTCTTGAGATAGCATTTGAAATGTAAATAAAGAAAATATCTACTAAAAAGTTAAAAGAGAAAAAAATAAAATAGATGAAAAGGTGAAAAAAAGAAAGAGAGAAAGAAAGAGAGAAAGGAAGGAAGGAAGGAAGAGAGAGAGGGAAGGAGGGGGAGGGAGGGAGGGAGGATGGAAGGAAGGAAGGAAGGAAGGAAGGAAGGAAGGAAGGAAGGAAGGAAGGAAGGAGAGGGGGAGAAGGGAGGGCAGGAGGAAGGAAGGAAGGAAAGAAGGAAGGAAGGAAGGAAGGAAGGAAGGAAGGAAGGAAGGAAGGAAGGAAGGAAGGAAGGAAGGAAGGAAGGAAAATATTCTGTGATCCTAGAGATTACTAGTGGAAAAAAACGTGACAGAAAATATACACACAAGTAGAGAGGGAAGGGAGGCTAAAATCCAAATATTTTGTTTATGTATTTTACTACACCTAAGCATTTCACAATTTACATATGCCTTAAATACATTCAATCCTGGCTTTTGAATACACTTTAAAGATTTAAAGAAAGACATGAGACTTTTAAACATAAGGGAAAATTACACAATGTATATCAGAAATTTATGTTTATTAATATTTTACAATTCTTTTTCTATGAATTATTGAAAATAGATGGCTTATTGCAATATATTCTGATTATGAGTTTCCATTCCCTAACACCTTCATTATCTTCCCCCTCTCTATTCTGTTTCTTAATAAACTTAGAAAACAGAATCTAAAAACAATACAAAAGAAAAACAAACAAATGGGAATACATATACACACTCACTCACACACAGAAAGAGACATAGTGAGAGACAGAGACAGAGAACACAGAGACAAAGAGTCAGAGAAAATGAGACAGTCTAAAACCAACATATTTTACTTGTATATCTCACTACACATTATAGTTATGCATATGACAAGTGCCTTATCCTTAAATCCTTCCAGACCTGGCTTCTGATTATACTTTGAACAATTTAAACAAAGACATGTAACCTAAAGTATGGGCACTTGAGCATACAGGATAGTTACACAATGAAGGTATTATCAGAGTTATTTGATTGTATATTAAATTTTTAATGTTATCTAATTTCTATTTCTATTGAAAATACATGTCTTCCTGCAATATACACTGAGTACTGAATCCCATTCCTCAACACTGCCTCAAACTTCTCCCAGCTTCATTCTGTTTCTTTATTTAATTAGAAAATCAAAAGAACATAACTAGCAAAATTTTGCTGAAAGGACCCTAATATAGCTGTCTCTTGTGAGACTATGCCCGGGCCTAGCAAACACAGAAGTGGATGCTCACAGTCTATTGGATGGATCACAAGGCCCCAATGGAGGAGCTAGAGAAAGTATCTAAGGAGCTAAAGGAATCTGCAACCCTATAGGTGGAACAACAATATGAACTAACCAGTACCCCCCAGAGCTCCTGTCATTAGCTGCATGTGTATCAGAAGATGGCCTAGTCGGCCATCAGTGGAAAGAAAGGCCCATTGGTCGTGCAAACTTTATATACCTCAGTACAGGGGAACGCCAGGGCCAAGAAGTGGGAGTGGGTGGGTAGGGGAGGGGGGAGGGTATGGGGGACTTTTGGGATAGAACTGGAAATGTAAATGAAGAAAATACCTAAAAAAAAAAAAAAGAACATAAATGGCCTGGTATTGGATGAGGGAAAAATACTGAAGCCCGGAGTTCTAGCAGAAAGAATGAAAACAGGCAACCTCGGGAAATACGAGGTTGTGGACCCACCAGAATGTACCAGAAACCTGGAATGTGAGAGATTTCTCAAGACTCAAAGGGAGGGACCTTAAATGAAATGCCTGACAGTAGGGAGAAGGAACTTATAGAGCCTACCTCCAGCAGGAAGACAGGGCATCAAGTGAGTGATGGGGTTGCCATCTCACAGTCACAACACTGACCAATATTTGTTACTGTCTGAATGAAATACATGAATGGAAATGGAGAAGAGCCTGAGGAAAAGAAAGTCCAGCAAAAGGTCCAAAGTAGGATCCATTTCAAGCAAGGATCCCAAGACCTAACACTGTTACTGAGGCTATGGAGCACTCACTAAATGGACATATCATGACTGCCCTCTGAGAGATCCAACAAGCTTCTGAGTCAGAGGCAGAGAGTTGCACCCAACCAGGGGACTGAAGCAGCTAACCTCTGAAATAGGAAAGACTGAAAGAAGCTGAGGAGAAAGTCAATCCTGTAGGAGGACCAGCCATCTCGGTTAATCTGGACCCCCTAGCTCTCTCAAACACGGGACAACCAATCAGACAACATACACTAGCTGATATGAGGCCCGCAACACACATACAGTAGAGGACCTCCAGGTCTGTGTTCATCCAGAGATGATGCACCTAACCCTCAAGATACTGGAGGATGCAGGGTGTTTAGAGGTCACGTAGGGTAGGGGTGGGGACATCCACATGGAGACAGGTTGCTGAGGAGGAAGTGTGAGATGTGGCATACTTGGAAGTTGGATGGGAGGGGGAATAATATATAAAGTGTAAAAAATAAATTAATTATAAAAAATGAAAAAAATATAAATGTAATAAAAATTTAAAACAAAGTAAGATAAAGGAAAAGCAAACAAATAGGCATGGAACAAAACAAACAGAAGAAACACATGTGCATGCAGAGACAAATGTTCACACATACCTTTCAGAACAAAAGTGAGCAACAGGTATGCAATGAACTATGAAATTTGATGTTGTATCAGTCTAGGTCCATGTTCTAAAAAGGATAGTAGTGTCAGTAAGGATGTTTACAGAGACTGGGAAGGAAGTAAATATAGGATAAAACACCTATGTGTGTATCAGAACATATCACAATTAACAGGCATAAACATTGTGTTATTAAAGGAGTTCAATGAAAAGTGATTTAATGATATTTTGACCAATCAACAGATATATTTACATATTTGTACGTTCTGATATATACATTTCGCTCCTTCTAAGAAACTGGAATTTCTGCTAGAACATGAGACAAGAGTTAATACACTTAAGGTCACTAATTACTTAAGACTATGAAGCAGTGTTCCTTTGTCCAAAAGTTGGTGATTTGCATTTCATAGATCAAATTCCTATTATACATTTACCCAACAATTTCCAAAGTGCTGGTCACTCAGGATCCAGTGATATTTTTATCATGCATAAACATACTTTTCCACTTTAATTATTTTATTAAATAAGAAACATGTCGGAGTTGCCTGACACCCACAAGGGCCCACACAGGATTCTCCACGGGATCCTAAGACCTCTGGTGAGTGGAACACAGCGCCGGCCCCAATCCAATCGCGCGGAACCTGAGACTGCGGTACATAGGGAAGCAGACTACCCGGGCCTGTCCTGGGGCAAAAGCCCCTTCCGCGCCACTCGAGCCCCGGGCTTCCTGGCCAGCGGAGTTGCCTGACACCCGCAAGGGCCCACACAGGATTCCCCACGGGATCCTAAGACCTCTGGTGAGTGGAACACAGCGCCAGCCCCAAACCAATCGAGCGGAACCTGAGACTGCGGTACATAGGGAAGCAGACTACCCGGGCCTGTCCCGGGGCAAAAGCCCCTTCCGCGCCACTCGAGTCCCGGGCTTTCTTGCCAGCAGAGTCTCCTGACACCCGCAAGGGCCCACAAGGGATTCCCCACGGGATCCTAAGACCTCTAGTGAGTGAAACACAACTTCTGCCAGGAGTCCGGTTCGAACACCAGATATCTGGGTACCTTCCCTGCAAGAAGAGAGCTTGCCTGCAGAGAATACTCTACCCACTGAAACCAAGGAGAGTGCTACCCTCCCAGGTCTGCTTATAGAGGCTAACAGAGTCACCTGAAGTACAAGCTCTTAACAGAGACAACTATAACAGCTAGCTTCAGAGATTACCAGATGGCGAAAGGCAAACGTAAGAATCCTACTAACAGAAATCAAGACCACTCACCATCATCAGAACGCAGCACTCCCACCCCACCTAGTCCTGGGCACCCCAACACAACCGAAAATCTAGACCCAGATTTAAAAACATTTTTCATGATGATGATAGAGGACATCAAGAAGGACTTTCATAAGTCACTTAAAGAATTACAGGAGAGCACTGCTAAAGAGTTACAGGCACTTAAAGAAAAGCAGGAAAACACAGCCAAACAGGTAGAAGTCCTTAAGAAAAACAGGAAAACACATCCAAACAGGTAATGGAAATGAACAAAACCATACTAGAACTAAAAAGGGAAGTAGACACAGTAAAGAAAACCCAAAGCGAGGCAACGCTGGAGATAGAAACCCTAGGAAAGAGATCTGGAACCATAGATGCGAGCATCAGCAACAGAATACAAGAAATGGAAGAGAGAATCTCAGGTGCAGAAGATTCCATAGAGAACATCGACACAACAGTCAAAGAAAATACAAAATGCAAAAGGATCCTAACTCAAAACATCCAGGAAATCCAGGACAAAATGAGAAGACCAAACCTACGGATAATAGGAATTGATGAGAATGAAGATTTTCCACTTAAAGGGCCAGCTAATATCTTCAACAAAATAATTGAAGAAAACTTCCCAAACATAAAGAAAGAGATGCCCATGATCATACAAGAAGCCTACAGAACTCCAAATAGACTGGACCAGAAAAGAAATTCCTACTGACACATAATAATCAGAACAACAAATGCACTAAATAAAGATAGAATACTAAAAGCAGTAAGGGAAAAAGGTCAAGTAACATATAAAGGAAGGCCTATCAGAATTACACCAGACTTTTCACCAGAGACTATGAAAGCCAGAAGAGCCTGGACAGATGTTATACAGACACTAAGAGAACACAAATGCCAGCCCAGGCTACTATACCAGGCCAAACTCTCAATTACCATAGATGGAGAAACCAAAGTATTCCATGACAAAACCAAATTCACACAATATCTTTCCACGAATCCAGCCCTTCAAAGGATAATAACAGAAAAGAAGCAATACAAGGACAGAAATCACGCCCTAGAACAAACAAGAAAGTAATCCCTCAACAAACCAAAAAGAAGATAGCCACAAGAACAGAATGCCAACTCTAACAACAAAAATAAAAGGAAGCAACAATTACTTTTCCTTAATATCTCTTAATATTAATGGACTCAATTCCCCAATAAAAAGACATAGACTAACAGACTGGCTACACAAACATGACCCAACATTCTGCTGCTTACAGGAAACCCATCTCAGGGAAAAAGACAGACACTACCTCAGAGTGAAAGGCTGAAAACAATTTTCCAAGCAAATGGTCTGAAGAAACAAGCTGGAGTAGCCATTCTAATATCGGATAAAATCGACTTCCAACCCAAAGTTATCAAAAAAGACAAGGAGGGACACTTCATACTCATCAAAGGTAAAATCCTCCAAGAGGAACTCTCAATTCTGAATATCTATGCTCCAAATGCAAGGGCAGCCACATTCATTAAAGACATTTTAGTAAGCTCAAAGCACACATTGCACCTCACACAATAATAGTGGGAGACTTCAACACACCACTTTCATCAAGGGACAGATCGTGGAAACAGAAACTAAACAGGGACACAGTGAAACTAACAGAAGTTATGAAACAAATGGATCTAACAGATATCTACAGAACATTTTATCCTAAAACAAAAGGATATACATTCTTCTCAGCACCTCACGGAACCTTCTCCAAAATTGACCATATAATTGGTCACAAAACAGGCCTCAACAGATACAAAAATATTGAAATTGTCCCATGTATCCTATCAGACCACCATGGCCTAAGACTGATCTTCAATAACAACAAAAATAATGGAAAGCCAACATTCACGTGGAAACTGAACAACACTCTTCTCAATGATACCTTGGTCAAGAAAGGAATAAAGAAAGAAATTAACGACTTTTTAGAGTTTAATGAAAATGAAGCCACAACGTACCCAAACCTTTGGGACACAATGAAAGCATTTCTAAGAGGGAAACTCATAGCTCTGAGTGCCTCCAAGAAGAAACGGGAGAGAGCACATACTAGCAGCTTGACAACACATCTAAAAGCTCTAGAAAAAAAAGAAAGAAAATTCACCCAAGAGGAGTAGACGGCAGGAAATAATCAAACTCAGGGGTGAAATCAACCAAGTGGAAACAAGAAGAACTATTCAAAGAATTTACAAAACGAGGAGTTGGTTCTTTGAGAAAATCAACAAGATAGATAAACCCTTAGCTAGACTCACTAAAGGGCACAGGGACAAAATCCTAATTAACAAAATCTGAAATGAAAAGGGAGACATAACAACAGATCTTGAAGAAATCCAAAACACCATCAGATCCTTCTACAAAAGGTTATACTCAACAAAACTGGAAAACCTGGACGAAATGGACAAATTTCTGGACAGATACCAGGTACCAAAGTTGAGTCAGGATCAAGTAGACCATCTAAACAGTCCCATATCACCTAAAGAAATAGAAGCAGTTATTAATAGTCTCCCAGCCAAAAAAAGCCCAGGACCAGACGGGTTTAGTGCAGAGTTCTATCAGACCTTCAAAGAAGATCTAATTCCAGTTCTACACAAACTATTTCACAAAATAGAAGTAGAAGATACTCTACCCAACTCATTTTATGAAGCCACTATTACTCTGATACCTAAAGCACAGAAAGATACAACAAAGATAGAGAACTTCAGACCAGTTTCTCTTATGAATATCGATGCAAAAATCCTCAATAAAATTCTCGCTAACCGAATCCAAGAACATATTAAAGCAATCATCCATCCTGACCATGTAGGTTTTATTCCAGGAATGCAGGGATGGTTTAATATACGAAAATCCATCAATGTAACCCATTATATAAACAAACTCAAAGACAAAAACCACATGATCATCTCGTTAGATGCAGAAAAAGCATTTGACAAGATTCAACACCCATTCATGATAAAAGTTCTGGAAAAATCAAGAATTCAAGGCCCATAACTAAACATGATAAAAGCAATCTACAGCAAACCAGTAGCCAACATCAAAGTAAATGGAGAGAAGCTGGAAGCAATCCCACTAAAATCAGGGACTAGACAAGGCTGCCCACTTTCTCCCTACCTTTTCAACATAGTACTTGAAGTATTAGCCAGAGCAATTCGACAACAAAAGGAGATCAAGGAGATACAAATTGGAAAAGAGGAAGTCGAAATATCACTTTTTGCAGATGATATGATAGTATATATAAGTGACCCTAAAAATTCTACCAGAGAACTCCTAAACCTGATAAGCAGCTTCGGTGAAGTAGCTGGATATAAAATAAACTCAAACAAGTCAATGGCCTTTCTCTATACAAAGAATAAACAGGCTGAGAAAGAAATTAGGGAAACAACACCCTTCTCAATAGTCACAAATAGTATAAAATATCTTGGCTTAACTCTAACTAAGGAGGTGAAAGATCTGTATGATAAAAACTTCAAATCTCTGAAGAAAGAAATTAAAGAAGATCTCAGAAGATGGAAAGACCTCCCATGCTCATGGATTGGCAGGATCAACATTGTAAAAATGGCTATCTTGCCAAAAGCAATCTACATATTCAATGCAATCCCCATCAAAATTCCAAATCAATTCTTCAATGAATTAGAAGGAGCAATTTGCAAATTCATCTGGAATAACAAAAAACCTAGGATAGCAAAAATTCTTCTCAAGGATAAAAGAACCTCTGGTGGAATCACCATGACTGACCTAAAGCTTTACTATAGAGCAATTGTGATAAAAACTGCATGGTACTGGTATAGAGACAGACAAGTAGACCAATGGAATAGAATTGAAGACCCAGAAATGAACCCACACACCTATGGTCACTTGATCTTCGACAAGGGAGCTAAAACCATCCAGTGGAAGAAAGACAGCATTTTCAACAATTGGTGCTGGCACAACTGGTTGTTATCATGTAGAAGAATGTGAATCGATCCATATTTATCTCCTTGTACTAAGGTCAAATCTAAGTGGATCAAAGAACTTCACATAAAACCAGAGACACTGAAACTTATAGAGGAGAAAGTGGGGAAAAGCCTTGAAGATATGGGCACAGGGGAAAAATTCCTGAACAGAACAGCAATGGCATGTGCTGTAAGATCGAGAATTGACAAATGGGACCTAATGAAACTCCAAAGTTTCTGCAAGGGAAAAGACACCGTCAATAAGACAAAAAGACCACCAACAAATTGGGAAAGGATTTTTACCTATCCTAAATCAGATAGGGGGCTAATACCCAACATATATAAAGAACTCAAGAAGGTGGACTTCAGAAAATCAAATAACCCCATTAAAAAATGGAGCTCAGAACTGAAAAAAGAATTCTCACCTGAGGAATACCAAATGGCAGAGAAGCACCTGAAAAAATGTTCAACATCCTTAATCAGCAGGGAAATGCAAATCAAAACAACCCTGAGATTCCACCTCACACCAATCAGAATGGCTAAGATCAAAAATTCAGGTGACAGCAGATGCTGGCGTGGATGTGGAGAAAGAGGAACACTCCTCCATTGTTGGTGGGATTGCAGGCTTGTACAACCACTCTGGAAATCAGTCTGGCGGTTCCTCAGAAAATTGGACATAGTACTACCGGAGGATCCAGCAATACCTCTCCTGGGCATTTATCCAGAAGATGCCCCAACTTGTAAAAAGGACACATGCTCCACTATGTTCATAGCAGCCATATTTATAATAGCCAGAAGCTAGAAAGAACCCAGATGCCCCTCAACAGAGGAATGGATACAGAAAATGTGGTACATCTACACAATGGAGTACTACTCAGCTATTAAAAAGAATGAATTTATGAAATTCCTAGCCAAATGGATGGACCTGGAGAGCATCATCTTGAGTGAGGTAACACATTCACAAAGGAACTCACACAATATGTACTCACTGATAAGTGGATATTAGCCCCAAACCTAGGATTCCCAAGATATAAGGTACAATTTGCTAAACACATGAAACTCAAGAAGAATGAAGACTGAAGTGTGGACACTATGCCCCTCCTTAGAATTGGGAACAAAACACCCATGGAAGGAGTTACAGAGACAAAGTTTGGAGCTGAGATGAAAGGATGGACCATGTAGAGACTGCCATATCCAGGGATCCACCCCATAATTAGCATCCAAACGCTGACACCATTGCATACCCTAGCAAGATTTTATTGAAAGGACCCAGATGTAGCTATCTCTTGTGAGACTATGCCGGGGCCTAGCAAACACAGAAGTGGATGCTCACAGTCAGCTAATGGATGGATCACAGGGCTCCCAATGGAAGAGCTAGAGAAAGAACCCAAGGAGCTAAAGGGATCTGCAACCCTATAGGTGGAACAACATTATGAACTTACCAGTACCCCGGAGCTCTTGACTCTAGCTGCATATGTATCAAAAGATGGCCTAATCGGCCATCACTGGAAAGAGAGGCCCATTGGACACGCAAACTTTGTATGCCCCAGTACAGGGGAATGCCAGGGCCAAAAAGGGGGAGTTTGTGGGTAGGGGAGTGGGGGTGGTTGGGTATGGGGGACTTTTGGTATAGCATTGGAAATGTAAATGAGCTAAATACCTAATAAAAAATGGAAAAAAAAGAAACATGTCAATGGAGGTGGTCACTGATGAAGATATTCACAAGGTTTGGAGACCTTACAGTTTATCCAAACAGCCTCACTTTATTCATAGATGAACCTTTACAGAGCTGACAAAGGTTCTGTAGGACTGTGAGGAGGAGGTAATAAATGGACATTCAAAATTACAATTTCTGAGCAAGTCTAAAGATTAATCTTTCTGTCACCTCAGTCCCAGTGCAGCTTCCTCCTCCTCCAGGGTTTCTGACACACTCAGGATGTGGTTACAACACTGTGTCTTGCACAGAAATAGACAGCAGTGTCTTCAGATGTCAGGCTGCTGAGCTGCATGTAGGCTGTGCTGGAGGATGTGTCTACAGTCAATGCGGCCTTGTCCTTGTACATCTCATTGTAGTAAGTACTACCACTTGCAGGAAAAATCTGTCCAATCCACTCAAGGCCCTGTCCAGGCCTCTGCTACACCCAGTTCATCCAGTAGGTGAAGAAGGTATAGCCAGAAGCCTTGCAGGACATCTTCACTGAAGTCCCAGGCCTCACCAGCTCAGGTCCAGACTGCTGCAGCTGGACCTGGCAGTGGACAGCTGTGGAGAGAAATGCACAGTGGATGACTTTGTCATAACAGGCCCTGTCTTCATTTCAGATTTTGAACTGGTGAGCCCCTTACCTGCAGTTAATGACAGGAGGAAGAGAAAGACCCAACTCCATTCCATGGTTTGAGTCAGTGTGTTAAGGGACTGTGGAGAGGATACTGATCATAGGTTATTTTCAGGGTGTGGACACCCATGTATTTACTACCATAGATTCAGTGAATTTGCATATTCATGAGCAGGGTACTTCTTAGGTAAAAACCTAGTCCATGTAGAGAAGAAATAGAAAGGACTGGAAAGGCATTTAGGTCAGGGAGCAGAATCCTCAGGTCCAAGTTCTAATCCTCTCTGAGATATAGCATCCCAAACACTTTCCCTGACACCAAGCCAGGTGTTGTGGATGTAACTTCAGGGACTAAGCTCTCAATAAATTTTTGGCCTGAGTATGTTGCTCCACTTTGGGACAATATTAACACATGGATTTAGAGATTGTGCTTTGTGATCATGATGATGATGAGGAGGATGAGGAGATGAGGAGTAGGAGGAGGAGGGGGGGATATTGATGGAAACTTTCAAAAATGGCTAACCTTAGAGACTAGAAACTTCTTTCATATATATATATATATATATATATATATATATATATATATATATATGTATATATATATATATTCAAGTAATATTCGCCTTTCCCATAGGTTGTATACTCAAAAGTTCACTAAAATGACTAAAAGTACATGTGGTTAACAATATTTACACATCAGTGATTATTAAAGCACTATCACGATTAAATAAATTATTATTATAAACTATAGATATGTCAACAAAGGATTTTATTACTAATTCATGGATTTTATGTATACATATATATACATATATATGTATATATATATATGTATATACATATGTATATGTATATATACAGCATACATATATGTATATATATATACAGACACATACATATATATATATATATATATGTGTGTGTGTGTGTGTGTGTGTGTGTGTGTGTGTGTATGTGTATGTGTGTGTGAGTATGTGTGTGTGTATGTTTGTGTGTGTGTGTTTTACCAGAAATTTACATTGCTTTTGAAAAAAATGAATGCAATTAGTTATAACTATATTTAAGACAATCTAAATATCAAAAACATTAAATGTGTCTGTTATTATTAACTCATATTGTCACAGTTATAGACAACTATGTATGCAAATACATGTTGATATTTCAGTTGTCAAGTAGAAAAAAGGAAAAATAGGAGAAACAAGATGTTATAGGAGAAATATGCAGTGAACATAATACACCTGAATGAAAAATCTATACATTTGTAACATTGTTATTTCTATATTTCATAATGAGTTTTACTCTTTCAAATGTTCAATCATATATGAAATATGCTATGATCAGCCAACGCTCTCTGAACTCTGACCACGATCTACCACCACTAGGTTTCTGTTTTCCCCTTGGAACGTTCCAAGAGTCTCTTTCTTAACATCCTGACCTCTACTGTTTCATTAAATAATGACACAGTGAGATTAATTAGTATGAGCTATACACACATACATAGGGTCATCACTAGTAAAGAGTGAACTTCCAGAAATCTTCCCCAAAACAAAGACATGATATTTTTCCCACTAGTCATCAGATGCCAAGAGACCTCCAGCTTGCTGTGGTTCCTCAAGAGCAACTCCCTCCATGTTGTAATTTTGTAATTGTTACATTATTCTTAGTGGTGATAGCAGGATACACCTGCACTAAGTAGGACACATTAACCTCAGAGGATGACTTACGTACTTCAGTTCTCAGGGATTTAACTGATGTTGCTAAGCTTGCCAGTAGACATGTCTCCCTGCTCAATCATTTCGAGGTCTCTCATGAGGGAATTTTCATTAGTTTGATTTATTTCCATCTGTGCTGCTAAATATAGCTACTCAGAGTTCAGGTGTGCACTAAGAACAGTTAAATCCCTGGAGATAAGATTTCATGTCCTATAACCCCATCCTTTGTGTATTACATTATTTTTATGTTTTATGATGGTCTTTGTTTCTTGGGTGATGTTTATTTGTACATATACATCATTGAATCAGCTGTTGCTGAATACTCTGTCAATCATTCTCAACACTTTGACCACTCATGAATGTCTGTGTCAATCTTTACACAGAGCACATATGAGCCTCTGTGATCAAGGCTCATACAATATACTAGGTATGAGCATAAATGTTTATAAGGCACTTTGTCAACATGAACATTGTCAATACAACTGAGGTCTGCTAGCATCTATATGATCTCTAAATATTGGTTTTATTTACACTTACCTGGGATGAAGACTTTCCTATAAAAATTGGCAATAAAAAAATAAAATTATGTTGTTTCCCAGCAATAACCCTCTAACTCATCTACTCAAATGATTCTACAGCTTATTGTAGGATGCTCATGCAGTCATGTTTATTTGTACATATACAAAATGAATATTGCTCAATGATAAAACATGAATTATATGGTCTATAAGTATATGGAAATGGAAAATATATACCCAACATTTCACCCATGTCCATGAGACAAGTGCTTCATGTTCTCATTCATAAGTATTCCAAGATTTCAATATTGTGTTTAGTGTATTTAATTGTAGAAACTTAGAAACTTGTAGTGGGCCTTCAGAGTATGAGGAATTTACAAACTTGATATAGTAAAATAGAGATGAAAATTGAGAGTAAAATGTTTTAAAATTGAGCAGATCATAAGAGCCAGAGTGGTTGCAGGACTCCAAGGAAAGAGGATCTTCCAGAAACAATTGGACTCATGCACATATAGATTCACAGAAACTGTGGTTGAAGGCTCAGAGCCTGAATCAAGTCAACACAGATAAAATCCCCAAGTTGGAAGAAGGAAATGGACACAGGATCTCAGCCCTATCCAAGAAGAATTGTGACTGACACTCACATGTAAAGGAATAATTAGTTTTCTCCACTGCAGTCTCACAGGGATGTTAAGCACAGTTAATCGTGAGGACATGCTTAGCAATTGATAGCCAAAAAATGAGCTAAATGGTATTTTTGCAGACATTATTTCTAATAATACCTTGTTCAATCCCTTTTGTATCACTTATGTTTTGCCTATATATCATGGCTACAGAGTTGTGTCTCTCTCTGTCTCTCTGTCTCTGTCTCTGTCTCTCTCTCTCTCTCTTTCTCTCTCTCTCTACCTTGCTCTGTATGTGTTGTTTATTGTTTTATTTCAATTTGTTTCAATCCCCCTTTAAATTTCTTTCTGTTTTTTTTTTTTATTTACTTGCATGAATTCAGAGGTAGGAAGGATCTGGAAATAGTTGGGGGTGGCAAAATCAGTTATTAGAATAAATTGTATCACTTTTTCAAAATGTTATAAAAACCAAATAAAAACAAATGACATAAATCTGTAAAATGTTTAACAAATAATTTAAGAATTTACTGTGTTTGAGTATGGAGATATCGTGTATTAATCATGCACTGCAAATCAGTTAGTACACTTAATTAAAGAAAAAAAAACAGAGAACACAGTCTGCTCCATATCCTTCTCATCTCTCTATGGGGATTTGTGGCCTCACTGTGCCATCTGCAGGTCATGTGCTGCTGTGAAAATAGGTTTTTCATGGCTTAAACTGAAGTTTCATTGTCTGGCTTAAGAAAAAAACTTATCCATGTAACTTCAGTGATTACAGAGTTCCACTGAAGAAAGAAATGGCTTTAGTTTACCTGGGGATGATGATTTATGCCTCAGCGATTTTAAGTTGTGCCAATATTGCTATAATGTCCCTCTTGAAATCTGATTCATCCTTGATGGCAGTTGGATCCAACTCTTGAAGTTCCCATTTCTTAAACCATAATGCCAGTAGATAGCAGGCTCTCCGCTGATATAATAAGACTACACCTGTGTCAGAGCACAGGTGTTCAGACATAAATCACCCTACTTTGTTTAGTAGACATGGTGAAAATAATTACACAATAATGGTACACAGAAGTGAAGCTATAAATATAAACAACTAAAATGATGAAACAACTCAGGACATGGCTGGACTCTTAGAAGCTGAAACAGTTTTGATGTTACTGTACTAACAAAATGAAAACTTAGTTAAAACTCTTTATGATGATGAAAAAAAAAAAACATCGAGATGGCAGTTCTGATTCCTAGAGATCTGCAATGAGAATCGCTCCATGGTGCATCAGGACTACACATGGTCATTGTACACAAGAACTCTTAGGTGCTAAAATTAACACCACAAAATCTGAATAAACCAAGCCAATCAAAATTAAATCTTGTAAATAAGTGAAATAGCTGAGTAGCAAATGTGTTTATTTGTAAGTTTAACTATGTAATTTTGATTGCTTGGATTGGCATGGTAGAATGTGAACTTGGATTTCATATATTTTCCTCTCAGGTTATCACATCCAACTTCATGCATGTGTTCTCTGCTTTCCCCACTAAAAAAAGTGTAACCATAATTTTAAAATGTTACAACATAATGCTGAGGGAATTCCAAGGACACAAACAAAGTTTTGGATATGTTAGCATTTGATAATTGATGCTGAAAATATGAAATTTTTCTTTGGAAAATTCTAAGTGTTGCTTATGTATTAAAGAATGACACACACGACTCGAGCCCTGAGCTACCTTGCCAGGGGAATCGCCCGAAACCTGTAAGGGCCCACACAGGACTCCCCATGGGATCCTAAGACCTCGGGGGAGTGGAACACAGCGCCTGCCCCAATCCAAACTCGCGGAACCTGAGACTGAGGTACATAGGGAAGCAGACTACCCGGGACTGACCTGGGGCACAAGCCCGTTCCGCTCCACTCGAGCCCCGGGCTACCTTGCCAGCAGAGTCACCCGACACCCGCAAGGGCCCACACAGGATTCCCCATGGGATCCTAAGACCTCTAGTGAGTGGAACACAACTTCTGCCATGAGTCCTGTTCAAACACCAGATATCTGGGTACCTTCCCGGCAAGAAGAGAGCTTGCCTGCAGAGAATACTCTGCCCACTGAAACTAAGGAGAGTGCTACCCTCCCAGGTCTGCTTATAGAGGCTAACAGAGTCACTTGAAGAACAAGCTCTTAACAGAGACAACAATAACAGCTAGCTTCAGAGATTACCAGATGGCGAAAGGCAAACATAAGAATCCTACTAACAGAAATCAAGACCACTCACCATCATCAGAGCGCAGCCCTCCCACCCCACCTAGTCCTGGGCACCCCAACACAACTGAAAATATAGACCCAGATTTAAAAAAATTTCTCATGATGATGATAGAGGACATCAAGGACTTTCATAAATCACTTAAAGAATTACAGGACAGCACTGCTAAAGAGTTACAGGCCTTAAAGAAAAGCAGGAAAACACATCCAA
The DNA here is from genome assembly GCF_000001635.26 of Mus musculus. Classification (NCBI taxonomy): domain Eukaryota; kingdom Metazoa; phylum Chordata; class Mammalia; order Rodentia; family Muridae; genus Mus; species Mus musculus. The sequence goes on from NC_000078.6 coordinate 115,697,581, forward strand.
ACAGGTAATGGAAATGAACAAAACCATACTAGAACTAAAAAGGGAAGTAGACACAAAAGAAAACCCAAAGCGAGGCAACGCTGGAGATAGAAACCCTAGGAAAGAGATCTGGAACCATAGATGCGAGCATCAGCAAAAGAATACAAGAAATGGAAAAGAGAATCTCAGGTGCAGAAGATTCCATAGAGAACATCAACACAACAGTCAAAGAAAATACAAAATGCAAAAGGATCCTAACTCAAAACATCCAGGAAATCCAGGACACAATGAGAAGACCAAACCTATGGATAATAGGAATTGATGAGAAAGAAGATTTTCAACTTAAAGGGCCACCTAATATCTTCAACAAAATGATAGAAGAAAACTTCCCAAACATAAAGAAAGAGATGCCCATGATCATAAAAGAAGCCTACAGAACTCCAAATAGACTGGACCAGAAAAGAAATTCCTTCTGACCCATAATAATCAGAACAACAAATGCACTAAATAAAGATAGAATATTAAAAGCAGTAAGGGAGAAAGGTCAAGTAACATATAAAGGAAGACCTATCAGAATTACACCAGACTTTTCACCAGAGACTATGAAAGCCAGAAGAGCCTGGACAGATGTTATACAGACACTAAGAGAACACAAATGCCAGCCCAGGCTACTATACCCGGCCAAATTCTCAATTACCATAGATGGAGAAACCAAAGTATTCCACGACAAAACCAAATTCACACAGTATCTTTCCACGAATCTAGCCCTTCAAAGGATAATAACAGAAAAGAAGCAATACAAGGACAGAAATCACGCCCTAAAACAAGCAAGAAAGTAATCCCTCAACAAACCAAAAAGAAGACAGCCACAAGAACAGAATGCCAACTCTAACAACAAAAATAAAAGGAAGCAACAATTACTTTTCCTTAATATCTCTTAATATCAATGGACTCAATAACCCAATGAAAAGACATAGACTAACAGACTGGCTACACAAACATGACCCAACATTCTGCTGCTTACAGGAAACCCATCTCAGGGAAAAAGACAGACACTACCTCAGAGTGAAAGGCTGGAAAACAATTTTCCAAGCAAATGATCTGAAAAAACAAACTGGAGTAGCCATTCTACTCTATATCGGATAAAATCGACTTCCAACCCAAAGTTATCAAAAAAGACAAGGAGGGACACTTCATACTCATCAAAGGTAAAATCCTCCAAGAGGAACTCTCAATTCTGAATATCTACGCTCCAAATGCAAGGGCAGCCACATTCATTAAAGACACTTTAGTAAAGCTCAAAGCACACATTGCACCTCACACAATAATAGTGGGAGACTTCAACACACCACTTTCATCAATGGACAGATGGTGGAAACAGAAACTAAACAGGGACACAGTGAAACTAACAGAAGTAATGAATCAAATGTCCCTGACAGATATCTACAGAACATTTTATCCTAAAACAAAAGGATATACCTTCTTCTCAACACCTCACGGGACCTTCTCCAAAATTGACCATATAATTGGTCACAAAACAGGCCTCAACAGATACAAAAATATTGAAATTGTTCCATGTATCCTATCAGACCACCATGGCCTAAGACTGATCTTCAATAACAACATAAATAATAGAAACCCAACATTCATGTGGAAACTGAACAACACTCTTCTCAATGAAACCTTGGTCAAGGAAGGAATAAAGAACAAATTAAAGACTTTTTAGAGTTTAATGAAAATGAAGCCACAACGTACCCAAACTTTTGGGACACAATGAAAGCATTTCTAAGAGGGAAACTCATAGCTCTGAGTGCCTCCAAGAAGAAACGGGAGAGAGCACATACTAGCAGCTTGACAACACATCTAAAAGCTCTAGAAAAAAAGGAAGCAAATTGACCCAAGAGGAGTAGACAGCAGGAAATAATCAAACTCAGGGGTGAAATCAACCAAGTGGAAACAAGAAGAACTATTCAAAGAAATAACCAAACGAGGAGTTGGTTCTTTGAGAAAATCAACAAGATAGATAAACCCTTAGCTAGACTCACGAAAGGGCACAGGGACAAAATCCTAATTAACAAAATCATGAATGAAAAGTGAGACATAACAACAGATCCTGAAGAAATCCAAAACACCATCAGATCCTTCTACAAAAGGCTATACTCAACAAAACTGGAAAACCTGGACGAAATGGACAAATTTCTGGACAGATACCAGGTACCAAAGTTGAATCAGGATCAAGTTGACCATCTAAACAGTCCCATATCACCTAAAGAAATAGAAGCAGTTATTAATAGTCTCCCAGCCAAAAAAAGCCCAGGAACAGATGGGTGTAGTGCAGATTTCTATTAGACCTTCAAAGAAGATCTAATCCCAGTTCTGCACAAACTATTTCACAAAATAAAAGTAGAAGGTACTCTACCCAACTCATTTTATGAAGCCACTATTACTCTGATACCTAAAGCACAGAAAGATACAACAAAGATAGAGAACTTCAGACCAGTTTCTCTTATGAATATCGATGCAAAAATCCTCAATAAAATTCTCGCTAACCGAATCCAAGAACATATTAAAGCAATCATCCATCCTGACCATGTAGGTTTTATTCCAGGAATGCAGGGATGGTTTAATATACGAAAATCCATCAATGTAATCCATTATATAAACAAACTCAAAGACAAAAACCACATGATCATCTCGTTAGATGCAGAAAAAGCATTTGACAAGATTCAACACCCATTCATGATAAAAGTTTTGGAAAGATCAGGAATTCAAGGCCCATACCTAAACATGATAAAAGCAATCTACAGCAAACCAGTAGCCAACATCAAAGTAAATGGAGAGAAGCTGGAAGCAATCCCACTAAAATCAGGGACTAGACAAGGCTGCCCACTTTCTCCCTACCTTTTCAACATAGTACTTGAAGAATTACCCAGAGCAATTCGACAACAAAAGGAGATCAAGGGGATACAAATTTGAAAAGAGGAAGTCAAAATATCACTTTTTGCAGATGATATGATAGTATATATAAGTGAGCCTAAAAATTCTACCAGAGAACTCATAAACCTGATAAACAGCTTCGGTGAAGTAGCTGGATATAAAATAAACTCAAACAGGTCAATGGCCTTTCTCTATACAAAGAATAAACAGGCTGAGAAAGTAATTAGAGAAACAACACCCTTCTCAATAGTCACAAATAATATAAACTATCTTGGTGTGACTCTAACTAAGGAAGTGAAAGATCTGTATGATAAAAACTTCAACTCTCTGAAGAAAGAAATTATAGAAAAACTCAGAAGATGGAAAGATCTCCCATGCTCATGGATTGGCAGGATCAACATTGTAAAAATGTCTATCTTCCCAAAAGCAATCTACAGATTCAATGCAATACCCATCAAAATGCCAAATCAATTCTTCAAGGAATTAGAAGGAGCAATTTGCAAATTCATCTGGAATAACAAAAAAACCTAGGATAGCAAAAACTCTTCTCAAGGATAAAAGAACCTCTGGTGGAATCACCATGCCTGACCTAAAGCTTTACTACAGAGCAATTGTGATAAAAACTGCATGGTACTGGTATAGAGACAGACAAGTAGACCAATGGAATAGAATTGAAGACCCAGAAATGAACCCACACACCTATGGTCACTTGATCTTCGACAAGGGAGCTAAAACCATCCAGTGGAAGAAAGACAGCATTTTCAACAATTGGTGCTGGCACAACTGGTTGTTATCATGTAGAAGAATTCGAATTGATCCATATTTATCTCCTTGTACTAAAGTCAAATCTAAGTGGATCAAAGAACTTCACATAAAACCAGAGACACTGAAACTTATAGAGGAGAAAGTGGGGAAGAGCCTTGAAGATATGGGCACAGGGGGAAAATTCCTGAACAGAACAGCAATGGCTTGTGCTGTAAGATCGAGAATTGACAAATGGGACCTAATGAAACTCCAAAGTTTCTGCAAGGCAAAAGACACCGTCAATAAGACAAAAAGACCACCAACAGTGTGGGAAAGGAACTTTACCTATCCTAAATCAGATAGGGGACTAATATCCAACATATATAAAGAACTCAAGAAGGTGGACTTCAGAAAATCAAATAACCCCATTAAAAAATGGGGCTCAGAACTGAACAAAGAATTCTCACCTGAGGAATACCGAATAGCAGAGAAGCACCTGAAAAAATGTTCAACATCCTTAATCATCAGGGAAATGCAAATCAAAACAACCCTGAGATTCCACCTCACACCAGTCAGAATGGCTAAGATCAAAAATTCAGGTGACAGCATATGCTGGCATGGATGTGGAGAAAGAGGAACACTCCTCCATTGTTGGTGGGATTGCAGGCTTGTACAACCACTCTGGAAATCCGTCTGGCGGTTCCTCAGAAAATTGGACATAGTACTACCGGAGGATCCAGCAATACCTCTCCAGGGCATATATACAGAAGATGCCCCAACTGGTAAGAAGGACACATGCTCCACTGTGTTCATAGCAGCCTTATTTATAATAGCCAGAAGGTGGAAAGAACCCAGATGCCCCTCAACAGAGGAATGGATACAGAAAATGTGGTACATCTACACAATGGAGTACTACTCAGCTATTAAAAAGAATGAATTTATGAAATTCCTAGCCAAATGGATGGACCTGGAGGGCATCATCCTGAGTGAGGTAACACATTCACAAAGGAACTCACACAATATGTACTCACTGATAAGTGGATATTAGCCCAAAACCTAGGATACCCAAGATATAAGATACAATTTCCTAAACACATGAAACTCAAGAATAATGAAGACTGAAGTGTGGACACTATGCCCCTCCTTAGAAGTGGGAACAAAACACCCATGGAAGGAGTTACAGAGACAAAGTTTGGAGCTGAGATGAAAGGATGGACCATGTAGAGACTGCCATATCCAGGGATCCACCCCATAATCAGCATCCAAACGCTGACACCATTGCATACACTAGCAAGATTTTGCTGAAATTACCCAGATAGAGCTGTCTCTTGTGAGACTATGCCGGGGCCTAGCAAACACAGAAGTGGATGCTCACAGTCAGCTAATGGATGGATCACAGGGCTCCCAATGGAGGAGCTAGAGAAAGTACCCAAGGAGCTAAAGGGATCTGCAACCCTATAGGTGGATCAACATTATGAACTAACCAGTACCCCGGAGCTCTTGACTCTAGCTGCATATGTATCAAAAGATGGCCTAGTCGGCCATCACTGGAAGGAGAGGCCCATTGGACAAGCAAACTTTATATGCCCCAGTACAGGGGAACGACAGGGCCAAAAAGGGGGAGTGGGTGGGTAGGGGAGTGGGGGTGGTTGGGTATGGGGGACTTTTGGTATAGCATTGGAAATGTAAATGAGCTAAATACCTAATAAAAAATGGAAAAGAAAAAAAAACAGGTAAAGGAGGCCTCTGCATACAGAGGTTGTAACAACCATTGTCCATATTCTGAGGTAGTTGGTGTTAGTATGAAATAAACGTCACCACTTTACTACCTTCAGAGTCCTTTCTCCCCAAGTCAATAAAAAAGACATATATTAAGGTTTAGTATTACTAATTTAGAAAAACACTTTAGGGGAAAATATACAGAAAAGTAAGTGATGAAAATAAAATGTAAGGAAGTCCAGGCAGTGAGAATGTACCCAGCTTCTCCCTCTCTCCTTCCCCTGAGCTGAGGGTTTCATGTGTCAGAAAGAACCAGGTCTTCTACACTTTCCCAGCAGGGCTGCATTGGTTCAGCATTGTGGATGGAACATTAAGAGCTGTGTTCCCAAGTCACAATCAATCATAGTTTCTAACTGAGAAAATCCCTCCTGTCAGTAGAAAGAAGTTACAGAGAGATTTACAAATGCATCTAACTATGAGAGTGATGACCAAACATTTGACACATCATGTTTGAAATTCCTCATCATTCTGTCATTTGCATATGTAATTTTTTTATGTCCTTCCAGTAAGGTTAATATGTAATGAATAAAACATATGCACAATTACTTAACAAAGAACTTTTACTGTCCTAAATTTGTAATCCTGTCACAGGAGTTCCATCACATGTATTGTATGGTCACTGGAGTGTGTGATATTTGGAAAGGAAGCCTCAGAGTCTCCTAGGAATGCCTCCCTCACACTCTCCAGATGTTTCTCTGCACCTGCTACAGTTTCTCTCTTTTAAAAGTTGAATCTACACCACCCCCTGCTGGTCTTCTGCATCCTCAAAGGGACTTGTTTCTGAGCACACAGGACACCTGTTCACTGTGTCTTCAAAGCTCCATGGTAGTGGTGGCAGAGCTCTGCTTCAGAATGAACTAGTTCTTGAATGAGTAAGCTGACATTCTGATGGATTCTTCAGTAACTGCTCCACACTTTGTAAAGATCTAATCCTCTTTTTTTTTCAGGGCACATAGGTTCTTCCTGAAGTTGAGCAGCCATGAAGTGGCTCTCACCTCTCAATAGTCATGAGCCGTCGTCACACAGTGCAGAGGTCCACATGAGTGTGAGGTAGGTCTTGAAGCAAGGTGGAAATGAGAGTGTCTCTAACTAACTCTATAATGACTCTGGGTCACAGTAGTGGATGCAAGGGCTGTGTTCAAGTGCTCTCTCTTTATCCAAGGATTCTTATCATTCTTCCATGTTCTCTTCTCATGCCTTTGCCTTCCTGCTTTCTCCCATTCTTTTGCCTTCTGTCTTTTCATTCTTTATCCCATCCAATGAGACTGAAGCAAGTCTTTTATCTACTAAAGCTAATCATAACTTTGATCATTATTAATAGTAATTTTAAAAATCCTTAAATTTACATAAAATCTATGATTGAAGCTCCAAACCCTGCTTCCTTAAAAGAAAAAAAAAAACTAAAAACAAAGCAAAATAACATTTCCTTATAGGAGTTACACAGCCTATTCTTCACTGATACCTGGGCACAGCTCTTGTGACTTTGTGGTACAGTAGACCACAGATCTTAGTAACTATTTTCATGTAAGAACAGAAATGAATTTTTACCAAGTTTTTAATTTTACGCATGTAAGGCCAGCCAGCTATTGCTAATATCTCTTTAAGCATTGTCATCGCAAATCCTACAAGTAACTAGGAGAACAAACTACTAACTGTTTGCATGCTTGTTCCTCATCTTTAAAGTTCTCTAATCTTTATTTCCTCATCCTAAAGATTCCATAACCTAGTCTAATCTCCTTCAAATATTATTTGTATATATATATTTCTCCTATGAAATGAATCTGTCATTTGCTTGTATTTTATAAATTCCTTTTTTTCTATTTATGCCTTTTAATCTTGAGACCACTTTCACTCTCTATCCTTGATATCCCCAAGTTAATCCTGGCAAATTAATACAGCAGTCATTGTACGGGAGGGTACATGTATCTCCTTATGTTTCCAATTTCAAGTCAATGAAATATTTCTACAAAGGAGCATGTTGGCTTTTATGTCCTTTGTGATTATGTTGTCTAGATCTGTTCTCATGGCTATAAATGCCAAGAAGAAATCCTTGTCCTTATCCCCGACAGCCTCATGGCCAACTCCACTCCTCATTCGTGAGAAGCACATGTGTTTCATTTATTATGGAGTGATTTGCTCTGAGTAATGAAGAGAAGTGTATTCCCCAGAAGGAGAGATTGACAGTAAAGTAGCCAAGAGTAGATCAATTTCAAGCCAAGAGCAGTCATCAGCACACATGGGGAATATGGGGATCAATGGGAAACAATGCTCCAGTGCCAGGAACTGTGTCAAAATTCCCCTTCCACAGCCATGCCAAAGCATCATTTATCTCCGAATGTGAATCAACATAGCTGAACTACAGGCGTTTTAAGATTAGATGATGCTTGTTAAATTTCTGTTCACAAAGGTCAGAAAGCAGGTTTCATTCAAGGGATGTAGGGATGGTTTAATATACAGAAATCCATCAACGTAATCCACTATATAAACAAACTCAAAGACAAAAAGCACATGATCATTTTTTTCATAAACATGGACATTTTTTCAGGTGCTTCTCAGCCATTCGGTATTCCTCAGGTGGGAATTCTTTGTTTAGCTCTGATCCCCATTTTTAATGGGTTATTTGATTTTCTGGAGTCTACCTTGTTGAGTTCCATATATATACTGGATATTAGCCCCCTATCTGATTTAGGATAGGTAAAGATCCTTTCCCAATCTGTTGGTGGCCTTTTCTAATTCTATCCATTTCCTGAAGAATTTCATGAATCCATCATTTTTTTGAGCAGAATACTAGTGCATTGTGTTACTGTCCCATATTTTCTGTATCCGTTCCTCCGTTTAAGGACATCTGGGTTCTTTCCAGCTCCTGGTTATTATAAATAAGGCTGCAATGAACATAGTGGGGCATGCACCCTTATTCCATGTTGGAGCATCTTCTGGGTATATGCCCAGGAGTGTTATTGCTTGGTATTCAGGTATTACAATATCAAGTTCTCTGAGGAACTGTCAGTCTGATTTCTACAGTTGTTGTACCAGCTTGTAATCCCACCAGCATTGGAATAGTTTTCCTCTTTCACCACATCCTCATCAGCCTCTACTGTCATTTGAGTATTTAATCTGAGAAATTCTGTCTGGTGTGAGTTAAAACCTCAGGGTTGATTCTATTTGTAATTCCCTGATGAAGAATGATGTTGAACATTTCTTTAATTTCATCTTTTCTGATTGATAATTCTCAGTTGAGAATTCTTTGTTTAGCTCTGTACCACCTTTTTAATAGGGTTATTTGGTTCTCTGGAGTCTAACTTCTTGAGTTCTTTGTACATATTGGATATTAGCCCCCTATAAGTTGCAAGATGTGTAAAAATCTTTTCCCAATCTGTTGATTGCAATTTTGTCTTTTTGACAGTGTCCTTTGCCTTATAGAAGCTTTGCAATTTCATGAGGTCCCTTTTGTCAATTCTTCAGCTTAGAACCTAAGCTATTGGATTTCTGTTCAAGAAATTTGAGACTGGGACCACTTTTATGGGACTTGATAATAACATATAACCTCAGAATCTCCCTATGTTAGCACACACAAACATTGAGTTGATAAATGAATTCTGTAAAAAGTGACTTAGTATTATTTTGTCCATCATAGAGGAATTACACTAATGTGGCTTTGTGTCAGGAGCCATTTTCCCAACTTCTGTGAAAGTCTGTCTGTCAGGCATAGTCAAGGCAGAAGGGGTGAATGTAATGTTAATCCTAGAAAAAGCAACTGGGTGGCTCCTGGAGTGGCAGTACATATCCACTGTATGTCAGCCATTGTCTCGGCCAGATTGTGACTTTTTTCCACAATACTGTAAAGTATATTATGAGGGTTTGTATGTTCGAGGCCCAGGGACTGGCACAGTTAGAAGGTGTGGCCCTGTTGGAGTAGGTGTGTCAACCTGGGTGTGGACTATAAGACAGAAGTTTGGTACTATGTACTGGGATATTGCTTTGATATGCCTGACCATGCTTTTTTGGAAGAACGTGGATTTTGGGACTTTGAATTTAGAAAGCATTGGAATGCTTTAATTGGGGCTTAATGTGCTAGCCTAGAAGAAGGAATATGGAAGACTTTGTTGCTGTTGGTGGAGAAGAATTTCAATATGTGGCCTAGAGTCTATATTTGCGGTATTTTGCTAAAGAATGTGGCTAATTCTTGTCCTTGTCTGAAGAGTCTCCCTGAGTCTAAGGTGAAGAGACTCAGTAATTGCACCCATCATAAACTTTGTTCTGTGCTTAAGTCTCATAAAGAACATTTTAAACAATCATAGCAACCTGAGAAAAGGAAAATATAAAATATATGGTTTGAGCACTAATTGGACACCACAACCTGAAATGGGGCTGAATCCTGTGATCAAGGATATTAAATTGAATTAAGGGAGTAGTGATTTGGGGAAAGATCCCACCAGCTACGTTTAGGTCTAGGCATGGTACTACATGTCTTTAATCTCAGGAGGCAAAGACAAGCAGTTCTCTGAGTTCAAGGCCCTCCTACAGCACATTCTACATGAAGAAAAACTTTAAATCCAAGCTTGGTAAACGAGACCTTTAATCCCAGTGCTTAGGAGACAGGCATGCAGATCTCTGAATTCAAACTCTGTCTTCAGAGCAAGTTCCAGAACAGTCAAGCTTAGGTAGTGAAGAAGTTGGACAACACAAAGCTGGTGATAATATAATAGAAAAAGAAGAAAATGTTCTAGCCCTAGCAACCAGCAGAACTCAGCAACTTCGGTCATGTGGTTCTGGCATTAGAGTTCAGTATAAAAGGCATTAATGGGTCTTAAGGGGTCATGCAAAGGAGTTGAGGAATGGCACCATGAATACAGCATGTGAGAGGTTATTGGTAAAGTCTAGTTGCAACAGAAATCCCCACTGTATGGGAGATATCATTACAATGGAATGCTCAGTGAGAATAGCAGTGGTAGTGAGAAGATCTACCTGAGCTAAGAGTGCTAGAGAGGGAAGAGCTTGAGTAATGACATCAGCCCTTACTAGGAGCCCAGAATATTGAAACATAAAACTGTAACATTGAAGTGGCCTAGGAGACCCCAAGATGTTTGAAGTGCCAGAACCATTGGTTATCTGCTGAGGGAAACTGCCAACAGGGAGTGGAGCCAGCTCAGGAGAAATAAGTTTGTTGCAGTCAACAAGGATGAAAAAGGAGTTGGGGATCTGAAGACTGCTTTGACATCAACAGTGGAGATGTAGAGTTTGGAGTTTGCCAAGCTGAATTGCCTACTTGCTTTGGGAATTACAGTTAAGTGACTGGATTAATCTGAGAGGAGACGTTGAGCTTTGTACTTTTCACATTGTTGAGGTGACAATAGACTATATGGAACTTCCAAGTTGGACTAAATATATTTGTGCATTATGCTAAGTATAGGTATGGTCCCCATAGACTCAAATGTTTGGGTAACATGAAGTGAAATGTGATAGTTTGTATATATTCAGCCCAGACAGCAGTGTGCTTAGAAGTTGTGGCCCTGTTGGAGTATGTGTGTCAATCTGGGTGTAGGCTATAAAACTCTCAGCAGCCTGGAAGCCAGTATTCTGCTATCACTATTAAGATAAAGATGTCACTTACAGTTTAAGACTGTGAAAGGGCTTTTTGTTTGCTCAGAGATTGGTGGAATTTTACAGGTCACATGGATAATACTTTATTCCTAGCTATTCCATAAAAAGTTGTCATTTTTCTTGCAATCCAGAGATATTTTTGTCATGTTTACTCACATTTTCCCTTTTTGGTTGTTTTATTAATGAAGAAATATATGTCAATGGAGGTGGTCAATGGTGATAACATTGACAAGGTATAGGGTCCTCTAGGTTCATCATTAACAGAGATCCCAGGCTTCACCAGCTCAGCCCCAGATTGATGCAGCTATACCTGGGAGTGGATACCTGTGGATGGAAGGATAGAATGGATGTCATTGTCATGTGAGTGTATGGCCAGACCTCTCAAATCTGCTACAGTGAGACCCTTACATATAGCTGTTGCTACAAGGAAGAAGATGATATAGCTCCATCCCATGGTGAGGTCCTGTGTAGTCAGTGACTGTAGAGAGGACAGTGATCTTATGGTTTTCTTGGATGTAGACATCCCTATATCTACTACCAATTACTCACATAATTTGCATATTAATGGGCAGGGTACATCTTAGATAAGTACCTACTTTCTGCATGTAAAAGGACACATGGGTCAGGAACCAGGCTGCTCTGTCCCAAGTCCTATTTATGTCTGAGGAAATTCCTCCTGTACCCCATTCCTGATCCTTGTGCAGAGGCTGTGGATGTAACATCATGGCCTGTATTGTAAAAAGATTTGCAGGCTGAGACAGTGTCCCATTTGTGACAAGGCTAACAGATAGATTTAAGGTTGGTACAAGGTTGACAATACTGATGGGAAATTTCAAAAACAGCTAAAGTATTAGAATTTACAGCCTCATTTCCGTACATAGAATTAACATTTGTCTTTGCAACATCTTATATACTAAAAAATTACATAAATGATCTAAACTATATATATTGAGAACCATTTCTATATGAAAGATTATTGCAGCACCATCACATAAATACTATGAAAATAAACTCCATATGGGTAATCAAAAGATTAGATCAAATATATATATTTGAGAGTGTGTGTGTGTGTGTGCGTATCTCATGTGTGTTTCTCAAGAAAATATAAATTGCTGGGCATTGTGGCGCACGCCTTTAATCCCAGCACTTGGGAGGCAGAGGCAGGTGGATTTCTGAGTTCGAGGCCAGCCTGGTCTACAAAGTGAGTTCCAGGATAGTCAGGGCTATACAGAGAAACTCTGTCTTGAAAAAAAAAGACATATATATATATGTCTTTGGAATATTTAAAAAGAATCTTCACTGTTTGAGCATGGAAATGTTACATGTCAATCACAATAGGTACATGTAAGAATGGAATCTCTCTGCTCAAGATTCTTGTCCCCATTGTGCCCCCTGCTGGTCCTGAACGCACCTGCAGATAGATTTCCCATCATGAAGTTGTCCAGTCTGACTTGAATAGTAACATATCCCTGCAAAGAGGGTGCTTACAGGGCTCAGCCACAGGGGGAAATGGCTCTTGTTTATCTCTTGAACTTGACTGGTGTCTCAGCATCTTAATTTAAGTTCTTTCTTTATTATCATCAATGATGTCCACAATGTCATCCTCTTTCCTAATGGCAGTTGGATACAACTCTAGCAGTTTCCATTTTTAATAAGATGTAAATAAGAGAGATCTGGGTGTTTGTTGACTTCATCAGACAGTACCTGGGACATAGCAGCTGAGGACAGCAAGAGAACAATGAGTCTTGAGCACAGATGTGTCTCCCCATGAATCTATCTATGAATTCCTGGAATATTGACATACAACAAAATGAGGAAGAACTACTGTGGTATTCATGGAAAAGTTAATAATCCAAGAGAAATGCACCTTAATAAGGAAGTAGAAATCAAGCAAACACATTCTGCAACTCAATCTGTTTACCAACCTGCATGTGCCTCCATTTAATGGGAGGAGGGAAGAGAAGAAATCCCTGTGACAAGGATCCTAATGGGAGGAGAATGTGTGTACTTAGAAAGCTTTCTCTCTACCTAAATAGCTTTCCAATCCAGGTTCCTCCTATATCTGGGAAGGGCATGTGTTAGTAAAGCATTTTTGGTGTTGATGTTTCGCTAATGAAGGATAGATTTTGAATGTTAGCTCAGTATTGAGAGAAACCAATCACACTATGTGGAATATGTGCAAACCTGTTCTTAAATATCTGAAGTATATTTAAACATGTTAAAAATGCATACTATGTGAAATATTTATATATTTATACATGTATACATGTATACATGTATACATGTATACATTTATACATTTATACATTTATACATTTTTATACATTTATATATTAATATTGCAGGATAGAAGGAGGACCAGTTGAATGCATGTTCTAGTTCATATACATGGCCAGAATTCATGTGAATTATCAGTTTACATAGCATCTTCAGGGCATCAGGAAGTACTTCAACAGAGGAACATTTATCCCTATATTCCAGGGTCCTAGAAGTTATTATCGTGGCATCTAGGAACACCTAATGTGCTGGATAATGTTGTACTTCATGCTCAAGAGTATGGGATGCTGATGGCTTAAATAGGTTGCAAGGCACATGAGAGCATGCTTACTTAAGTTGTATGGAAATAAATGCCTGGACTCCATAAGATTGTAAATAAAATATATGAGCTTATTCTCTGAAGTTAAACTTATATTAGGATCATAATACTTGCTGATCGCTTAAAGTGTGTGTTCAGGTACTTTCACTGAAAATATGAACATATCGATTTTTTATTATTCTTTTTTCAGTGTGACTATTTTTCCCTTCTCCTCTAGCTTGGCTCTATTTTCATTGATCATAAACCTTCGGCAATTTCTTTTGGATCTGTCTATATTTGATGATTCTGAACATCACTTAAAGACTGGGCATCATTTCAATATTCTTGGTCCTTTTTCAGGAGAATTGTTTCTGGAAAGTGGCTCACATCTTTTCACTCTGATTCCCACAAGGATTGATACATAGTTGGCAAATATATAAAAATGCAGGAATAAACACTTTAGAGATGTTTGAGCAAGTCTCTGAAATGTTCACTCTGTACCTTTCCTCTGAAGTCACTTATTGAGAAATTCTACAGCTCATTCTTCTGGGACAATGTCCTGAATCACCATCGGAAATTGCTTAACAGTCCTCAACAAAGCAATGATGATCACAGTCACACTCATTATCCCAAAGACTGAAAAAGATGGTCTTGTATCTTTGTAGTTAGTGTTCTGTAACAGACGTGACTACAGGGCAGGACATTGGGAATGGCAAAGACTGTGTTAGGAAACAGTAATCAATGCATATTGTTGCACATACCCTCACCCCATTTCCTAAAAGGAACTTGGATGATTTAAAATATTTGTTAAAAATATTTCAACACACCAAGATTGTTGTGGCAAATACCTTTAATCCCAGGACTCAGGAAGTAGGGACCCATGGATCTCTGAATTTGAGGCTAATTTAAACTACAGAGTGAGTGCCAGGACACCAGAACTATACAGAGAAATTCTGCCTTGAAAATCAAAGCAAATATGTGATCAAACACTTCTGCTCCAAAGTTATTGACCCAAGTAGGGTAGATATATATTCTCACATTAACACCAACATGGGTATAATAATATAGTTTTACAATGCATTCCCTAACTCTGAGTAAATACACCAAGATTCATGTTTATTGATTATAGATTTAAGCCTTATCTTCCTCTTGCTCTCAACTAGCTCTTATAACTTAAATTAATTCATGGCTATTAATCAATTTTATGCCAAGAGGCTTTCTAGTTACCCTTCCTTGAGACCTGGCCTGCTTCTCTCTGCATCTGCCCAGCTAATTATGCCCCTGACTCTTTCCCAGAGTTCCTATCTCTCCCCAGGAAACATGCCTATTCTCTCCTCCTTTGTGACAGGCTATCGGCTTTTTACTAAACCAGTCAAGAACTGAGAGTGGGAGTATATACAAAATATGTTTAAAGATATGAAAAACAATACCAAGGAATGTTATGCATCCAAATTTATGCTTCCTAGAAATCAGTATATGAATAATACAAAGATAATCTACACAGTGCACAAAAAGATCACCCCAGCACAGGAATACATAGAACATGTACACTAATTTATACTCCTTTCTGAATCTTACATGCAAGTTCACTACTAAATATCCTTATGAAATGAGAATTAATTTTCAATCCCCTTGTTCCCTTCTTCAATACTTAACCACTAATTTTAGCAAATCTACAAGCTGCAGATCCCTCTCTGCTCATCCCCATGATTGTTGGAGATGTCCCCTGTCCTCTCCCCCCTCTCACTGTTCCCCAACCCACCCACTCCTGCTTCCTGGCCTTGACATTCACCTATTCTGGGGCATAGAACCTTCACAAAACCAAAGGCCTCTCTTTCCACTTGTGGTCTACTAGGCCATCCTCTGCTACATATGCAGCTAGAGCAATGAGTCCCACTCTGTGTTTTCCTTGATTGGTTGTTTAGTCCCAGGGACCTCTGGGGGAACTGGTTAGTTCATAGTGTTGGTTCTCCTATAGGGCTGTAAACCCCTTCAGTTCCTTGGGAACTTTCTCTAGCTCCTTCATTGTGGTCTCTGTGCTCCGACAATGG
This sequence comes from Mus musculus, assembly GCF_000001635.26. NCBI lineage: Eukaryota > Metazoa > Chordata > Mammalia > Rodentia > Muridae > Mus > Mus musculus. Next base: position 115,713,247 of record NC_000078.6, read on the forward strand.
ATGACTGTGAGCATCCACTTCTGTATTTGCCAGGCAGTGGCAGAGCCTCTCAGGAGACTGCTATATAAGGCCCCTGTCAGCAAAATTTTGTTTGCATCTGCAATAGTGTCTTGGTTTGGTAGCTGTTTATGAGATGGATCCCCAGGTGGGGCAGTCTCTAAATGGTCATTCCTTCAGTCTCTGGTCCAAACTTTGTCTCTATAACTCCTTACAAGGGTATTGTATTCCCATTTCTCAGAATGATCTTAGTATGCACACTTTGGTCTTCCTTCTTTTTGAGTTTCATGTGTTTTGTAAATTGTATCTTTAGGGTATATGCCCAGGAGTGGTTTTGCTGGATCTTCCAGTAACCTGAGGTTGGGTGCAGCCAGAAGAGATTTTGCATTCCTTCATTGGTGCTCACTCTGATGGTGTACTTAAGTTTTAGAAATCAATAGGAACCAATTTGAGATAAAAAGCACAGAAGCCCACAAGGGAGCTCTCAACTCTGATCCCCACAAACAGTAGTTAACTGAACACCAGAGTCTTCGGAATAAAACACTTCTGAGGTATGCTGTATAGAGAGAGCAAGACTGAGATTGACCCATAGCCTAATATAAAGGGTCATGGACTCTGTTCACATACCCCATGATCACTATCTTATGTTTTTGAATGTAGGACACATAAGAGCTCAAAGCTTTGGGCGTTTTTCTCCCATCTTCTTGCTCTGTGCCTCATGCCAGAGCTTGCCTCCTATGTGAGTCTTGTTAGAACATATTTTCTTTCACATATGAGCACACACACACACACACACACACACACACACACACACACAATTGTGTGAATAGTGTACACTTCTTGCAGAGTGTAAGAGTAAGTGTGTTTTGCAGGCTTGCCGTTGTGAACACTATAATTCACAAGAGTGTGATAATTCATGGACTATACTTATATGTCAGTATCCTGCCTCATATTTCTCTGATTTCTGTTTATTTGATAATCATTAACTTCATCATTTTACTGCTCTTTAATTGTGACTATTTTAAAACCAGAGAAATATTCTTTTCTTTTCTTTCCTTTTCTTTTCTTTTCTTTTTTTTTTTTTTTTTTGGTTCTATCAGATATTGATCATCCCGTAGAACAGCACAGTGGGCAGAAGATGCTGTAAGTTACAAACTGGGACTAGGAATTTCTTCATTGTTTCAGCGATGTTAAATACAATGTATTTTCCCTTGTTTCTGTGTCTAATAATCTTTTAGAACATAGACATAGCATGAATTGCCTAAATTTGGGCAACTTTCATAGTCAATTTTTGGTTTAAATATAATTGAATATATGGAAATATGTATGTGTGAACTATTGATTTCAGAAAAGAAAGCTGCACCAGAAACACTCATTTTATATTTAAAATGTCTTGAAAGATAATGATATCAAAATATGTATAAACCATGAAATATTATCTTGCCACAAAGTGGTTGGAAGATTTTCAAAAAGAAACCAAACCCAAAATGCTGAGTAGCAGAAAAGACTCTGAAACTCTTGCACGGAATGGGCAATATAGCCTGCACTAACGGTTGGGTTTCTTTTCATTTTCCTGGGGTTATCAACATTACAGGGACTTTTCATCTATGATTGAATTCTATGTCTTTAAATAGGAGAATACTTGCGAATATCTCAAATTCTCTCCGTGATGTTCAATGATCTCTCAGATGTCCTCATCAAAGGCAGGTAGAAGGAAGAATTCACAAGGGACAAAAGATCATGGAATGATAATGGAACCTGGCTAAGCTGTCAGGTTTGAAACAAGAGCCAGAGGGCTAGAGGTACAAGTATTGCTGGTCTTGAATATGAGAAATGCAGAAACAGACTCTACTGAGAGAGAGAGCATCATATCGAACCAGGTAAGAGAATATTGCATTTCAAATGTTTTGTCCATGGAGGAAATAAAAGTATGATGTTGATTTATGACTGGCGTATGAGCTGCAATGGATGAAGATATTCAGCTTGAATTTTTCACTTGTTCATGCTGTAGTTCTGGTTCTGAGGTTAAAAGTCTAATAATAAGTATTGACTGTGAGGTACAAGAATTAATTTTTGTGGAGGTTAGTGGACAACGTGTGGAAGCCAGTCGTCTTCCTACTAAGTGGGGTCTGGAGACTGAACCACAGGAGAGACTGAGATATAACTGCACATGCTACATCTATTTAATGATACAAGTAACTCTATGAATAAATTTAACAATTTAGAAGAAAAAAAAGAATTAATTTTTATGTATTCTATAAAATTCATCTAAATATATAATATAAATATAGGTGTGAAGCACCCTGCCAATGAAGTGGTAAAAAAATTATAAAATATTTTGGAAAGTAGGAATAGCTCACTTACTCAAAAGGTTCAGTGAATGGCTTTATAGTATTCACAATTTCAGGTCTCAGATATATTCAAGGTGAGAGTTTATTTAATCTATTTCCAATCAGTGCTTTAGGAATGACTGGGTCTCCCTGTTTATCACAGTGACATGTGAGGGGAAAGGCTTCCAGTGTAAGCAATTCTTAGAAAAAAAATGGAGACACCAATTCATCCTTCATAAATTCTTCATCGCTTGGATTGAAAATGATGGCACAATTTTTAATTTGTGAGGAAAACATGTTTTATGTTGATGGAGTGAGGAATGTGATTGAAGATGTACATGGAGTAAAGTACCAACCAAACACACCTTTAAATTATGTATGATGTCTGCTAGGAGAGACAAGATCTAATCTCATGAGATGTAAATATAAACCAGCCATTAGTGTGTGACTTGGGAAGGATGAAAAGAAGGTGAATTCCTAAAAAAATAAGCATCATTAATCTCAAGAATGCCCACTATAACCTGAAATTCAACTACAACATTGGATCTGGTTCTTAATCAAATAATGAAATTGTCTGCAGGTAAATCTGCAGGTTTATGGATGTGGTACATAAACTTGAGACATCACAACAGATGGAAGGATTCTCATAACTTTAAAATGGACAGGGCAGTGGTGAAATTGATTCCAGGTGAGGTTCAGAGGATTGTGCACAGACAAAGGTGGCCTTTGAATCCAGGACATTGTCCAAATTTATATGAAAGTACAGTGGTATTGAGTTAGTATGAAGGCAACATTTCTTCTTCCCCTTCAGGATTTTAAGTACGAATAGTCTTTAGTTTAGATATTTTCTGCTTCTCTCCTATCCCAAGTCACAAAATCTCACACAATGTACTGATACGACAAATTTCATTTTAAAACTTTGTTATGAAAGAAAAATGAAGGATGAAAATCGAAATGAAATGAAGTCCAGATGATGCAAAATGCCTAGCTTCTCTTTCTCTCCTTTTCCTGAACTGAGGTCTTCACATAGTACTGGGGGACACATTGGAATACAGGACATCTACACATGCCCAGAAGAGCTACATAGGCTCCCTCTCATGAATGGAATATTAGGAACTCTGTTTCCAAGTCACAATCATATTTCCTGCTGAAGAAACCCTCCTGTCAGTGGAAGAACTTACAGATAGATTTATGTATGCTATGGATGGTGATGATGATGAATGGATGTTTGACACCTCATGTTTGAAACTTTGTAGCTTCTTTTTAAGTGGATATGCAATTGATGCTTATTATTTTGATAAAGTTCATATGTAATAAATGAAATACTTATGAGCAATATTAACTAACAAAGGATATTTCCTTGAAATGATAGTTTTAATATAAATGTATACTTCAGAGGGGCTATAAAAGTGTGTACTCCTACCAGAAATGGGGAAGTGTTCACCTTGCTCCACATCCTCATCAGCATTGTCTGTCACTTGTGACTTTAGATTCAGCCATTCTGACATTTGTAAGACAGAATCCTAGACTCATTTTGATTTGCATTTCATGGTCAGCTAAGGATAATTAATACTCCTATAAGTGCTTCTTTTTCTGTAGTGATTCCTTTGTTAAGAATTCTTTTTAGACCTACAATTCATTTCTAAATTGGATTATTTTTTGTTGATGTCTACTTTCTTAAGTATGTATTTTAAATATCAGACTTCTGTTATATCTGGTGTTGGTGAACACATTTTTCCATCCTATAGACCACTGTTTGTTCTCTTGATAGTGAGTGGTCTTTGTCTCACAGAACTTTCTCAAGATCATGAAGTCAAATTTATTGATTATGCTTCTTACTCTCTGTGCTTTGGTGTTCTCTTCAGGATGCTGTCTCCTGTGCCAATGGGTTGTGAGCCCTCCCCTACATTCTCTGCTTTTGACTCAAGATATTTGATTTCATACTAAGGTTTTGATCATCTTTGTTTTGAGTATTGTGAATGTATACCGATATGGATCTATTTGCATTATTCTAAATACAGATTTAATTAGACAAGGGCAATTGGCTGAAGAGTCTTTTTTTCATTAATTTTGAATTTCTGGCTTTGTTATACAAAAGCAATTGTCCACTGACATATGGATTTACATCATCTGGATTTTTGATTCAATTCTTTTTATTAATCTTTCTTATTTTATCACAATATCTAGCTATTTTTATTACAGGAATCACCTCAAGGAAGGAGAAAAAAAGAACAAATAGCTGCACTACATTCAGAAAGCTGAGATTGGAAGGCCTTAACAAACTAGTGATCTTTTGCTCTTTGTGAGGACACAACACATTTTAATATCCCAGAATGATTGTCCAAGACTCTTTCATCATTAGATTATTACCATCTTTAGGGGATATATCACATGTATTTTATGGCCTTCTGTAATCTGTTGTTCACAGACCATACTAGACTCTAGGTTTTAGCAATAGAACTACATTCATGTTCACGATAAATTTATTAAAGAGTTTCTATATGTCCATGCCTTAAACTTTACTATATAACTGGATTTGAAATGATTATGAAAATTATTGTTTCCTAAAGACACTTTTCCAAATTCCATTATTATGTTGAAATATACCTACAATGAGTGGTCTGTGCTCAGACTCCTCAAGTCCAATCCAGGTTGACAAAGTCAGTCTGCACCACATTCTCACTCTCACCTTCACATGGTTTGTTTCCCTCTGTGACACCTGCAAGGATCCCCTCAAGAAATTAAAGATTTCCTAGTACTAAATATTCTGGGATCCTAAGATTAATAATGGAAAAAGCATTATTGAAAATATACACACAAGCAGGGAGAGAGGGTGTGGCTAAAACCCAAACATTTTATTTATGTATTTTACTACACCTAAGCATTTCACAATTTACATATGCCTTAAATACTTTCAATCCTGGCTTTTGAATATACTTTAAAGATTTAAACGAAGCCATGATACTTTTGAGCCTATGGAAAATTTACACAATGGATATTAGAAATTTTTGTTTATTAATATTTTACAATTAATTTCTCTATGTATTACTGAAAATAGATGGCTTCATGCAATGTATTCTGAATACTAGTCTCCATTCCCTAACATCTTCGTGATCTTCTCCAGCTCTACTCTGTTTCTTCATAAAATTAGATAACAGAATTTAAAATAATTTAAAAAGAAAAGAAAACAAGGGGAAATAAACACACACACACTCATTCACACACAGAAAGAGACAGTGAGAGAGAGACAGAGACAAACACAGCGACAGAGAGTCAGAGAAAATGAGAGATGCTAAAACCCACATATTTTACTTGTATATCTCACTACACATTATAATTATGCATATGATAAGTGCCTTATCCTTAAATCCTTTCAGGCCTGGCTTCTGATTATACATTGAACAATTTAAACAAAGACATGAAACCTAAAGTATGGGCACTTGAGCATACAGGATAGTTACACAACAAAGTATTATAAGAATTATTTGTTTATTAAATTTTTAATGTTCTTTCATTTCAATTTCTATTGAAAGTACATTTCTTCCTGCAATACTCTCTGAATACTGATTCACATCACCCAACACTGCCTCAAACTTCTCTCAGCTTGATTCTGTTTCTTTATTTAATTAAAAAATAAAAAGTACATAAATGACCTGGTATTGGGTGAGGGAAAAGTACTGAAGCCCTGAGGCCAAGCAGAAAGAATGAAAACAGGCAACCTCGGGAAATAGGAGGTTGGGGGAACCCTCCAGAAAGGACCAGAGACCTAGAATGTGAGAGACTCTCGGGACACAAAAGAAGGGATCTTAAATGAAATGCCTGACAGTAGGGTGAGGGAACTTATAGAGACCACCTTCAGCAAGAAGACAGAGCCTCAAGTGATGGATGGGGTTGCCATCTCACATCACAACTCTGACCCATAAATGTTTCTGTTTGAAAGAATTACAGTGATGGAAATGGAGAGGAGCCTGAGGAAAATAAGGTCCAGTGACTGGCCCAAAGTGAAATCCAGCTCAAGCGGAGATCCGAAGGCCTAACCCTGTTATTGATGCTATGGAGTACTCACTAAATGGACCTATCATGACTGCCCTCTGAAAGATCCAACAAGCTTCTGAGTCAGACAGATTGTTGCACCCAACCAGTGGACAGAAACAGGTGACCCCTGAATTAGGGAAGGCTGAAAGAAGCTGAGGAGAAAGGCTACTCTGTAGGAGGACCAGCAGTCTCAGTTAATCTGGACCCCCTAACCCTCTCAAACACTGGATCACCAATCAGACAGAATACACCAGGTGATATGAGGCCCCAACACACATACAGTAGAGGACTTCCATATCTGTGTTCATCCAGAGATGATGTACCTAACCCTTAAGAGACTGGAGACCCCAGGATGTATAGAGATTAGGTACAGGGGGGTAGAGGCATTCACATGGACACATGGGGGTGGGGAGGAGGTATGGGATGTGGAATAGTTAGACGGTCGATCGGGGTAAATAAAATATTGAGTGTAAAAAATAAATTAAAATTTTAAAATGTAAAAAAAGAATATGGAGGGTCACAAGTCCCTTCCGGTTGGCGCCAGCACCAGGTCAACTGGGCATAGAGTTAGCAGACACCCCCAAGGTCCTTAGAGGACTCTCCACATGATTTTAGGACCTCTGGTGAGTGGAACACAACTTCTGTTCCAATCCAATCGCACGGACCTGAGACAGCATTTGAGAATCAGAAAACCTGGCCTGACCAGGGTTACAAGTCCTCTTGCGCAAGCCCCACTTGCCAGCAAGAACTAAGCTGCAACAGAATCCTTCTGCACACGTTTATTGGGAGAGCTTGATTGCAGAGGCGACGAGACCCCAAGCCCAGAACTGGTGCTGCTTATATAGCTTATATAGGCCTAGGAGAGGCATGTCTCACATCTGGATTGGTTAACACATCTCTCATCTGATTGGTTAACATGTCTCTCATCTGATTGGTTATATTCTTAAAACCTCATCTTGGCGATAAACTTTACTGCCTTTGTATGCGTGGTGGCCAGTGGTAGCCAGCACCACCCTGCAACTGCACATGTAGCTTCCCACATTTCCCCCTTTTTGTTTTAATAAAATGAGGCTGGACTAGGCCTGTGCAATTATGTCCATCTGCCGTGGCTCCTGTTTTAGGTCGTTCCTCTAATGACACAGCTTTACCCATCATAGGGTAACCCTATTGACACAGGCCCCGTGTCTTAGGTTGGTCTGTGCATGAGGAAAGTTGCCCATCTCTGGATACCGCAGTGCTGTGTGACAGTAACTGCTGAATGACCTAGGGCGAACTCTATAAAAGAGGCCAGCCAAGTTTTAAAAATGAATTAGTGAGGAAATCATGATCACACTATGGCATGCAATGAGAAAACCTCAGCGATGTGCAAGGGCTGATCAATGATCGTTGAGTCTCTCTCATCCCAGTGCAATGGATCCATAAATCCGTGGGGTGCAAGAGCAGAAAACTCAGATGACGACTAATTCTTGAGCATGGATAACCAAAGTTCAGGGGAGGCCCCGTTTTCAATAGCTAAAAGTGCCTGAGTTATAATCACCTTGTCACGTTTTTGTTGGATTCTGGATTTGCATACCAACCAGAGCATGAACACCAGTCCGCAGCATATGGCAGCACCAAACAAAATCACTCCCACCCATTCCTTAAAGTAAGAAAAAGCAGAGGTAAGCCAAGAGGTAAAATTACCAACGATGATGGGTTCTATTCAAGTTCCATTAAGGCTTAAAATCTGGCATTGGATGTAAAGATTTGAGGAAACACCCGAATGCATCAACAACATGGTTGCAGGAACACAGAGCTCTTCAGTTCTCACTAGCGGGAGAACGCCCAGCCACAGGAACATCCATGTCCTCATAGCTCTGCTTGTTTTGAATTGCTCTTGTCAGCCGATCTGGGACCAACAGCTGTTGTCGGAGATCCTGGGGAAACATACAAACAGACCCTCTCACCCACGTCAACACCTTCAACACCAGTGGGCAATGATTTCCACGCCCTTATGGCAATCTGATTCACCTGCTCAAGCACCTGCACTGGATATCCTGTCTGTTGTTGTGCAAAGCGACCTTGATCAAGCAGCATATCCCTATCCCATGCTGGAATTCCTGCAACAGAATTAGCCACTGCCTGTTCATTTGCAAATTTTATAAGGAAGGCTTTCCAAACTAAATACTGCCCAGGTGAAAAGCATGCCTTCACCAAGACTGCCCAATCATGCAGTGTCTATTCAAGGCCTCTACTTGAGCCACAGTATAGGAGGCAGTTAAGCCGTACGTCCGCACAGACTTAGCCGAATTCCTGATTACTTCGAAATCTAGAGGCTCATGATATCTCTGCCCTGCTTGGTCGGTGAAAATAGGACATCCAAGCAAGGAGAATCTAACCTCTCTCCAAACCTCTGAACAGAAGGTCCTATTACAGGTGGCTGCTGAGGAGGCACAGGGAGGGGGCACAAAAGCTAATTCGCTTTCATCCTCTGCCTGGGCTCTTTTATTTTGCCCTTTCTGTCCACCTGATAACACTGTGTCTCCTTTCTTTTTCTTTTTTCTTTTTAAGCCCTTCTCCTCTTCCAACATACTTTCTTGTTGCTCTGTAAGGATTTTCTGACCTGTCTTGACTGCCTCTACACACAGTTTCAAACAGTAACAGAGTCCATATATCAGAACAAATAAGACCAAAACTATCAGACCTACCCACAAAGGGTCAACGGGAGAAAAAAGCATAACTCATGAACCTTAACTTGACCCAAAACCGGGAACCTTATCGTCTCAATCCTTTCTTTCCTTCTCTTCTCTCTTTCCCTTCTCTCCTTCCTTTCTTTCCTTTCCTTTCCTTTCTTTCTTTCCTTTCCTTTCTTTTCCTTCCTTTCCTTTCCTTTCCTTTCCTTTCCTCTCCTCTCCTCTCCTCTCCTCTCCTCTCCTCTCCTCTCCTCTCCTCTCCTTTCCTTTTTCCTTTCCTTTACTATTTCCTTTTCTTTATCACTGATTCCTTTTTTTTCTCCCTTTTCCTTTTTCTTAAAAAAACACATCCCCCTTTAACTGGGGGATCAATTTAGGAGACTTACCGGTACCACCATTCCTCAGCTGAAGAGTTCTGAATCCACGCAGTCGGATCCTTCTCAGCAGTCTGTTTTACGGGAACACTTTATTAACCGCTCCTTCACCATGATGCAGTTCTGAATCCTCCCTGTAGCAGGGGGTCTTCGCTTGTGCCTGAAGATGTTTCTTTTCCCGGGTTTTGGCACCACTTCTTGTGCACGCCCAACCCGCCAGCAAGAATGACACTGCTACAGGATCCTTCTGCACACGTATATTGGGAGAGCTTGATTGCAGAGGTGATGAGACCCCAAGCCCAGAACTGGTGCTGCTTATATAGGCCTAGGAGAGGCATGTCTCACACCCGAATTGGTTAACATATCTCTCATCTGATTGGTTAACATGTCTCTCATCTGATTAGTTAACATATCTCTCATCTGATTGGTTAACGTGTCTCTCATTTGATTGGTTATATTCTTAAAACCTCACCTTGGTGAAAAACTTTACTGCCTTTGTATGCATGGTGGCCAGCGTTAGCCAGTACCACCGTGCAATGGCGCATGTGGCTTCCCACAATGTCCCTTCCGGTCAGCGCCAGCAATGGGTCACCTTGGGCGCTGAGTAAGTGGACACGCCCAAGGACCTTGGAAGACAGCTTCTGAGGCAGACACTCTTTGGGGCTCCAGACATCTGGGCACCTTCCCTGCCAGAGGAGAGGTTTCCGCCCCACCCAGGAAGTCTTTGCCAGAGCGACAGGGGAACTCATCTTGGTTCCTGGATCCCTCCAACACTAGTCAGCACAGGTGAGAGTGTGGACTACAGGAGCTAACAGCTTCTGGACAGGCCCTGTTTCAGGCCTTCATCTTCTGCTAAGAGGCAGATCCAAACACCAGATATCTGTCCACCTTCCCTGTAAGAGGAGATCTTGCCTGCAGAGAATGCTCTGACCACTGAAACTCAGGAGAGAGCTAGTCTCCCAGGTCAGTTTATAAATGCTAACAGAATCACAAGAGGAACAATCTCTAACCAGAGACAACTATAATATCTAAATCCAGATATTACCAGATGGCAAAAGGCAAATGTAAGAATCTTATTAACAGAAAAAAAGACCACTCACCATCATCAGAACGCAGCACTCCCACCTCACCCAGTAATGGGCATCCCAACACACCAGAAAAGGTAGACCCAGTTTGAAAAGAATGTCTTTTGATGATGGTAGAGGACATCAAGAAGGACTGTAATAACTCACTTAAAGAAATACAGGAGAACACTGCTAAAGAGTTACAAGTCCTTAAAGAAAAACAGGAACACAACCAAACAGGTAGAAGTCCTTAAAGAAAAGCAGGAAAACACATCCAAACAGGTGATGGAAATGAACAAAACCATGCTAGACCTAAAAAGGGAAGTGGAGACAATAAAATAAGGCAATGCTGAAGATAGAAACCCTAGGAAAGAAATCTGGAACCACAGATGCGAGAATCAGCAACAGAATACAAGAGATGGAAGAGAGAATCTCAGGTGCAGAAGATTCCGTAGAGAACATGGGCACAACAATCAAGGAAAATGCAAAATGAATTAAGATACTAACTCAAAACACCCAGGAAATCCAGGACATGATGAGAAGACTAACCCTGCAGTAATAGGAGTAGATGAGAATGAAGATTTTCAACTTAAAGTGTCAGCAAATATCTTCAACAGGAATATACAAAAAAACCTTCCCAACCCTAAAGAAAGAGATGCCCATGAACATACAAGAGGCATACAGAACTCCAAATAAACTGGACCAGAAAATAAGTTCCTCTCGACACATAATAATCAGAAAAACAAATGCACTAAATAAAGATAGAATATTAAAAGCAGTAAGGGAGAAAGGTCAAGTAACATATAAAGGGAGGCCTATCAGAATTACACCAGACTTTTCACCAGAGACTATGAAAGCCAGAGAAGATCCTGGAGAGATGTTATACAGATAATAAGAGAACACAAATGACAGCCCAGGCTACTATACCAGCCAAACTTTCAATTACCATAGATGGAGAAGCCAATGTATTCCACGAAAAAAACAAATTCACACATTATCTTTCCACAAATCAAGCCCTTCAAAGGATAATAACTGAAACAAAAAAAAAACTACAAGGGCAGAAACCACGCCCTAGAAAAAGCAAGAAAGTAATCCTTCAACAAACCTAAAAGAAGACAGCCACAAGAACAGAATGCCAGCTCTAACAGCAAAAATAATAGGAAGCAACAATTACATTTCATTAATATCTCTTAATGTCAATGGATTCAGTTCCCCAATAAAAAGACATAGACTAACAGACTGGCTACACAAGCAGGACCCAACTTTTTGTTGCTTACATGAAACCCATCTCAGGGGAAAAGTCAGACACTCCTTCAGAATGAAAGGCTGGAAAACAATATTCCAAGCAAGTGGTCCAAAGAAACAAGCTGGAGTAGCCATTCTAATATCTAAAAAAATCGACTTCCAATCCAAAGTTATCAAGAAAAGACAAGGAGGGACACTTCATACTCATCAAAGGCAAAATCTTTCAAGAGGAACTCTCAATTCTTAATATCTATGCTCCAAATGCAAGGGCAGCCACATTCATTAAAAAACTTTAGTAAAGCTCAAAGCAAACAATGCACCTCACACAATAATAGTGGGAGACATCAATACACCACTTTTATCAATAGACAGATTCTGAAAACAGAAACTAAACAGGGACATAGTGAAACTAACAGAAGTTATGAAACAAATGGATCTGACAGATATCTACAGAACATTTTATCCTAAAACAAAAGGATATACCTTCTTCTCAACACCTCATGGTACCTTCTCCAAAATTGACCATATAATTGATCACAAAACAGACCTCAACAGATACAAAAATATTGAAATTGTTCCATGCATCCTATCAGATAACCATGGAATAAGGCTGATCTTTAATAACAACATAAATAATAGAAAGCCAACATTCACGTACAAACTGAACAACACTCTAATCAATGATACATTGGTCAAGGAATGAAAAAAGAAATTAAAGACTTTTTAGAGGTTAATGAAAATGAACTCGCGAGCAGCAGCAGTCGCCATCTGGGTTCCGGGACTTCGCGGGACCTAGGAAATTAGTCTGAACAGGTTAGAGGGTGCACCAGAGAACCGGACAGCTTCTGGGACGGGCAGAAGCACAGAGCCGCTGAGGCAGCAGCCTGGGCGGGCCGCAGATAACCGGCCACCATCCGGACCAGAGGACAGGTGTCCGCCTGGCTCGGGAGACGGCCTTGGCCTCAGGAGCAGCGGTCACCATCTTGGTTCCAGGACTCCCTGGAACTTAGGATTTTAGTCTGCACAGGTGAGAGTCTGCACCACAGAAGCTGACAGCTTCTGGGAACTGCCAAAGCAACACAGCTTCTGAGAGAGGCCCTGTTTTGGGCCTTCTTCTTCGACCAGGAGGAGGTCCAAAAACAAGATATCTGTGCACCTTCCCTGTAAGAGAGCTTGCCAGCAGAGAGTGCTCTGAGCACTGAAACTCAGAGGAGAGAATCTGTCTCCCAGGTCTGCTGAGAGACGGTAACAGAATCACCAGAAGAACAATCTCTAAACAGAGTCAACTATAACTACTAACTCCAGAGATTACCAGATGGCGAAAGGTAAACGTAGGAATCCTACTAACAGGAACCAAGACCACTCACCATCATCAGAACCCAGTACTCCCACTTCGCCCAGTCCAGGGCACCCCAACACACCCGAAAACCTAGACCTAGATTTAAAAGCATATCTCATGATGATGGTAGAGGACATCAAGAAGGACTTTAATAAATCCCTTAAAGAAATACAGGAGAACACTGCTAAAGAGTTACAAGTCCTTAAAGAAAAACAGGAAAACACAATCAAACAGGTAGAAGTCCTTACAGAAAAAGAGGAAAAAACATACAAACAGGTGATGGAAATGAACAAAACCATACTAGACCTAAAAAGGGAAGTAGAAACAATAAAGAAAACTCAAAGTGAGGCAACACTGGAGATAGAAACCCTAGGAAAGAAATCTGGAACCATAGATTTGAGCATCAGCAACAGAATACAAGAGATGGAAGAGAGAATCTCAGGTGCAGAAGATTCCATAGAGAACATCGGCACAACAATCAAAGAAAATGGAAAATGCAAAAAGATCCTAACTCAAAATATCCAGGAAATCCAGGACACAATGAGAAGACCAAACCTACGGATAATAGGAGTGGATGAGAATGAAGATTTTCAACTCAAAGGACCAGCAAACATCTTCAACAAAATTATTGAAGAAAACTTCCCAAATATAAAGAAAGAGATACCTATGAACATACAAGAAGCCTACAGAACTCCAAATAGACTGGACCAGAAAAGAAATTCCTCCCGACACATAATAATCAGAACAACAAATGCACTAAATAAAGATAGAATACTAAAAGCGGTAAGGGAAAAAGGTCAAGTAACATACAAAGGCAAGCCTATCAGAATTACACCAGATTTTTCACCAGAGACTATGAAAGCCAGAAGAGCCTGGACAGATGTTATACAGACACTAAAAGAACACAAATTCCAGCCCAGGCTACTATACCCAGCCAAACTCTCAATTACCATAGATGGAGAAACCAAAGTATTCCACGACAAAACCAAATTCTCACATTATCTCTCCACGAATCCAGCCCTTCAAAGGGTAATAACAGAAAAAAACCAATACAAGAACGGGAACAATGCCCTAGAAAAAACAAGAAGGTAATCCCCCAACAAACCTAAAAGAAGACAGCCACAAGAACAGAATGCCAACTTTAACAACAAAAATAACAGGAAGCAACAATTACTTTTCCTTAATATCTCTTAACATCAATGATCTCAACTCCCCAATAAAAAGACATAGACTAACAAACTGGCTACACAAACAAGACCCAACATTTTGCTGTTTACAGGAGACACATCTCAGAGAAAAAGATAGACACTACCTCAGAATAAAAGGCTGGAAAACAATTTTCCAAGCAAATGGTATGAAGAAACAAGCTGGAGTAGCCATCCTAATATCTGACAAGATTGACTTCCAACCCAAAGTCATCAAAAAAGACAAGGAGGGGCACTTTGTTCTCATCAAAGGTAAAATCCTCCAAGAGGAACTCTCAATTCTGAATATCTATGCGCCAAATACAAGGGCAGCCACATTCATTAAAGAAACTTTAGTAAAGCTCAAAGCACACATTGCACCTCACACAATAATAGTGGGAGACTTCAACACACCACTTTCACCAATGGACAGATCATGGAAACAGAAACTAAACAGGGACACACTGAAACTAACAGAAGTGATGAAACAAATGGATCTGACAGATATCTACAGAACATTTTATCGTAAAACAAAAGGATATACCTTCTTCTCAGCACCTCATGGTACCTTCTCCAAAACTGACCACATAATAGGTCACAAAACAGGCCTCAACAGATTCAAAAATATTGAAATTGTCCCATGTATCCTATCAGATCACCATGCACTAAGGCTGATCTTCAATAACAAAAAAAATAATAGAAAGCCAACACTCACGTGGAAACTGAACAACACTCTTCTCAATGATACCTTGGTCAAGGAAGGAATAAAGAAAGAAATTAAAGACTTTTTAGAGTTTAATGAAAATGAAGCCACAACGTACCCAAACCTTTGGGACACAATGAAAGCATTTCTAAGAGGGAAACTCATAGCTCTGAGTGCCTCCATGAAGAAACGGGAGAGAGCACATACTAGCAGCTTGACAACACATCTAAAAGCTCTAGAAAAAAAGGAAGCAAATTCACCCAAGAGGAGTAGACGGCAGTAAATAATCAAACTCAGGGGTGAAATCAACCAAGTGGAAACAAGAAGAACTATTCAAAGAATTAACCAAACGAGGAGTTGGTTCTTTGAGAAAATCAACAAGATAGATAAACCCTTAGCTAGACTCACTAGAGGGCACAGAGACAAAATCCTAATTAACAAAATCAGAACTGAAAAGGGAGACATAACAACAGAGCCTGAAGAAATCCAAAACACCATCAGATCCTTCTACAAAAGGCTATACTCAACAAAACTGGAAAACCTGGACGAAATGGACAAATTTCTGGACAGATACCAGGTACCAAAGTTGAATCAGGATCAAGTTGACCTTCTAAACAGTCCCATATCCCCTAAAGAAATAGAAGCAGTTATAAATAGTCTCCCAGCCAAAAAAAGCCCAGGACCAGACGGGTTTAGTGCAGAGTTCTATCAGACCTTCAAAGAAGATCTAATTCCAGTTCTGCACAAACTTTTTCACAAGATAGAAGTAGAAAGTACTCTACCCAACTCATTTTATGAAGCCACTATTACTCTGATACCTAAACCACAGAAAGATCCAACAAAGATAGAGAACTTCAGACCAATTTCTCTTATGAATATCGATGCAAAAATCCTCAATAAAATTCTCGATAACCGAATCCAAGATCACATTAAAGCAA
The DNA here is from genome assembly GCF_000001635.26 of Mus musculus. Classification (NCBI taxonomy): domain Eukaryota; kingdom Metazoa; phylum Chordata; class Mammalia; order Rodentia; family Muridae; genus Mus; species Mus musculus. The sequence goes on from NC_000078.6 coordinate 115,729,128, forward strand.
TCATCCATCCTGACCAAGTAGGTTTTATTCCAGGAATGCAGGGATGGTTTAATATACGAAAATCCATCAATGTAATCCACTATATAAACAAACTCAAAGACAAAAACCACATGAACATCTCGTTGGATGCAGAAAAAGCATTTGACAAGATCCAACACCCATTCATGATAAAAGTTCTGGAAAGATCAGGAATTCAAGGCCCATACCTAAACATGATAAAAGCAATCTACAGCAAACCAGTAGCCAACATCAAAGTAAATGGAGAGAAGCTGGAAGCAATCCCACTAAAATCAGGGACTAGACAAGGCTGCCCACTTTCTCCCTACCTTTTCAACATAGTACTTGAAGTATTAGCCAGAGCAATTCGACAACAAAAGGAGATCAAGGGGATACAAATTGGAAAGGAGGAAGTCAAAATATCACTTTTTGCAGATGATATGATAGTATATATAAGTGACCCTAAAAATTCCACCAGAGAACTCCTAAACCTGATAAACAGCTTCGGTGAAGTAGCTGGATATAAAATTAACTCAAACAAGTCAATGGCCTTTCTCTACACAAAGAATAAACAGGCTGAGAAAGAAATTAGGGAAACAACACCCTTCTCAATAGACACAAATAATATAAAATATCTCGGCGTGACTCTAACTAAGGAAGTGAAAGATCTGTATGATAAAAACTTCAAGTCTCTGAAGAAAGAAATTAAAGAAGATCTCAGAAGATGGAAAGATCTCCCATGCTCATGGATTGGCAGGATCAATATTGTAAAAATAGCTATCTTGCCAAAAGCAATCTACAGATTCAATGCAATCCCCAGCAAAATTCCAACTCAATTCTTCAATGAATTAGAAGGAGCAATTTGCAAATTCATCTGGAATAACAAAAAACCTAGGATAGCAAAAACTCTTCTCAAGGATAAAAGAACCTCTGGTGGAATCACCATGCCGGACCTAAAGCTTTACTACAGAGCAATTGTGGTAAAAACTGCATGGTACTGGTATAGAGACAGACAAGTAGACCAATGGAATAGAATTGAAGACCCAGAAATGAACCCACACACCTATGGTCACTTGATCTTCGACAAGGGAGCTAAAACCATCCAGTGGAAGAAAGACAGCATTTTCAACAAATGGTGCTGGCACAACTGGTTGTTATCATGTAGAAGAATGCGAATCGATCCATACTTATCTCCTTGTACTAAGGTCAAATCTAAATGGATCAAAGAACTTCACATAAAACCAGAGACACTGAAACTTATAGAGGAGAAAGTGGGGAAAAGCCTTGAAGATATGGGCACAGGGGAAAAATTCCTGAACAGAACAGCAATGGCTTGTGCTGTAAGATCGAGTATTGACAAATGGGACCTAAGGAAACTCCAAAGTTTCTGCAAGGCAAAACACACCGTCAATAAGACAAAGAGACCACCAACAGATTGGGAAAGGATCTTTACCTATCCTAAATCAGATAGGGGACTAATATCCAACATATATAAAGAACTCAAGAAGGTGGACTTCAGAAAATCAAACAACCCCATTAAAAAATGGGGCTCAGAACTGAAGAATTCTCACCTGAGGAATACCGAATGGCAGAGAAGCACCTGAAAAAATGTTCAACATCCTTAATCATCAGGGAAATGCAAATCAAAACAACCCTAAGATTCCACCTCACACCAGTCAGAATGTCTAAGATCAAAAATTCAGGTGACAGCAGATGCTGGCGAGGATGTGGAGAAAGAGGAACACTCCTCCATTGTTGGTGGGATTGCAGGCTTGTACAACCACTCTGGAAATCCGTCTGGCGGTTCCTCAGAAAATTGGACATAGTACTACCGGAGGATCCAGCAATACCTCTCCTGGGCATATATCCAGAAGATGCCCCAACTGGTAAGAAGGACACATGCTCCACTATGTTCATAGCAGCATTATTTATAATAGCCAGAAGGTGGAAAGAACCCAGATGCCCCTCAACAGAGGAATGGATACAGAAAATGTGGTACATCTACACAATGGAGTACTACTCAGCTATTAAAAAGAATGAATTTATGAAATTCCTAGCCAAATGGATGGACCTGGAGGGCATCATCCTGAGTGAGGTAACACATTCACAAAGGAACTCACACAATATGTACTCACTGATAAGTGGATATTAGCCCAAAACCTAGGATACCCAAGATATAAGATACAATTTCCTAAACACATGAAACTCAAGAAAAATGAAGACTGAAGTGTGGACACTATGCCCCTCCTTAGAAGTGGGAACAAAACACCCTTGGAAGGAGTTACAGAGACAAAGTTTGGAGCTGAGATTAAAGGGTGGACCATGTAGAGACTGCCTTATCCAGGGATCCACCCCATAATCAGCATCCAAACGCTGACACCATTGCATACACTAGCAAGATTTTATTGAAAGGACCCAGATGTAGCTGTCTCTTGTGAGACTATGCCGGGGCCTAGCAAACACAGAAGTGGATGCCCACAGTCAGCTAATGGATGGATCACAGGGCTCCCAATGGAGGAGCTAGAGAAAGTACCCAAGGAGCTAAAGGGATCTGCAACCTTATAGGTGGATCAACATTATGAACTAACCAGTACCCCGGAGCTCTTGACTCTAGCTGCATATGTATCAAAAGATGGCCTAGTCGGCCATCACTGGAAAGAGAGGCCCATTGGACACACAAACTTTATATGCCCCAGAACAGGGGAACGCCAGGGCCAAAAAGGGGGAGTGGGCGGGTAGGGGAGTGGGGGTGGGTGGGTATGGGGGACATTTGGTATAGCATTGGAAATGTAAATGAGCTAAATACCTAATAAAAAATGGAAAGAAAAAAAAAAAAAGAAAATGAACTCGCAACATACCCAAACTTATGGGACACGATGAAAGCATTTCTAAGAGGAAAACTCATAGCTCTGAGTGCCTCCAAAAAGAAACTAGATAGAGCACACACTGGCATCTTAACAACACACCTAAAACTCTAGATTAAAAGGAAGCAAATTCACCCAAGAGGAGTAGGCGGCAGGAAATAATCAAACTCAAGGGTGAAATCAACAAAGTGGAAACAAGAAAAACTATTCAAAGAAGCAACCAAAGTAGGAGCTGGTTCTTTGAGAAAATCAACAACATAGATGAACCCTTAGCCAGAATCGCTAGAGGGAACAGGGACAGCATACTAATTTAAAAAATCAGAAATGAAAAGGGAGACACAACAACAGATCCTGAAGAAATCCAAAACACCATCACATCCTTCTACAAAAGACTATACTCAACAAAACTGGAAAACCTGGATGAAATGGAAAAATTTCTAGACAGATACAAGGTACAAAAGTTAAATCAGGATTAGGTTAATGATCTAAACAGTCCTATATCCCCTGAAGAAATAGAAGCAATCATTAGTAGTCTCAGAACGAAAGAAAGCCCAGGACCAGATGGGTTTAACAATATGAATTAACCAGTATCCCGGAGCTTTTGACTCCAGCTGCATATGTATCAAAAGATGGCCTAGTTGGCCATCACTGGAAAGAGAGGCCCATTGTTCTTGCAAACTTTATATGCACCAGTACAGGGGAACGCCCGGGCCAAAAATTGGGAGTGGGTGGGTAGGGGAGTGGGGGGGAGGGTATGGGGGACTTTTGGGATAGCATTGGAAATGTAAGTGAGGAAAATACCTAATTAAAAAAAATCTAATTCCAGTTCTTCACAAACTATTCCACAAAATAGAAGCAGAAGGTACTCTACCCAATTCATTCTATGGAGCTACAATTACTCTGATGCCTAAACCACAGAAAGACCCCACAAAGATAGAGAACTTCAGACCAATTTTTCTTATGAATATTGATGCAAAAATACTCAATAAAATCCTCACAAACTGAAACCAAGAACATATCAAAACAATCATCCACCCTAACCAAGTAGGTTTCATTCCAGGGATGCAGGGGTGGTTTAATATATGGAAATCCATCAATGTAATCTACTATATAAGTAAACTCACAGACAAAAACCACATGATCATATCGTTAGATGCGGAGAAAACATTTGACAACATCCAACACCCATTCATGATAAAAGTCCTGGAAAGATCAGGAACTTGAGGCCCATACATAAACATGATAAAATCAATCTACAGCAAACCAGTAGCCAACATCAAAGTAAATGGTGAGAAGCTGTAAGCAATCCCACTAAAATCAGTCACTAGACAAGGCTGCAAACTTTCTCCATACCTATACAACATAGGATTTGAAGTCCCAGTGAGAGCAAATCGACAGCAAAAGGAGATCAAGGGGATACAAATTGGAAAGGAAGAAGTCAAAATATCACTTTTTGCAGATGAAATGATAGTATATATATAAGTGACCCTAAAAATTCCAACAAGAACTGCTAAACCTGATAAACAGCTTCAATGAAGTAGTTGGATATAAAATTAACTCAAACAAATCAATGGCCTTTCTGTAGACAAAGGATAAACAGGCTGAAAAATTAATTAGGGAAACAACACCCTTCACAATAGTCATAAATAATATAAAATACCTTGGGGTGACTCTAAGGAAGTGAAAGAACTGTATGATAAAACTTTAAGTCTCTGAAGAAATATATTAAAGAAGATCTCAGAAGATGGAAAGATTTCCCATGCTCATGGATTAGCAGGATCAATATAGTAAAAATGGCTATCTGGCCAAAACCAATCTACAGATTCAATGCAATCCCCCTCAAAATTTCAACTCAATTATTCAACGAATTAGAAAGGGCAGTCTGCAAATTCATCTGGAATAACAAAAAACCTAGGATAGCAAAAACTCTTCTCAATGATAAATGAACCTCTGGTGGAATCACCATGCCTGACCTAGAGCTGTACTACAGAGCAATTGTTATAAAAGCTGCATGGTACTGGTATAGTGACAGACAAGTAGACCAATGGAATAGAATTGAAGACCCAGAAATGAACTCACAAACCTATGATCACTTGATCTTTGACAAGGGAGCAAAAACCATCCAGTGTAAAAAAAGACAGCATTTTCAACAAATGGTGATGGCACAACTGGCAGTTATCATGTAGAAGAATGTGAATTGATCCATTCCTATCACATTGTACCAAGGACAAATCTAAGTAGATCAAGGAACTCCACATAAAACCAGAGACACTGAAACTTATAGAAAAGAAATTGGGGAAAATCCTCAAAGATATGGGCACAGAGGAAAAATTCCTGAATAGAACAGCAATGGCTTGTGCTGTAAGATCGAGAATGGGCAAATGGGACCTCATAAAATTGCAAAGCTTATATAAGACAAAGACACCATCAATAAGACAAAAGGGACCCCAACAGATTGGGAAAGGATCTTTACCTATTCTTAATCAGATAGGGGACTGATATCCAATATATATAAAGAACTCAAGAAGGTGGACTCCAGAAAATCAAATAACCCATTAAAAATGGGGCTCAAAGCTAAACAAAGAATTCTTACCTGAGGAATACCAAATAGAAGAGGAGTACCTGAAAAAATGTTAACCATCCTTAATCATCAGGGAAATGCAAATCAAAGAAACACTGAGATTCCACCTCACACCACTCAGAATGGGTAAGATAAAAATTTCAGGTGACAGCAGATGCTGGCAAGGATGTGGAGAAAGGGGAACACTCCTCCATTGTTGGTGAGATTGCAAGATTGTACAACCACTCTGGAAATCAGTCTGGCAGTTCCTCAGAAAATTGGACATAATATTACCCGAGGATCCTGCAATAACTCTCCTGGCATATATCCAGAAGTTCCAAGTGGTAATAAAGACATTTGCTCCACTATGTTCATAGCAGCCTTATTTATAATAGCCAGAAGATGGAAAGAATCCAGATGTCCCTCAGCAGAGTAATGGATAGAGAAAATATGGTGCATTTACACAATGGAGTACTACTCAGCTATTAAAAAGAATGAATTTATGAAATTCCTAGGCAAATGGATAGACATGGAAGGCATCATCCTAATTGAGGTAACCCAATAACAAAAGAACTCACATGATATATACTCACTGATAAGTGGATATTAGCCCAGAAACTTAGAATACTCAAGATATAATTTGCAAAACTTATGAAACTCAAGAAGAACGGAGACCAAAGTGTGGACACTTTGCGTCTTCCTAGAATTGGGAACAAAACACCCAAGGAAGGAGTTACAGAGACAAAGTCAGGAGCTGAGATGAAAGGATGGATCATCTAGAGACTGCCATACCCGTGGATCCATCCCATAATCAGCCTCCAAATGCTGACATCATTGCATACACTAGAAATTTTTGCGGAACGGACACAGATATTCCTGTCTCTTGTGAGGTATGCCGGGGACTAGCAAACACAGAAGTGGATGCTCACATTCAGCTATTGGATGAATCACAGAGCCCCCAATGGAGGAGCTAGAGAAAGTACCCAAGGAGCTAAAGGGGTCTACAACCCTATAGGTGGAACAACAATATGAACTAACCAGTACCCTCCAGAGCTCATGTCTCTAGCTGGACACATAGAAGAGAGCCTAGTCGGCCCTCATTGGAAAGAGAGGCCCATTGTTCTTGCAAACTTTATATGCCTCAGTAGAGGGGAATGCCAGGGCCAAGAAGTGGGACTGGGTGGGTAGGGGAGTGGGGGGAATGGTATGGGGGACTTTTGGGATAGCATTGGAAATGTAATTGAAAAAAAAATACCTAATAAAAAATGAAATAAAAAAGAATATGAATGTAATAAAAATGATAAAGTAAGATAAAGGAAAAGCAAACAAATAGGTATGGAACAAAACAAACAGAAGAAACATATGTGTATGCAGAGATACAAGTACACATGTTTTTTGTTGAATAAGAAACATGTCAATGAAGGTGGTCACTGGTGAGGAGAATCACAAGGTTTGGAGAATTTAAGGTGTATCCAAACAGCCTCACTTTATTCATAGACAGACCTTTACAAAGCAGAAGAAATCTAGGCAACAGAAATGCAGTGAACTAGGAAAATTGATGCTGTATCAGTTGAGGTCTATATTATAAAAAAGATAGTGTTTGTAGGGATCAACACTGAGACTGGGATCACACACCTATGTGTGTGGGAAGCCACATGTGCCATTGCAGGGTGGTGCTGGCTTCTGCTGGCCACCACGCACACATAGGCAGTAAAGTTCTTTTGCCAAGATGAACTTTTGAGAATTAACTAAAATTAACCAATCATATGAGAGAGAAGTTAACCAATCAGATGAGAAACAAGTTAACCAATCAAATGAGAGACAAGTTAACCAATCAGATGTAGGCATGCAAATGAGGTGGTAAGCATAACCTAAGCACAACCAATCCAGGTGTGAGACACGCCTCTCCTAGGCCTATATAAGCAGCACCAGTTCTGGGGTTGGGGGTCTCTTCACCTCTGCAATCAAGCTCTCCCAATAAACTTCTGCAGAAGGATCCTGTTGCAGCAATGTTCTTGCTGGCAAGCCAGGGCGCGTGCAAGAAGTGGTGCCAAAACCTGGGAAAAGAAACATCTTCAGGCAAGAGCGAAGACCCCCTGCTACAGGGAGGATTCAGAACTGCATCAAGGAGAAGGAGCAGTTAATAAAGTGTTCCCATAAAACAGACTGCTGAGAAGGATCCGACTGCATGGATTCAGAACTCTTCAGCTGAGGAACGGTGGTATCAATAAGTCTCCCAAATTGATCCCCCAGTTAAAGGGGGATGTGTTTTTTAAGAAAAAGGAAAAGAAAAGGGAGGAAAAATAAAAGGAATCAGTGATAAAGCAAAGGAAATGGTGAAGGAAAGGAAAAGGAAAAGGAAAGGAAAGAAAGAAAGGAAGGGACAGAAAGGAAGAAGAGAAGGGAGAGAGAGAAGAGAAGGAAAGAAAGGATTGAGACGATAAGGTTCCCAGCTTTGGGACAAGTTAAGGTTCATGAGTTATGCTTTTTTCTCCCGTTGACCATTTGTGGGTAGGTCTGATAGTTTTGGTCTTGTTTGTTCTGATATATGGACTCTGTTACTGTTTGAAACTGTGTGTAGAGGCAGTCAAGGCAGGTCAGAAAATCCTTACAGAGCAATAAGAAAGTATGTTGGAAGAGGAGAAGGGCTTAAAAAGAAAAAAGAAAAAGAAAGGAGACACAGTGTTATCAGGTGGACAGAAAGAACAAAAATAAAAGAGCCGAGGCAGAGGAGGAAGGCGAATTAGCTTTTGTGCCCTCTCCCTGTGCCTCCCCGGCAGCCACCTATAATAGGACCTTCTGTTCAGAGGTTTGGAGAGAGGTTAGATTCTCCTTGCTTGGATGTCCTATTTTCACCGACCAAGCAGGGCAGAGATATCATGAGCCTCTAGATTTCGAAGTAATCAGGAATTCGGCTAAGTCTGTGCGGACGTACGGCTTAACTGCCTCCTATACTGTGGCTCAAGTAGAGGCCTTGAATAGACACTGCATGATTGGGCAGTCTTGGTGAAGGCATGCTTTTCACCTGGGCAGTATTTAGTTTGGAAAGTCTTCCTTATTAAATTTTCAAATGAACAGGCAGCAGCTAATTCTGCTGCAGGAAATCCAGCATGGGATAGGGATATGCTGCTTGATCAAGGTCGCTTTGCACAACAGACAGGATATCCAGTGCAGGTGTTTGAGCAGGTGACTCAGATTGCCATAAGGGCGTGGAAATCATTGCCCACCTGTGTTGACAGTGTTGCAGAACTCCAGAGACACAATGAGGCACTGAATCAGGTAAGAGAGGTGCGCTCTCAATTGGTTTGGGAGAGAGGGTCTGTTTATGTGTTTCCCCAGGATCATCAACAACAGCTGTGGATCCTAAAACAGCTGACAAGAGCAATTCAAAACAAGCAGAGCTATGAGGATGTGGATGTTCCTGTGGCTGGGGGTGCTCCCGCTAGTGAGAACTGAAGAGCTCTGTGTTCCTGAAACCATGCCTTTGATGCATTCGGGTGTTTCCTCAATTCTTTACATCTAATGCCAGATTTTAAGCCTTAATGGAACTCGAATAGAACCCATCATTGTTGGTAATTTTACCTCTTAGCTTACCTCTGCTTTTTCTTACTTTAAGAAATGGGTGGGAGTGATTTTTTTTGGTGCTGCCATATGCTGTGGACTGGTGTTCATGCTCTGGTTGGTATGCAAATTCAGAACCCAACAAAAACGTGACAAGGTGATTATAACTCAGGCACTTTTAGCTATCGAAAACGGTGCCTCCCCTGAACTTTGGTTATCTATGCTCAAGAATTAGTCGGCATCTGAGTTCTCTGCTCTTGCACCCCACGGATTTATGGATCCATTGCACAGGGATGTGAGAGACTCAACGATCATTGAACAGCCCTTAAACATCGCTGAGGTTCCCTCATTTCACGTGATAGGGTGATCATGATTTCCCCAATATTTCATTTTTTGGCTGGCCTCTTTTGCAGAGTTCGCCCTAGGTCATTTAGAAGTTACTATCACACAGTACTGTGGTATCCAGAGACAGGCAACTTTCCTCATGCACAGACCAACCTAAGATATGGGGCCCGGTGGCGATAGGGTTACCCTATGATGAGTAAGGCTGTGACATTAGAGGAACGACCTAAAACAGGAGCCACGGCAGATAGACATAATTGCACAGGCCTAGACCAGCCTCATTTTATTAAAACAAAAAGTGGGAGATGTGGGAAGCCACATGTGTCGTTGCAGGGTGGAGCTGGCTTCTGCTGGCCACCACGCATACATAGGCAGTAAAGTTCTTTTGCCAAGATCAGGTTTTGAGAATTAACCAAAATTAACCAATCAGATGAGAGACAAGTTAACCAATCAGATGAGAGAGAAGTTAAACAATCAGACGTAGGCATGCAAATGATGTGGTAAGCATTACCTAAGCACAACCAATCCGGGTGGGAGACATGCCTCTCCTAGGCCTATATAAGCAGCACCAGTTCTGGGCTTGGGGTCTCTTCCCCTCAGCAATCAAGCTCGCCCAATAAACGTGTGCAGAACGATCCTGTTGCAGCTTCGTTCTTGCTGGTGAGTCAGGGCATGCGCAAGATATGTGCATCTCAGGACCTACCTCAATTAACAGTCATAAACATTGTGTTGTTAAAGGAGTTCAATGAAAAGAGATTTAATGATATTTTGACCAACCAACAGATATATTTACATGTCTGTGCATTCTGATTTATATATATTTCTCTCCTTGTAAGAGACTGGAATTTCAGCTGGAACAAGCAACAAGAGTTAAAACACTTGAGGTCACTAATTACTTAAGACTATGGAGCAGTGTTTGTTTTCCCAAATGTTGTTGTTTTGCATTTCATAGATCAAATTCCTATTATACATTATTCCCAACAATTTCAAAAAATTTCTGGGCACTCAGGATCCAGTGATAATTTTATCATGCATAAACATATTTTAATTATTTTATTTTAATTATTTTAATGAATAAGAAACATGTAAATAGAGGTGGTCACTGGTGAAGTGATTCACAAGGTTTGGAGAACTTAAAGTTTATCCAAACAGCCTCATTTTATAGATGAATAAAGCTGACAAAGATACTATAGGACAGTGAGGAGGAGGTGATAAATGGACATTAAAAAATTCAATTTCTTCCTAAAAGAATTAGAAAGGGCAATTTGCAAATTCATCTGGAATAACAAAAAAACTAGGAGAGCAGAAACTCTTGTCAATAATAAAAGAATCTCTGGTGGAATCATCATGCCTGACCTAAAGCTGTACTACAGAGTAATTGTGATAAAAACTGCATGGTACTGGTATAGCAGCAGACAGGTAGACAAATGGAATAGAATTGAAGACTCAGAAATTAACCCACACACCTATGGTCACTTGATCTTTGACAAGGGATCTAAAACCATCCATTGGAAAAAAGACAGCATTTTCAACAAATGGTGCTGGCACAACTGGGTGTTAGCAGGTAGAAGACTGCGAATTGATCCATTCTTATCTCCTTGTAAATAGCTCAAGTCTAAATGGATCAAGGAAATCCACATAAAACCAGAGACACTGAAACTTATAGAGGAGAAATTGGGGGAAAGCCTCGAAGATATGAGCACAGGGGAAATTTTCCAGAATAGAACAGCAATGGCTTGAGCTGTAAGATAGAGAATTGACAAATGGGACCTCATAAAATTTCAAAGTTTCTGTAAGGCAAAAGACATTGTCAATAAGACAAAAAAGGTCACCAAAAGATTAGGAAAGGATCTTTACCAATCCTAAATCAGATAGGGGACTAATATACAATATATACAAAGAGATCAAAAAGCTGGACTCCAGAAAATCAAATAACCCCATTTAAAATGGGGCACAGAGCTAAACAAATAATTTTCAACTGAGGAATATTGAATGGCTGGAAAGCCCCTGATAAAATGTTCAACATCCTTCATCATCAGGGAAATGCAAATCAAAACAACCAAGAGATTCCACCTCACACCAGTCAGAATGGGTAAAATCAAAAATTCAGGTGACAGCAGATGCTGGTTAGGATGTGGATGGAGAAAGAGAAAAAAATCCTCCATTGTTGGTGGCATTGCAAATTTGTAAAACCACTCTGGAAATCAGTCTGGCGATTCCTCAGAAAATTGGACATAGTAATACCAGAAGATCCAGCAATACATTTCCTGGGCATAAACCCAGAAGATGTTCCAACTAGTAATAAGGACACATGCTCCACTATGTTCATAAGCCTCATTTATAATAGCCAGAACCTGGAAAGAACCCAAATGTTCCTCAAGAGAAATGGATACAGAAAATGTGGTACATTAACACAATGGAGTACTACACAGCTATTAAAAACAATGAATTTATGAATTTCCTCAGCAAATGGGTGGATCTGGAGGGTATCATCCTGAGTGAGTTAACCCAATCACAAAAGAACTCACATGATATGCACTCACTGATAAGTGGATATTAGTCCAGAACCTTAGAATACCTAAGATACAATTTACAAAACACATGAAACTCAAAGAGAAGAAGTCCAAAGTGTGAATACTTCGCCCCTTCTTAGAATTGGGAACAAAATACCCATTGAAGGAGTTGCAGAGACAAAGTTTGGAGCTGAGACGAAAGGATGGACCATCCAGAGACTGCCCCACCTGGTGATCCATCTCATAATCAGCTACCAAATGCAGACACTATTGCATATGCCAGCAAGATTTTGATGAAAGGACCCTGATATAGAGTTCTCTTGGGAGGCTATGCCAATGCCTGGCAAACACAGAAGTGGATGCTCACAGTCAGCTATTGGATGAAACACAGGGCCCCCAATGGAGAAGCTAGAGAAAGTACCCAAGGAGCTGTGGAATCTGCAACCCAATAGGTAGAACAAAAATATGAACTAACCAGTACCCCCAGAGCACATGTCTCTAACTACATATGTAGTAGAAGATGGCCTAGTCAGCCATCATTGGGAAGAGAGGCACCTTGGTCTTGCACTCTTTCTATGCCCCACTACAGGGGAACACCTGGGCCAAGAAGTAGGAATAGGTGTATAGGGGATTAGGGTCGGGGTAGGGTATAGGTGACTTTCAGGATAGCATTTGAAAAGAAAAATGAAGAAAATACCTAATAAAATATTGGAAAAAATACAAATTCTGATCAAGTCTAAGGATTAATGTTCCTTTTTTTTAATTAGGTGTTTTCTTCATTTACATTTCCAGTGCTATCCTAAAAGTCCCCCATACCATCCACCCCCCACTCCCTTACCCACCCACTCCCACTTCTTGGCCCAGACATTCCATTGTACTGAGGCTTATAAAGTTTGCACGACCAATGGGCCTCTCTTCCCACTGATGGTCGATTAGGCCATCTTCTGATACATATGCAGCTGGAGACACGTGCTCCGGGGGGTACTGGTTAGTTCATATTGTTGTTCCACCAATAGGGTTGCGAATCCCTTTAGCTCCTTGGGTACTTTCTCTAGCTCCTCCATTGGAGGGCCCTGTGATCCGTCTGATAGCTGACTGTGAGTATCCACTTCTGTGTTTGCTATGCCCTGGCATTGTCTCATAAGAGACAGCGATTTATCTTTCTGTCATCTCAGTCCCAGTGCAGCTTCCTGCTCCTCCAGGGTTTCTGACACACTCGGGATGTGGTTACAACACTGTGTCTTCGTGTCTTGCACAGAAATAGACCGCAGAGTCTTCAGATGTCAATCTACTAAGCTCCATATAGACTGTGCTGGAGGATTTGTCCGCAGTCAATGTGGCCTTGTCCTTGAATTTCTCATTGTACTTTATACTACCACTTCCAGGGTAAAACCACCCAATCCACTCAAGACCCTGTCCAGACCTCTGCTTTACCCAGTGTATAGTATACTCAGTGAAGGTGTAGCCAGAAGCCTTGCAGGACAGCTTCACTGATGCCCCGGGTTTCACCAGCTCAGCTCCAGACTGCTGCAGCTGGACCTGGGAGTGGACACCTATGGGAAGAAAGACACAGTGGATGACATTGTCATCACAGGCCCTGTCTCCATTTCAGATTTGGAACTGGTGAACCCACTTACCTGCAGTTACTGACAGGAGGAAGAGAAAGACCCAGCACCATTCCATGGTTTGAGTCAGTGTCTTCAGTGACTGTGGAGAGGATACTGATCATGGGTTGTTTTCAGCTCGTGGACATCCCTGTATTTACTGCCATAGATTCAATGAATTTGCATATTCATGAGCAGGGCACATCTTAGGTAAGAACCTAGTCCATCTAGAGATGGACTAGGGAGAAAGGACTGAAAATGATCATGGGTCAGGGAGCAGGATGCTCAGGTCCAAATCATAATCCTCTCTGAGAAAATGCATCCCAAACACTTTCCCTGAGCCCTGGACAGATGTTGTGGATGTAACTTCAGGGAATAAGCTTTCAATAAATATTTGGCCTGAGTCTCTTGCTCCAATTTGAGAAAATGTTATCACATGGATTTAGAGATTGTGCTTTGTGATGATGATGATGATGATGATGATGATGATGATGATGATGACGATGACGATGATGACAAGAATGATTATCATGATGATGGTTTTGATGGTAAATTCCAAAGATGGCTGACTTTAGAGAATTAAAACCCTTTTTCACATATGTGGAAATAATATCTGCCTTTAGACAGGTTACATACTTCAAAATTCACTAAAGTGACTAGAAGTACATGTGTTTAAAATATTCACACATCAATGATTATTACACCACTATCATGATTGACTTCATTATAGACATAAACTATAGATGTCTGTACAAAGGATTTTATCTCTAAGGCATGGATTTCATATATATGTATTTTTGCCAGCAATTTACATTGATTTTGAAAAAGTAAATGCAGTAAGATATAACTATATAAATTAAGACAATGTCAAAATTAAAAATAAGAAATGTGACTTTTTTGTTTTGTTTTTCCAGACATGGTTTCTCTGTGTAGCCCTGGCTATCCTAGAACTCACTCTGTATACCAGGCTGGCCTCAAACTCAGAAATCTGCCTGCCTCTGCCACACAAGTGCTGGGATTAAAGGCATGGGCCCCTACTGCCCAAGTTAAATGTGACTCTTATTAATAACTCATATTTTTCATATTTATAGACAACTATGTATGCAAATACATCATGATGTTCCAATTGCCTAGTAGAAAAAAAAGGGAAAATAGGAGGACTAGATGTTACAGGAGAAATATGCACAGTGTACAAAATACTCCTGTATGAAAATTCTATATATTTGTAACATTGTTTTATCTATATTTCATAAGGAGTTTTATTCTTTAAACTTTTCAACCATCTATGACATATGCTATGATCAACCACCACTCTCTGGACTCTCACCACAGATCTACCACCACTAGGTTCCTGCTTTCCCATTGGAACATTCCAATAAGTCTCTTACTTAACATTCTGACCTCTTCTGTTCCATTAAATAATGACACAATGAGGTTAATTAGTACTACCTATATATACATATATAGGGTCATCACTAGTAAAGAGTGAACCTGCCATCAGTCATCAAATGTCAAAAGACGTCCAGCTTGCTGTGGTTCCTCAACAGCACCTCCCTTATGTGTTGAATTTTTTAAATTGTTACGTTATTCTTAGTGGTGATAGCAGGATACACCTGCACCAAAGGGGACATATTAACCTCAGAGGATGATTTTTTTACTTCAATGCTCAGGGATTTAACTGATGTCACTAAGCTTGCCAGGAGACATGTCTATCTGCTCAGTCATTTCAAGGTCTCTCATGTGGTAATTATCACTGTTTTTTTTTTAATATGCATCTGTGCTGGTAAATATAGCTACTGAGAGTTCATGTGTACACTAAGAACAGTTAAATCCCTGGAGATAAGATTTCCTATCCTTTAACCCCATTCTCTGAATCTTACATTCTTTTTCATGTTTTATGATGGTCTTTGATTCATGGGTGAGAAGTTGGTATCATTGAATCACCTGTTGCTGAATACTCTGACAATCTTTCTCAACACTCTAATGACTCCTCAATGTCTGCATCAATCATTACAGAGAACAAAATGAGCCTCTGTGATCAAGGCTCAGACAATATGTTGGGTATGAACATAAATGTTTATAAGGCAGTTTGACAACATGACCATTAGCTATATAACTGAGGTCTGCTAGGGCCTATATTATCTCTAAACATGGGCTTTAACCACACTTACCTGGGATGAAGATTTTCCTATGAAAATTGGCCAAAAAATAATAAATAAAATTATGTAGTTACCCAGCAATAACAGTCTCACACATCTACTCAAATGATTCTACTACTTATTGTAGAGATGCTCATACATTCATGTTCATTTATACATATACAAAGTGATTATTACTCAATGATAAAACATGAGTTATATGAACTATCAATATATGGAAAATAATACCCAACATTTTACTCATGTCCGTGAGACAAGTGCTTCAAGTTCTAATTCATAAGTGTTCCAAGATTTCAATGTTGAGTATGCTGTTTGTAATTCTAGAAGCTAAGAGACTAGAATTGGAACTTTAGAGTATAAGGAATTTACAAAGATGATACAGTAAAATAGAGATGAAATATGAGAGTAAAACGTTTAAAATTGAGCAGATTATAAGAGTCATAGTTGTTGCAGGACTCCAAGGAAAGAGTGTCTTCCAGTCACAATGGACTCATGCACATAAGAATTCACAGAAACTGTCGCTGCAGGCACAGAGCATGAACCAAGTTAACCCTGATAAAATCCCCAACTTAGAAAAATGAAATGGACACAGGATCTCAGCCCTTACTTGTATGTAAAGGAATGCCTAGTTTTCTCCAGGGGAGTCTCATAAGGGATGTAAAGTACAATTAATCATGAGGACATGCTTAGCAGTAGAAAGCAAAAATACAAATAAAAAAAGAAGAATTCAATGGTGTTTTTGCAGACTTTTTTTTCTAATATTACCTCATTCCACTCCTATTGTCTCACTTATGTTTAACTATATATCATGGCTACAGAGTTTTTTTTTTCTGTTGAAACTTAATTGTATTTTAATGTTCACCAGAAAGTTAACGCTTAAAAAAAAACTTGTCCAAACAAAATTGTTGGAGAACAGTTGCATAAAAATAGAAAAATACTCAATTTATATAAAGTCCAAGTTTTCAAATTATCAGAATAGTTTAAGGCTTAATCTTACAGATTTTCTTTTTTTAATTTTTAATATTTTTTATTATGTACTTTCCTCAATTACCTTTCCAATGCTATCCCAAAAGTCCCCCATAACCTCCCCCCACTTCCCTACCCACCCATTCCCATTTTTTTGGCTCTGGCGTTCCCCTGTACTGGGGCATATACAGTTTGTGTGTCCAATGGGCCTCTCTTTCCAGTGATGGCCGACTAGGCCATCTTTTGATGCATATGCAGCTAGAGTCAAGAATTCCGGGGTACTGGTTAGTTCATAATGTTGTTCCACCTATAGGGTTACAGATCCCTTTAGCTCCTTGGGTACTTTCTCTAGCTCCTCCATTGGGGGCCCTGTGATCCATCCAATAGCTGACTGTGAACATCCACATCTGTGTTTGCTAGGCCCTGGCATAGTCTCACAAGAGACAGCTATATCTGGGTCCTTTCAGCAAAATCTTGCTAGTGTATGCAATGGTTTCAGCGTTTGGAAGCTGATTATGGGGTGGATCCCTGGATATGGGAGTCTCTAGATGGTCCATTCTTTTGTTACAGCTCCAAACTTTGTCTCTGTAACTACTTCCATGGGTGTTTTGCTCCCAATTCTAAGAAGGGGCACAGTGTCCACACTTTGGTCTTCATTCTTATTGAGTTTCATGCATTTAGCAAATTGTATCTTATATGTTGGGTATCCTAAGTTTTGGGCTACTATCCACTTATCAGTGAATACATATTGTGTGAGTTTTTTTGTGATTCTGTTACCTTACTCAGGATGATGCCCTCCAGGTCCATCCATTTGGCTAGGAATTTCATAAATTCATTCTTTTTAATAGCTGAGTAGTACTCCATTGTGCAAATGTACCACATTTTCTGTTTCCATTCATCTGTTGAGGGGCATCTGAGTTCTTTCCAGCTTCTGGCTATTATAAATAAGGCTGCTATGAACATAGTGGAGCATGTGTCCTTTTTACTGGTTGGGTTATCTTCTGGATATATGCCCAGGAGAGGTATTGGAGGATCCTCTGGTAGTACTATGTCCAATTTTCTGAGGAACTGCCAGACTGATTTCCAGAGTGGTCGTACAAGCTTGCAATCCCACCAACAATGGAGGAGTGTTCCTCTTTCTCCACATCCTTGACAGCATCTACTGTCACCTGAATTTTTGATCTTAGCCATTCTGACTGGTGTAAGGTGGAATCTCTGGGTTATTTTGATTTGCATTTCCCTGATGATTAAGGATGTTGAACATTGTTTCAGATGCTTCTTTGCCATTTGGTATTCCTCAGGTGAGAATTCTTTGTTCAGTTCTGAGCCTCACTTTTTAATGGGGTTATTTGATTTTCTGGAGTCCACCTTCTTGAGTTCTTTATATATATTTGATATTAGTCCCCTCTCTGATTTAGGATAGGTAAAGATCGTTTCCCAATCTGTTGGTGGTCTTTTTGTCTTATTGACGGTGTCTTTTGCCTTGCAGAAGCTTTGCAGTTTCATGAGGTCCCATTTGTCAATCCTTGATCTTACAGTGTAAGCCATTGCTGTTCTATTCAGGAATTTTTCCCCTGTGCCCATATCTT
This sequence comes from Mus musculus, assembly GCF_000001635.26. NCBI lineage: Eukaryota > Metazoa > Chordata > Mammalia > Rodentia > Muridae > Mus > Mus musculus. The sequence goes on from NC_000078.6 coordinate 115,747,283, forward strand.
CAAGGCTTTTCTCCACTTTCTCCTCTATAAGTGTCAGTGTCTCTGGTTTTATGTGAAGTTCCTTGATCCACTTAGATTTGACCTTAGTACAAGGAGATAGGAATGGATTGATTCACATTCTTCTACATGATAACAACCAGTTGTGCCAGCATCATTTGTTGAAAATGCTGTCTTTCTTCCACTGGATGGTTTTAGCTCCCTTGTCGAAGATCAAGTGACTATAGGTGTGTGGGTTCATTTCTGGGTCTTCAATTCTATTCCATTGGTCTACTTGTCTCACTATACCAGTACCATGCAGTTTTTTTTTCCATTTTTTATTAGGTATTTCGCTCATTTACATTTGCAATGCTATACCAAAAGTCCCCCATAGCCACCCACCCCCTCTCCCCTACCCACCCACTCCCCTTTTATGGCCCTGGCGTTCCCCTGTACTGGGGCATATAAAGTTTGCGTGTCCAATGGGCCTCTCTTTCCAGTGATGGCCGACTAGGCCATCTTTTGATGCATATGCAGCTAGAGTCAAGAGCTCCGGGGTACTGGTTAGTTCATAATGTTGTTCCACCTATAGGGTTGCAGATCCCTTTAGCTTCTTTGGTACTTTCTCTAGCTCCTTCATTGGGGGCCATGTGATCCATCCAATAGCCGACTGTGAGCATCCACTTCTATGTTTGCTAGGCCCAGGCATACTCTGACAAGAGACAGCTATATCAGGGTCCTTTCAGCATAATCTTGCTAGTGTATGCAATGGTGTCAGCATTTGGAAGCTGATTATGGGATGGATCCCCGGATATGGTAGTGTCTACATGGTCCATCCTTTTATCTCAACTCCAAACTTTGTCTCTGTAACTCCTTCCAAGGGTGTTTTGCTCCCACTTCTAAGGAGGGGCATAGTGTTCACACTTCAGTCTTCATTTTTCTTGAGTTTCATGTGTTTAGGAAATTGTATCTTATATCTTGGGTATCTTAGGTTTTGGGCTAATATCCACTTATCAGTGAGTACATATTGTGTGAGTTCCTTTGTGAATGTGTTACCTCACTCAGGATGATGCCCTCCAGGTCCATCCATTTGGCCAGGAATTTCATAAATTCATTCTTTTTAATAGCTGAGTAGTACTCCATTGTGTAGATGTACCACATCTTCTGTATCCATTCCTCTGTTGAGGGGCATCTGGGTTCCTTCCAGCTTCTGGCTATTATAAATAAGGCTGCTATGAACATAGTGGAGCATGTGTCCTTCTTACCAGTTGGGGCATCTTCTGGATATATGCCCAGGAGAGGTATTGCTGGATCCTCCGGTAGTACTATATCCAGTTTTCTGAGGAACCGCCAGACTGATCTCCAGAGTGGTTGTACAAGCCTGCAATCCCACCAACAATGGAGGAGTGTTCCTCTTTCTCCACATCCACGCCAGCATCTGCTGTCACCTGAATTTTTGATCAGAACTGAACAAAGAATTCTCACCATGCAGTTTTTATCACAATTGCTCTGTAGTAAAGCTTTAGGTCAGGCATGGTGATTCCACCAGAGGTTCTTTTATCCTTGTGAGGAGTTTTTGCTATCCTAGGTTTTTTGTTATTCCAGATGAATTTGCAGATTTCTCTTTCTAATTTGTTGAAGAATTGAGTTGGGATTTTGATGGGGATTGCATTGAATCTGTAGATTGCTTTTGGCAAGATAGCCATTTTTACAATGTTGATCCTGCCAATCCATGAGCATGGGAGATCTTTCCATCTTCTGAGATCTTCTTTAATTTCTTTCTTAAGAGACTTGAAGTTTTTATCATACAGATCTTTCACTTTCTTAGTTAGAGTCACGCCAAGATATTTTATATTATTTATGACTATTGGGAAGGGTGTTGTTTCCCTAATTTCATTCTCAGCCTGTTTATTCTTTGTGTAGAGAAAAGCCATTGAATTGTTTGAGTTAATTTTATATCCAGCTACTTAACTAAACCTGGCTACAGAGTTTTGATTTTTATTACCCTCTCTCTCTCTCTCTGTCTCTCTGTCTCTCTGCCTCTCTCTCTCTCTCTCTCTCTAGCTTGCTCTTTGTTGTTTTTGTTTTATTTTTAATCCCCCTTTAAAGTTCTTTCTCTCTTTTTACTTTCTTTCTTTTTGCTTACATTCAGAAAAAAAACGGTGTGTAATTTCATGTATTTGTTGATAGGAAGAATCTGGAAATAGTTGGGGGTGATGAAATCAGTTATTAGAATAAATTGTAACACTTTTTTCAAAATGTTATAAAAACTTAAAAAACCCAGTGAGCATAAATCTGTGAACTGTTTACCAAGGAAACTTTACTGTGTTTGAGCATAGAGAATCACATGTTAATCACCACATTGCAGATCAGTTAGTACATTTAAAAATACACACACACACACACACACACAGAGAGAGAGAGAGAGAGAGAGAGAGAGAGAGAGAGAGAGAGAGAGAGCAGAGTCCCCTACAAATCCTTCTCACCTCTCTATGGGGATACGTGGCGTCATTCTGCCATCTGCTGGTCATGGGCTCCCATGAAAATAGGTTTCTCATTACTTAAACTGAAGTTGCATTGTCTGTCTTAAGAAAACACTAATTCATGTAACTTCAGTGTTTACAGAGATCCACTGAAGAGAGAAATGGCTTTAGTTTCCCTGGAGATGATGATTTATGCATTAGCGATTTTAAGTTGTGCCAATATTACTATAATGTATCCCTTGAAATCAGGTTCATCCTTGCTGATAGTTGGGTCCAGCTCTTGCAGTTCACATTTCTATAAACATAATGACAGTAGAGAACAGGCTCTTTCCTGATGTTGTAAGACTACACCTGGATCAGAGCACCTGTGTTCAGAGGTAAAACACTCACCCTACATTGTTTAGTACACACAATAATGGTACACAGAAGTGAAACTGTACATGTAAACAACTAAAATGTTGAAGCAGCTCAGGACCTGGATGAACACTCAGAAGCTGAAACAGCTTTGAAATTATTGCTAAAATCGGCCTGTATTAACAACATGAAAAGTTAGTGAAAACTCTTTTAGCTAATGAAAAATAACCATCTAGATGAAAGGTCTGACTCCTAGATATCAGCAATGGGAATCGCTTCACTGTGTGTCAGGACTTCACGTGGTCTTTTTATACATGAACTCTTAGCAGCTATAGTTAACAACATAAAATCTGAATAAACCAAGACAGTCAAAATAAAATCACACGTATAAGTGAAATATCTGAGTAGCAAATGTGTTTACTGTAAGTTTAACCATATAAATTTGATTGCTTAGATCTACACTGTAGAATGTGAAATTTGGATTTCATATATTTTCCTCTCAGGTTATTACATCCAACTTCTTGCATGTTTTCTCTGCTTTCCCCACTAAACAAAGTGTAACCATATTTTTAAAATATTGCAACATAATGGTGAGGGACTTTCAAGAACACAGACCAAGTTTTGTATCTATTGGCATTTGATAATTGATGCTGAAAATGTTCTCATTTTTCCTTCGGATATATGCTAGGTATTACTTATGTACTAGTGAATGACGCACATATGTATATATATGCAGCACTGATTGGACTCTCTATATTTTTACTTAATGAAATAAAACTTGTCAGTTAGTTGGGAGAGATTTATTGGAAGTTCCAAAACGAATCCAGAATGTTATATTGGGGCACATATGATTCTGATATATTTCATACATGAATAAAAATGTCAAAGAATAAACTCATTCTGAAAAATAAAAGTAACAACTTAACATATGGTTAGAATTTTCATGGAAATGATTATTCCACACTGTGCATTATTCTCCCATAATTTCTACTCTTTCATTTCTTGACTCTCCCATTTTTTATTAGGATAGACACTTTCATTTATACACTATAATGCATTGATATACATAATTGCATACAGGAATGCAATATCTAAGAAATACTAATGAGATATTCATATTTTATCTACACATATTTATAATAAAATTAATATATGAGAATGTTCATGTCATTAACACATCTGTGGCTGATGATTCTGTAACCATTCTCACCACTTTGACCACTCATGAATGTCTGCATCAATGAATAAACATTGAACACAGAAACTTCTTGACTAAGGCTGAGAGTAGCACTAATCTATTATATAAATGTAAGTATTTATAACACATTTTGAAATCTTGAACTTCCGCAATACAATTAGGATCATTTAGGACCACAAATCCAATATGAAAATTGTTAGGGATTGCATAAGAGTCGTGCACTAATAGGTACATCTTACCTGAAGTCTGATATTGTAGGCTACAAGGTTAGACACAGTATAACATCACTGGTGTCTTTGTACTTCTTCTAGACTGCATAACATTGTTCTATATTAAAAATGGTAGCAGGTAGAATATCCTAATGAGTAGAAGGGTCCTGTACCATAGTCCTTAGCTAAGGGTGAAATGTAGAATAAATCTGACTAAGACCAAAAACTCTAGACACAACACATGCTGCCTAGGAAAACAATTCTCCATTGCTGCTTGGAGTGAAAACTGGTATGACCACTCTAGAAATCAGTCTTCGGTTTTCTCAGAAAAAATAGTAATAGTTCTACAGGAAGGCTCACAAATAACACTGTTGGACATATACATAAAACTCTGCCCCATGCATAAAGTATGTGTATTCTACTGTGTTTATAACAACTCTATTTGTAATAGCCAGAAGCTGGAAAAATAATCACCCCACATCCAGAGAACGGATACAAAAAAGGTGGTTTATTTACACAGTGGAATACTGCTCAGATATTAAAGGCAAGGAAATAATGAATTTTACAAACAAATTGATAGAACTAGAAAATATCATACTTGCATCTGATATTCCTTTTCTCTAGGTTTTCCATTTTTCAGGATTCCATTAGTTTGTGTTTACTTTATTGCATCTATTTCCATTTTTATGTATTACATCATTTTAGTTATTACCTTCACCTGTTTAATTGTATTTTTATTTATTTCCTCCTAAAGATCTCTATCTGTTCAATTGTACTTTTCTATATTTCTTAAGGGATTTATGCATTCGCTATTTAAAGGCCAACCATCATCTGTGCAAGACTGGATTTAAGATCACTTTATTGTGTTTTGATTGTGTTAGGATATCCAGGGCATGCTATAGTTGGAGTACTATGCTTTGGAGGTGTCGTGCAGCCCTCCCTCTTGTTTGTGTTCTTTCAAGTGTCTTTTAGCCATATACACCACACTGGTCCTAGATGTTCTACTTGTAGTCGGTATTGGGAGAAAGATGAAGGTCGATGGTCCTGATATGGTAGTCCCCTAATGGATATCCGTGATCTGTGTGGTTTAAGACCTGATATTCTATATGATTCTGGTCCACTTAATGTGAGCAGAGTGGTGGTGGGAGAATGTATTTCCCGCTATATGGGAGTGACCTTAGCAGTGACACACTACTTTAGGGATATGGAATCTGAAGAGGCCAACTGCTATATCCAGAAAGAACACCTTGCATTTCTACAAGAAATGCAAGGACAGAAATGCAAAGACAATGGATGGATAAGAGACTGTGGGAATGGCCAACCAACTGGCCAAGCTTGAAACCCATCCCATGGGCAAGCACCAATCTCTGACACTATTAATGATATCTTGTTATGCTTGCAGATAGGATCTTCTCATAATTATTCTCTGAGTGATTCCACCCTGCAGGTGACTAAAACAGATGCAGAGAGATCCATAGCCAAACACTGGATGGACATATAGGAGTCTTATGGAAGTGTTTGGAAGATTGAGTGATCAGAAGGAGATAGGAACACCAAAGGAAGACCAACAGGATCAACTAACCTGTACATTGGGGGTTTTCAGAGACTAAACCACCCACGAAAGGGCATACAGGGTCTGGAATTAGAACCCCTGATCTTATGAAGAAGATGTGCAGTTCAGTCTTCCTGTGAATCCCCCAATAACTAGAGTGGGTGATATCCCTCAAGCTGTTGCCCTCCTTTGGATCCTGTTCCTCTAACTTGTCTGCCTTATCTGGCCACATTGGAAGAGAATGTGCCTAGTAATGCTGACACCTGATGTGTCAAGATAGTGGGATACATAGGGAGGCAAGGGCTCCACCCTCTCAGAGGAAACAGAGATAGGGAGATAATGTGTAAGAGGGGAACCAGATGATGTAAAATGAATAAGCTAAATAATTAATGAAAATTAACCCGAAACCTAGAAATTTAGTGTTCCAAATTGACCTCAGTAAGATGAAAATATGCAAAAATATAAATAATAACCAATGCATATGGATACAGAAAAAATAGTAATCTTTGCTTGCTTTTAATATTACTAGTGTAGTGACTTTGGAAATCAGTTTGAAAATGTCAGTAAAATAGTGAAAAACAAAACAAAACAAAATAAGAACAATGGTGCTATGTATCAGCGCCATCCCTCCCAATCATGTACTCAAGTGACTACATATATTATTACACAATATTATACATGAATTGCACATTCGTGTTTATTGCTGCTCCATTAACAGCAGCTGAGAAATGGAATCCACCTAGATTTGTAACAAAAGACAAGTAGATATTTATAATGTGGAATGTATAGGCAATGGAATACTATAAAAAGTATTGAGTGGAACTAAAAAAAAGATAAGCTGAGTGGGGTCAACTGAGTTCATATAACAAATGCTTCATTTTACCTTTCATATAGTTTGTTTATTTGACTATTTTAATTGGGTGTTGAATTTGTAGACGATGAGAGAATAACATGTATATAATGTAGATGTATATATGAGCATATACATCTACAGATAGATATAGATAGAGATAGAGATAGAGATAGAAAGAGAGATAGAGAGATAGAGATAGAGATAGAGAGAGAGAGAGAGAGAGATAGAGAGAGAGAGAGAGAGAGAGAGAGAGAGAGAGAGAGAGATAGAGATAGGTATATAATTACCTAAGTATTTTTTTAATGTGGGTCTTGACCATTACTGCGAATTTTAATGTGTTCTTGACTCTTTGCCTGTTCTTGGGTATTTTTCTTCTTTTTTGGTTTTCGTGTCCAAATACAACATAATATGTATTCCTTTATTTTGCTATATTTTAGTTTCTCAAGTTTCGTTGTTATCTTTTAGAAGCTGGTTCATTTCTACTGAGAGATAGAAAGTGAGTATATCCACAGGGGTGCAGGGAGGCAGGGAGGAATTCTGAGGAGTAGGAAGGAACCAAAATATATTCAGGATATATATTGTATGACAAAAGAATCTCTTTTCAATAAAAGGGAAAACTAAAAATGAAAGTGAAGAAGAGGATGAAGAGGAAGAAGGGAAAAGTGAAGGAGGAGAAGGAAGAAGAAGAACAAAGAAGAAGAAGAAGAAGGAGGAGGAGGAGGAGGAGGAGGAAGAGGAGGAGGAGAGGAAGAAGGGGAAGGAGAATGGGAAGAAGGGGAAGAAGGGGAAGAAGGGGAAGAAGGGGAAGAAGGGGAAGAAGGGGGAGAAGGGGGAGAAGGGGGAGAAGGGGAAGGAAACAATAGGGTCCTAATAATTAAAGGAGATGATGAAATAAAACAGAGATAAAAAGAATTCATATAGATGAGGCAGAATGTTTTAAATGTGAAGTGGTGTTGGTAAATGGAGAATAAGGCAATGGTGTAGTATAAATCAAAGTTAAGTGTTATGAGTAAGGTAAGATGAAATCTAGGATCATTCAATGTTGGGATACTAGGAGTAAAGGACAGAGCATTATTAAGTAAAAAGGGACAAAAGTTATAATTTTAATTCTATGGCAAACTGTTGATAAATAATGAAGAGTGAATATTTGGCTAGTATATATTTGGGAATATCTATGTGTTAATGCAATAATTTTATGTTCAGGTTAATATAGAATTTATAGATCTGCTGATACAGTATTTTTATCAAAAATGATAAATTCAAAGAAAATCTATGAAAAAGTTGTGATATGCAGCTAAGACTTGGAGTTTTCTTATTAGCATTGTTCCAGTGATCTGCAGTGGGTCATGATTTAGGGTGATGTGAGATACATGTTTGCAGAAAGCCGAGTAGAAAGAACAGGGATGAACTTTGTGTTTTATTTTGACTTAGGTATATTTGAACAGAGGTACCTACATGTGTAGACAGTGTAGATCCCAGAAGACACGAGGTATTAATTGAACATGTCAGTGCCAGTCACAGGATAACTCAATGTGAGTTAATGGTCAGAGAGTCCTCATAGGTGCCACAAAAGTATAAAGTATTTTAGTTTGTCTAGGTTACATAATAACGCCATAATGAACCTCATTTCTGAGAAAGAATTTAAACACTGGATAGATTTTAAGAGCCAAAGGAATGGCATGACTCCAGGGAAACTATCTTCCAGATATAACAGGACTCATGCACATATGAACTTAAAGAGACTGAGACTGCGTACACAGGGTATGCACAGACTCAAACCAAATGAAGACCCTGTGAGAGAAGGACAGGGCCACAAGTTCTCACCTCTAAAGAAGTTTCTGAAACTGAACCTCACAGGCAAAGGAAAAATTTGTTTTCTCCAATGGAGCATCATTGGGCTTATTAACCACACTTAAGGACAGACACATGTCCAGGAACAGAAGGTCAACAAAAATGAACTCATCTATATTGTTGTACATATTTATTCTCATGTCAATTTGTGCATTTTTCAACTTTTCTTTTTCTATATGTTTGCATAGTGCAGTTTTATGAGTTTTCTTTTGTATTTGAGAGTTTGTGTGTGTGTGTGTGTGTGTGTGTGTGTGTGTGTGTGTGTGTGTGTGTGCATGTGGGTATTTATTATTAATTGAAATGTTTTTGATTTGTCTTTAATTTTTTTACATTATTTTTCCTTTCTCCAGAGAGAAAAAAAGGCTGTGTTGTTGAGTTTATGAGAAAGGAGCTGTCATAAGTTTGGGGAAGGGATCAGGGATATGAATAAATTGTATGTATTTTTTTCAAAAAATATATAAGAATATACAAAGAAAATATAAATTATTGATGAGCTTAACAAGGAATCTTCACTGACTTTGAGCACAAAATCATTATTTGTCAATCACAATTAGTACAAATCAGTTATTAAACTCAAAAAAGGAAATCACAGAGGATACACAGCTGACCCTTAGAAGCTGAAACATTTTTGAACTTAGGGCTGAAATATGACTGAATTAACAATAATGGATGTATATTTAATGCAAAAAAAAACTGCTTAGAGAAAAGCAAAGCAACTAACCAGGTGAAATCTCAGAATCTTAGAGATCTGCAATGAGAATCACAGGAGAACTGCAGCAACTCTCGGAGACTATGCCACCAACCAAAGAACACATATGAGCTAGACTGAAACCCCTAGCACATATGTAGTAAAGGACTGCCTTGTCTGGAACCAATGGTACTGGATGAACCTAATTCTGCATTGATGCAATGACCTAGGAAAGCAGGAGACAGGAGGAGTGAGAAGGTGGGAGGGAGCTCCCTCTTTGAGGCAAAAGGAAGAGAGTATAAGGTGAAGAACTCTTGGATAGAGGACTCAGCATAGGGCCAACATTTCAAATATAAGCATATAAATTTTTTTTTGAAGAAGGATATTGGAGAGATCTTATACTAGAAACCTAAATATACACCTTAAAGATTTGGGCAGAATAAAAAGCAAGAACACTCAAGAGAAGCATACATCACAAAATAATCAAATACAGGACAGAAAACAATCCAAAAGAAAAGGAACAATAAAACAGTCAAGCGAATCACAAGCAGGTTATGTGAGAAAATCAACAAGACAGACAAAACTTAAGCCAAATTAATGAAAAGACAGACAGACAGTATCCAGACGAAAACATCAGAAATGACAAAGGATATAGGACAACAAACATTGAGGAAATTGACAGAAATTTAAGTGTTACTTCAAATGTGAATATTACACAAAATTAAGAATATAAACAAACATTTACCTAAACCTGAATGAAGAGCAGATCGTCCTGCCTGCCCCACTGTGACAACTCAGCCTTCCAGGCTCAGATGAGGTCTGCTCTAAAAGGCCATAAAAGAGTAAAAGAATGAAAGAAAATGGTACCAAGAAACAAGCTGTAGCAGCCATTCTAATATCAACTAAAATCAACTATCAACCAAAAGTTATCATAAAGGATAAGGAATGAAAACTCATACTCATCAAAGGAAAAATCTACCAGGATGAACTCTCAATTCTAAGCCTGTTATATTCTAAGAGCCTAGTACTTCTGTGGGACTACACAGCAGAGTAATCAAAGCATGGAGATGTCACATAAGACTTAATGCTGAAAGGACGTTTTGTTTACCCAGAAGTTGGTGGGCTTTTACAGGTCAAATTCATATTATACTTTATATATATCTAATCCAATGGAAGTTCTAGTGTTTCTAAAACTCCATGGATATTTTTACCATGCCTAATCAGAGTTTCTTTTTTTATTGCTTTATTACAAATGAAATATGTCAACAGAGATGGTCACTGGTGAGGAAGTTGATTGGCAAGGTATGGCATACTCTAGGAGCGTCCTAAATCAATATCACATGATTAATCGATGTCCATTTGCAAAGTGGACAAAAGCACTACAGGACTCTAAGGAACACACACAAAAACGGAGTATCTAAATGGATGTATCTGAGCAAGTCTACAAGCAAACCTTCTCTGAGTCTCCTCAGTCTCAGGGCAGTTTGCTACTCATCCAGGTTTTCTGACACTCTCAGGATGTGGTTGCAACACTGTGTCTTGCACAATAATAGACCGCAGAGTCCTCAGATGTCAGGCTGCTGAGCTGCATGTAGGCTGTGCTGGAGGGTTTGTCTACAGTCAGTGTGGCCTTGCTCTTGAACTTCTCATTGTACTTAGTACCACCACTATTAGGATCAATCCTTCCAATCCACTCAAGGCCTCGTCCAGGCCTCTGCTTCACCCAGTGCATCCAGTAGCTGGTGAAGGTGTAGCCAGAAGCCTTGCAGGACAGCTTCACTGAAGCCCCAGGCTTCACAAGCTCAGCCCCAGGCTGCTGCAGTTGGACCTGGGAGTGGACACCTGTGGAGAGAAAGGCAAAGTGGATGTCATTGTCACCCATGTATATGTCCAGACCTCAAGCCTGCTACTGTGAGCCCCTTACCTGTAGCTGTTGCTGCCAAGAAGAGCATGATACAGCTCCATCCCATGGTGAGGTCCTGTGTGCTCAGTAACTGTAAAGAGAACAGTGATCTCATGTTTTTTGTATCGTGTAGACAACCCTATATTTACCACTGTAGACACACAGGATTTGCATATTCATGAGCAGGATACATATTAGATAAGCACCTACTCCTGCTGGAGAAGAAGGGACATCTGGGTCAGGAATCAGGATACTGAAGCCCAAGTCCTCATCTTGTCTGTGGAAATTCATCCCATACCTCATCCCTGAACCTTGTGTTGAGGCTATGGATGTAACATTAGAGCCTGTGCACTAAAAAGATTTGCAGCTTGAGACAGTGGCCCCACTGTGACACAGTTGACAGATGGATTTACAGGTGGTTAGAAAGATGAGAATAGTGATGGGAAATCTCAAAAACAGCTAACTTATTAAAAGTCACAGCCTCCTTTCAATACATACAATTAACATTTGCCTTTCCAATATCATATACATTCGAAAAATCACCCAAATGACCAAAACAAAACATACCTCAGAAACATATACACATGATTGATTATTGCAGCATTATCAGAAGAAATAAATTATGTATATGTATGGGTCAACAGAATATTGCATCAAGAAGTCATGAATATATGTGATATACATTATGATATATATATATATATATATATATATATATATATATATATATATGTCTTTGAAGTGTTTAACAAAGAATCTTCACTGCGTTTGGACATGGAAACATTACATGTCAATCACAATATGTACATGTAAGTTAAGATAGAAAACAACAGAAGACACAGAGTCCCCTCCACATACACAGCATCTCTCTGCTGACGATTCTTGGCCCCATTGTGCCCCCTGCTGGTCCAGAACTCACCTGCAAGGAGATTTCTCATAAAGTTGCCCAGTCTGACTTGAGTTGTATGATTTGTAAAGAGTGTGCTTACTTGGTTCAGCCTCAGGAAAAATGGCTCTTTTTTATCTGGAGATGACTGGTGTCTCAGTGTCTGAATTTAAGTTGTTTCTACATTATCCTCGATAATTCTTCCAAAGTCATCCTCTTTCCTAGTGGCAGTTGAAAACAACGCTAGTAGTTCCAATTTGTAATAAAGTCTAAACAAGAGAGATCAGGGTCTGTTGCTTTCATCAGGCTGTACCTTTCACCAGAGCAGCTAAGGGCAGCAGTACAATGAGGAGTCTTGAGCTCTTATATATTGACCCATGAATCCATGTAGGAATTACTGGAGTAGTCACGTACAACAAAATGAGGAAGAACCACTATGGTACTCACAGGTAAGTTAACAGCCCAAAAGAAATTCACGTTGACAAGGAAGCAGAAAACAAGCAACTGTATTCTTCAACTCAGTCTGTTTCTCAAATTGTATGTGCATCCATTTAATGGGGTGAGGGTAGAGAGGAAATCCCCATGATGGAGAACCTAATGGGCAGAGAATTTCTGTACTTATAAAGCATTATCTCTACCAGAATAGCTTTCCAATCCAGAGTCCTCTTATTTCTGAGCAAGGCATGTAATAGTAAAGCTGTTTAGAAGTTGATGTATCACAAATGGAGGATAGATTTGGAGTGTTAACTGAGGATTGAGAGAAACCAATCACACTGTTTAGGACTAGGTGTACATATGTACTTAACTATCTAAAGTATATTTAAACATATTAAAAATACATATTATGTGAATTCAGAATATCCATATATATTGTACTTTAACTTCTGTTTCATGAATTAGATGTACATAATATTGCATGATAGAAGGAACACCAGTAGAATGCATTTTCTAGCTTCCATTCCTGATCAGAGTTCATGTGATAGCCTATAAATTGTCAGTTTACATGGCAGCATCCTCTGAGCATCAGGGACTTCATCTGTACAGGAAGATTTATCCCTACAATCCAGGGATCTAGATGGTTTTATCTTGGCATTTCATAACCCTGAGGTGCTGGGTAATGTCTATAATGCTTTACCTCATACTCTAGCTTACGTGATGCTGATGGCTCTCATAGGTTGCAATACACAGGAGTGCATGCCTACTTAAGTAGTATGGATATACGTAGATATGATACTCATATAATATCCTCAATTCACAAATGTCCAAATTCTGTAAGATTGTAAATAACATGAGTTTATTCTACCAAGTTTGACTTATATGAAGATCAAAACGCTTGCTGCTCTGGTACAATATCTCTGTAGGAACTTTCCTTGACTAAGGGACACATGGATTTGTACCATTTTTTTCTATTTTTCTACTTTCAATATGAATGATTTTCCCATCTCCTCTAGTTGACCCTTCTTTTCGTTGATCGCAAACCCCTAGCAGTTCCTTTTGGAACTGTCTATAGTTGATGATTCTGAACACGACTTAAGGGTCTGTGCACTAGTTTTACTATTTGAGGTCCCTTTGCAGAGACGATTGTGTCTGGAAAATGGCTCACATCTTCTCACTCTGATTCCTTCAAAAACTGATACACCATGATGTCCTCAATGGTCAGAAATATATTATGTATTAATATCTACTTTCCAAATGTTTTAGGGAATCTCTGGAATATTCACTCAGTAACTTACCTCTGACATAAATTACTGAAGGACTTAGCCAATTAAGCTTTCCTTACCGGATACTCTCCCTGCAAAAGGAATTTAACCTCAGTCCTGTCCTGAGAAATAAGGAATGGCTTTTCTCATCCATTTTCAGCCATAACACATATACACAATGGAGTAATACTCAGCTATTAAAATGATGAATTCATGAAATTCTTAGGCAAATGGATGGATCTAGAAAATATCATCCTGAGTGAGGAAACACAATAACAAAAGAACACACATGATATGCATTCTATGATAAGTGTATATTAACCCAGAAGCTCAAAATACCCATTATACAATTCACAGACTACATGAAGCTCAAGAAGAAAGAAGACCACAGCGTGGATACTTGGATCTTTCTTAGAAGGTGTGTCAAAACAACCATGTGAGGAGATACAAATACAAAGTTTGAAGAAGAACCTGAATGAAAGCTCACGCAGTGACTGCCTCACCAGTGGCTATATCCCATATACAGTTACCAAAACCAGATACTATTATGGATGCTAACAAGTGCTTACTGACAAGAACCTGATATAACTGTCTCCTGAGAGGCTCTACCCATGCCTGAAAAATACAAAAGTGTAGGCTCACAGCTATCCACTGGACTGAGCACAGGATCCCCAATGAAGGAGCTAGAGAAAGGAACAAGGAGTTGAACAGATTTACACAGGAGGAACATCAATATGAACCAATCAGTATGCCCAGAACTCCCAGGGAATAAACCATCAACCACAGAGTACACAATAGGGACTCAAGACTTCAGCTGCATATGTAGCAGAGAATGACCTTGTGGAACATCAATGAGAGGAGATGCCCTTGGCCTTGTGAAGTCTCAATGCTCCAGTCTAGGGGAATGCCAGAACAGGAAAGCAGGAGTGAGTGGATTCATGAGCATTGGAGGAGGGATGAGATGGGGAGTGGGTTCTGAGTGGAAATGGGGAAAGTGAGGAAACCCTACACCCCTATAGGAGGCCATGTATCTGACTCATCAGATATAAAAATTGTGACATGTACAGGACATACGGCAGCAGTAAATAGAGAAGTAATACTACACCAAGTGTGATAGCAACAGTGATGCTGTGTTGTAGGAGTTCAGGCTAAGAAAGAAACAACCCACCAAATGTCCAAGGAGATCTCAAACTGCTTAAGCTGCATAAAAATGTAGAGGCTCTAATCTTTCTAACTTAATAAACTCCTGATGTAATTTTAATAAGTCTAAAGATAAATTCGCATGATTCCAAACACCTTGCATGTGGGATTGCACATTCTCTGAACTTTATATAGTATCATTAATATTTTTTGACATGGGACAAATCCATTAATAATTAGCATGATATCCAAATATAATTTGCATTTTAATGCCTTTATTTCTTCCCTGAGGAAGTTAACCACCTCAAGTAGGTCATCTAATTTCTATGGCACTTATAATCTGTATCTTCCTAAGTATGCAATGCCATGGAAAGGTTTCTGGATAAATAATTTAAAAAATGAGCTGATGGAACACTTTGGGATAGGGTAATAGCAGCTGTAGTAGCACTGGGTATTAAAACAATCAAAGCTACAACACCTGCCATAATAAACCAGTCATGCATTTAGGCCTGGCCAACACACTTGTTAACTCTTCAATTACCTGTAAACCCTTGTCATCAAACCAATCTTCAGTAATATTTGCAGGAATAATCACAAAAGCTGGTTGTTGTAAAAACTATTACAGAATGATTAGAATAAGCTTTAAAACACAATTAGTCAAATTACAGCCAACACAAGAACACATTAAAAGTATTATTTTCAGATGTTAGAATAATGCTAATATTTCCTAATAACAGGACATAAGGCACGTGAACACATGTTGCAATAGGCCCTTCCATATCAAGCTGGACTTGATCTTTCAGGCTGAGCACTCACATCATCTAAGGCAGCACCCAACTTCCATACATGTCCTGGCTTATCCTGAGCTAGTATCTCGCCAGCAAGAATTCACTTGGACAACCGGATTCTTCCAAGGCAAAGCTTTATTGCTTTATCTGAAGGAAGACCCCAAACCCGGAAAATGGTGCTGCTTATATACCCCTCCGTGTGACGTGTCAGCTCCTGATTAGCTGATAACTCATCACCCCACTACTACGACCCGGGATGGGCAGTGACTTGGCACGAATTTACTCTTACACCTGCGCACATTACTTGTTTACCAGTTAGGCACAGTGGAGGCTCATGATGGCGATTGCTCACGGCTCTCCACACTGGCTGATAACCTGTGAGTCCATCAGAGTCCAGCACACAAAGCTGATGAGGGGAGGGAAGGTGAGGAGAGGGGACCATAGCTTAACTAGTCATACTAGCCACTCCTCTATATTCCAACCAGTCCAAAATCTTTAAGTAAGTCCTATGGTGCTGAAAAAGCTCAGGCTTATTCCCCACACATCATTTCCAGGGAATTATGATATTTGTCCATTTCCCTCATCTCACAAAGCAGAAAATACGGTGGTGCCTGATATCTCATACCCTCTAAGCCAGTGGGTAAAGTTACTCCAACACCATTTAAAGCATCTTTGCATGAGTCAAGATCTTTTCCCTGCAATGTAGTAGGAGATACTCTCAGACATTCAATAGTGTTCTACTTTGGAAAGCATACAGAGACACCAGTTCTGCATTCTTGGTAATCAATTTCTCTACTGATAGTGAAATTTCCTCCAGTAGGCATATCCATCAACTTAGTGTTGTTTACCATTAAAACAACTTCTGGGCCTTCCCGTATGTTTGGACATAAAAGTGGTGAATCAGAGTCATAGGCTCAATACAGCTTCCCTATCATCATTGGCAGAGCAGTCTATAATCTCAAAATCAGCTTCATTCTTTTCCCCAGTGTCAGCATGTTTCACCTTCCACTCTGGCAGATAGCACATTCCTTCAGCATCCTGCAGAAAAAAAAAAAGAAAAAACAATCATGCCTTTTTCTGCATATTAATATCTGATAGGGACCATGCCATATACCTGTAAGTTGGTCCTTACATTTCACCTAGGCATGAATATACTTAGTTGTAGAGTGCCATTAGATACTCAAAGCGTTCCTTGGCATCCAAATTTTAAAAATTTAAAATGAAAAGAGCTTGACTTAAATAATTGTGTGAAGTACTCTCGTATAATTCCCCCATTTTTTGTTTTATGTGTAGGGATATGTTATCATGTGCATTTAAATAAGTATATATACATATATTTAAACATAAATACATTCTACATAAATACAGATTATTCACGCATATTGTGTTCTAACTTCGGCTTCACAAACTGGCTACACCTAATGTTGAAGCATAGAAAGAGGGAAATCAATTGAATGCATGTTCTCTTTTCCATAACTGGCCTGAATCCATGTGATATCCTGTGAATTATCAGTTCACATTGCAGCATCCTCAGGAAATCAATGACTTCTGACTATAAAGGAACACGTATACCTTCAATTCAGGGAGCTAAATGGTTTTATCTTGACATTTCAGAACCCCTGATATGCTGGATAATGTCTATAATGCTGTACTTCATACTCCAGTATATTAGATGCTGGTGGCTCACATAAGTTACAGAATTGCATGCCTATTTAAGTAGTGTGGATTTACAGAGACATCCTCCTCTTAAAATATAATCCATTCACAAATATCCAGGCTCCATAAGATTATATATAGATAACATAAGCTTATTCTCCTAAGTTAAACTAATATGAGGGTCATAATACTTGCTGATCTGGTGCAAATGTCTATGCAGGATCTTTCTTTGACTAAATGGACATATTGATTTACACCATTTTCTATTTTCCCCTTTCACAGTTAATGATTTTTCCCTTCTCTTCTGATTGGGCCATATTTTCATTGATCACAAACCAATAGCTGTTCCTTTTGGAAGTGTCTATATTTGATGGCTATGAACACCACCTAAGAGACTGGCCACCATTTACAATACCAAGTTCATTTGAGGATAGGATTGTGTTTGGAAACTGGCTCACTTCTTCTCACTCTGATTCTATTACAAAATGATGCAACATGGTTTTCTCAGTGGTCAGACGCTGCTGCTGTGGGAATTTGAAGCCTAAGACTGAGTGAAATCAAAGCTCTGAATGACCTGGTATGGCACCAAACATCCATTAGCTTAAAAAAACACAGACAGATTCATTTATGAACATATTAATAAGGAACTAGGGTGAATAACAGGATGAGAAAGCTCTTAACCTAAGAGGAAACAGGAAACCACAGAGGCAAGAGGAAAACTGCGGCCATACCCTCTTATGATATAATAGGAAGGAACAGAGCTGAACACCAGCCTGAAATACTTTACAGTTGAAAACTGAGGCTGTAACAACATGCTCTTCGAGCACAGTAGTATGTGGCAGTATCTGCAGTGTCCACAGTGGTGATCTTGAGGAATACCTGGTTGTTGGAGGTATCCTTGGAGATTGTGAGCCGGCTCTTCAAGGATGGGTTATAGTGCTTGTCATCATCCCAATAAATGTGTGCCAGCCACTCCAGACCCTTCCCTGAAGGCTGACGAATCCAGCTCACACCCATACCAAAAGTGCTCAGTGAAAACCCAGAGAAAGAACAGGTCAGACTGAGGGTCTGGGAGGGCTGCAATATACCAGGGCCAGACTCTTTCAGAGTAACCTGGGATAGGACATCTGTGGCACACTAGGAGGTAAACAGGCCCAGCTTTGGCTTTTCAACCCAAGGTTGGGTGGATACAGGAGAGATTTGCATTCCTGCCTCAGGTGCTGCCTCTGATGGTATACTTAAGTTTTAGGTCTCAAGAGGTATGAATCTATGATGGGAGATGCAGGAGTCCTCAAAAGAGTTCATTTCTGCTTCCCACAGAGAGGATGTAACACACAAGGCCAGGTTTCTCAGTACACAACTCCTCTGTTGAGTGATGCTGGGATGCAGTAGATTTGAGAGAGACCCTCACTCTCTAACACAAAGGGCCCAGACTCTGTTCACTCATGTAGGAATCACTTCCATATGATTTCCATGGAGGACAGATGAGACTCAAAGGGGAGATTTTACTCCTACCTTGATGATATTCTGTGTGTGTCTTACCACTATTTCTTTTTCCACAAAATTGATACAGTAATTGTATACTTCTTGCATAATGTAAGGGTATATACCATTCTAGGCTGGCAATTTTAAATACTATAATTCCCTGAAAGAGAGTAATTTAATTGACTTTATTGATGTGTCAAATTCCTGGCTCACATATTTGAGATTTCCATTTATTCAACAATCAGTAGCTTCACCATTATATTAACCTGTATTTGTGACAACTTTAAAATCAGCAGGAGAAAGCACAAACTCTAAACATGGAGAAAATTATTCAATTCTCTCAGTTGCTGATGATCTTGGAAGGAGGCACAGTTGTCAGAAGATTCTGGAAGGCACACCACACAACTTTACAGTATTTTTTCAATGCCTTAGGAAATGTTAAAACACAATTATTCCTCTTTATTCTTATCAGTATTGAGGTCTTAGAACTTAGAGAGAATAAGGTTTGCCTAACTTTGATAAGTTTATGCAGTGGTTGGTTGGCGTGATTGAATATATGGAAAACATGCTTGAGTAGATGACTGATTTCATTAAAGAAGTCTACACCAAAATCAATCAAGTTCCTTTAATGAATAAAACATCTTCATATTTTCAGATGTTTGAAAGATCAAAATATCAAGGTATGTCCAAACAATAAATTAACATCTTAGTACAAAGTTTTATAACACAAGAAATAGAAAACAATCCCAGAATGCTGATTAATGTCTAAAGACCTGAACCCTTAGGGTAAGGTTACAATAAGACCTGCACTAACAATTGGGTTCCTTTTCCAGGGGGTTGGCAATGTTAACATGGCTTTTTATCTACTAGTAAATTATGTATCTTGAAATAGAAGAATTTCTGACAGTGTCTCCATGAGACTCAAAGATCATCATGTACATCCTCGTCAGGGAGGAGGAAGGGCCAACAGAAGGCAAAGATTTTGAAATGTATGACACAGAGACTAAGTAGCCAGCTTTGGATGAAGGGACCAGAGTGCCAGAAAAACAAGTATTGCCGGTTCCTGAATATTAGAAAGTAAAACAAGAGACTCTTCAAAAGACTGACTATCATATCTAATCAGGATCACAGATGTTGAGTTTCACATGCTTTGTTCATGGAAGGCATAAAAATGTGATATAAGCTACATTGAAAGAAGACATTTTCCCTGAGTTTTTCACATGTGCTTGAAGTAGTTCTCGGTACAAGATCATGAATGTGCAGACAGAGATATGACCATCATGATACAAAAAATTATATACACAAATATATTCAAACAAGATTTTATAAATATTTATACATAAAGCACTGTGGGCTCAAAAATTAGAAAATATTTCTCTAAATTAGGGTCACATTCACTTTTTCACTTACATTATTTCGCTGATATTCTTTACAGCTTCCAAAATTCCTGTACTCAGGTGTACTCAGCAAAGAGAGCTTATTTCCAACTCAACTTGAGAGTTTATTTTTTCTAATCAGTGCCATAAGTATTTCTGGGTCTGCACGTTCATCACAAGGACATTTAAGTGGGGACTGCAGACTGAACATGTAATAACTAAGGTGGAATTACCAATCCATCCTACAGACACTCTCAAGTGCTTGGATTGAAAATGACTGTACTGAGCAATTTGACAACAAAAGGACATCAAGGGGATAAAAATTGGTAAAAAAAAGAAGTCAAAATATCACTATTTGCAGATGATATGATAGTAAATATAAGTGACCACAAACATTCCACCAGAGAACTCCTAAACCTGATAAACAGATTCAGTGCTGTAGCTGGATATAAAATTAACTCAAATAAATCAATGTTCTTTCTCTACACAAAGGATAAACTGACTGACAAAGAAATTAGGGAAACAACTCCCTTCACTATAGTCACAAATAATATAAAATTCCTTGGTGTGACTCTAACTAAGGAAGTGAAAGATATGTATGATAAGAATTTCAAGTTCCTGAAGAAAGAAATTGAAGAAGATCTCAGAAGGTGGAAAGATCTCCCATGCTCATGGATCAGCAGGATTAATATACTCAAAATGGCAATCCTGCCAAAAGCAATCTATAGATTCAATGCAATCCCCATCAAAATTCCAAATCAATTCTTCACTGAGATAGAAAGGGCAATTTGCAAATTCATCTGGAAAAATAAAAAGCCTAGGATAGCAAAAATTATTCTCAACAACAACAACAACAACAACAACAACAACAAAAATCGCTGGTGGAATCATCATTCCTGACATTAAGCTGTACTACAGAGTAATTGTGATAAAAACTGCATGGTACTAGTACAGTGACAGACTGGTAGATCAATGGATAGAATTAAAGACCCAGAAATTAATCCACACTGCTATGGTCACTTCACCTTTGACAAGGGAGCTAAAACCATCCAGTGGAAAAAAGACAGCATTTTCAACAAATGGTGATGGCACAACTGGTGATTATCATGTAGAAGAATGCGAATTGATCCATTCTAATCTCCTTGTACAAAGCTCAAGTCTAAGTGGATCAAAGACCTCCACATAAGATGAGAGACACTGAAATTAATAGCGAAAAAGTAGGGAAAAGCCTCGAAGATATGGGTACGGGAAAAATTCCTAAACACATCAACAATGGCTTGCACTGTAATATCAACAATTGACAACTGGGACCTCATAAAATTGCAGATCTCCTGTAATGCAAAAGACATTGTCAATAAGACAAAAAGGCCACCAACAGATTGGGAAAGGATTTTTACAAATCCTAAATCTGATAAGGGACTAATATCAAAAATATACAAAGAACTCAAGAACTGGACTCAAGAAATTCAAATGACCCCATTAAAAATGGGGCTCAGAGCTAAACAAAGAATTCTCAACTGAGGAATACCAAATGGCTGAGAAGCACCTGAAAAAATGTTCAACATTCTTAATCCTCAGGGAAATCCAAATTAAAACAACCCTGAGATTCTACTTCACACCTGTCAGAATGGCTAAAATCAAAAATTCAGGTGACAGCAGATGCTGGCTAGGATATGGAGAAAGAGGAATACTCCTCCATTGTTGGTGGGATTGCAAGCTTGTACAACCACTCTGGAAGTCAGTCTGGAGATTCCTCAGAAAACTGGACATAGTAATTCCAAAAGATCCAGCAATACCTGTCCTGGGCATATACCCAGAAGTTCCAACAGGTAATAAGAACACATGCTTCCCTATGTTTATAGCAGCCTAATTTACAATAGCCAGAAGCTGGAAAGAACTCAGATGTCCCTCAACAGAGGAATGGATACAGAAAATGTGGTACATTTACACAATGGAGTACTACTCAGCAACAGATTTATGAAAATCTTGGACAAATGGATTTATCTAGAGGATATCATCCTTAGTGAGGTAAGCCAATCACAAAAGAAGTCATTAGATATGCACTCACTGGTAAGTGGATATTAGCCCAGAAACATAGAACATCTAAGATACAATTTGCAAAACACACAAAAAAAATCAAGGAAAGGGAAGACCAATGGGTGGATACTTCATTCCTCCTTAGAATAGGGAACAAAATACCCATGAAAGGAGTTACAGAGACAAAGTTTGGAGTTAAGACCAAAAGATGGACTATCCAGAGACTACCCCACCTGAGGATCCATCCGATAATCAGTCACCAAACCCAGACACTATTGCACAATGAAAGAAAGATTTTGCTGAAGGGACCCTGTTATAGTTGTCTCATATGAGGCTATGCCAGTGCCTGGCAAATACAGAAGTGGATGCTCACAGTCATCTATAAGATGGATCACAGCGCCCGCAATGGAAAAGCTAGAGAAAGCACCCAAGGAGCTGAAGGGGTCTGCAACTCTATATGTGGAACAACAATATGAACTAACCAGTAACCACAGAGCTCATATCTCTAGCTGCATATGTAACAGAAGATGGCCTAGTCGGCCATCACTGTGAAGAGAGACCCCTTGATATTGCAAACTCTATATGCCCCAATACAAGAGAATGCCAGGGCCAACAAGATAGAGTGGATGGGTAGGGGAGCCGGGCAGAGGGAGGGCATAGGGAAATTTCAGGATAGCATTTGACATGTATATAAAGAAAATATCTAATAAAAATAAATACATTTTAAAAAATAAAATGACTGTACTATCATGGGATTCATCTCAGGTAGGTATGTTATATATGGATGTTGTGAGTAATAGGATCCCAACATGCTCAGAGTACAGCAGCAACCAGACATTCCTTTAGATAACATGGAAAGTCTGCTACCAGAGACAGAATCTAATCTCATGAGGTGCAAATCACATTCTGGCAGTGAAAAGAATGTGAATCTCTTATCAGAAACTGTTAGGAATCTCAGGTGTATCCCCAATAGCCTGGAATTCAAAAAATTTTAACAGTGGACAACTCATTTTTGATAAGCTAATTAAATGTTCTAAGAGTAAATCTGAAAAGTAGGATAGATTTATCACAAACCTGAAACATCACATCAGATTGAAGGACTCTCATCCAAAAACACAAGACAGGAGATTGAAGAAGCCAGTGCCAGGAATGCTGTAAACAATAAAGGAGACCCCGGAATCCAGAGATTATAAGGAAGATTGTCTATATTCTGATGTATTTGGTATTAATATGGTATAAAGTCACCTCTTCACTAACTTCATAATCCTTTTTCCCCAACTCAATAAAAAACATATATGTTGAGGCTTAATATTACTAATTTAGAAAAAAAAAACACTTTAGGGCAAAACATACGGAAAAGTAAGTGATGAAAATAAAATGTAAGGAAGACCAGGCTGTGAAAATGTGCCCAGCATTTCCCCCTCTCCTTTCCCTGAGCTGAGGGTTTCATGTGCCAGTGGGACCCAGGTGTACTACACTTTCCCAGCAGAGCTGCATTAGTTCAACATTGTGAATGGAACAAGAAGAGCCGTGTTCCCAAGTCACAATCAGACATAGTTTCCAACTGAGAAAATCCCTCCTGCCAGTGGAAAGAAGTTACAGATAGATTTACAGATGTAGCTGACTATGATAGTGATGACCAAACATTTGACACATCATGTTTGAAATTCTCTGTCATTCTGTCATTTGCATATGTAATTTGTTTATGGCCTTCAAATAAGGTTAATATGCAATGAATAAAACATATGCACAATTACTTAACAAAGAACTATTTCTGTCCTAAATTGGTAGTCTTGCCACAGGAGCTCCATCACATGTATTGTATGGTCACTGAAGTGTGTGATATTTGGAAAGGAAGCCTCAGAGTCTCCTAGGACTGCCTCACTCTCACTCTCCAGATCTTCCTCTGCACCTGTTACTGTTTCTTTCTTAGTGAAAGTTGAATCTACACCACCCCCTGCTGGTCCTGTGCATCCTCAAAGGGACTTGTTTCTGTGCACACAGGGAACCTGTTATATGTGTCTTCAAATCTCCATTTTAGTGTTGGCAGAGCTCTGCTTCAGTTCTTGAATGGGTAAACTGACATTCTGATGGATTCTTCAGTAACTGCTAAACACTTTGTAAAGATCTAATTCTCCTTTCTTTCAGGGCACATAGGGCCTGAAGGTGAGCAGCTATGAAGAAGCTCTCACCTCCCAATAGTCATGAGCCATTGTCACACAGTGCAGAGGTCCACATGAGCATGAGGTGGGTCTTGAAGCAAGGTGAGAATGAGAGTGCCTCTAATTCAATAGTGACTCTGGGTCACAGTAGTGGATGCAAGGAGTATGATCAAGTGCTCTCTCTTAACCCAAGGATTCTCAGCATTCTTCCTTCTCCTCTTCTTATGCTTTTGCCCTCCTGCTTTTTCCCATTCTTTTGCCTTCTCTCCTTTCATTCTTTCTCCCATCCAAAGAGCCTGAACCAAGTCTTTTATCTACTAATGTTACATCATAAGACTTTGACCATTATTAATAATTGTTTTAAAGTTCCTCAAATTTACATAAATTCTATGATCACAGCTCCAACCCCTGCTTCCTTAAAACAGAAACTAAACACAAAGCAAACGAACATTTCCTTACAGGAGTTACACAGCCTATTCTTCACTGACAGCTGGGCACAGCTCTTGTGATTTCCTGGTAGAGCAGACAGCAGTCCTTTGTAACTGTTTTCATGTAAGAACAGGAATGAATTTTTACAAAGTTATAATTTATGCATGTAAAGCAGCCAGCACTTTCTAGTATATATCTAGTCATTGTCATCCTGAATCCTAGAAGTAACTAGGAAAACAAACTACTAGCTTTCTGTATGCATGGACATCATCTTTGAAATATTCTAATCTTTATTTCCTCATCCTAAAGATTCCATAGCCTAGTCTAATCTCCTTCAAATGTTATTTGTTTCTAGATATATACAAGTCTTTACTTATAAAATAAATCTGTCATTTGCTTGTATTTTATAAATTCCTTTTTTATCTATTCATGCCTTTTAATCTTGAGACCACTTTCACTCTCTATCCTTAATATGTCCAAGTTCATCCTGGCAAATTAATTCAGCAGCCATTGGACGGGAGGGTACATGTATCTCCTCACGTTTCCAAATTCAAGTCAATGAACTCTTTCTACAAAGGAGCATGTTGGCTTTTATGGCTTTGGGGTTATGTTGTCTAGATCCTTTCCCATGTCCCTAAATGCCAAGCAGAAATCCTTTTCCTTGTCCTCCAAAGCCTCACAACCAACTCTATTCCTCATTCCTGAGAAGCACATCTGTTTCATTTATTGTGGAGTGATTTGCTCTGAGTAATGAGAGGAAGTATATTCACCAGAAAGAGAGATCGAAAGTAAAGTAGTCAAGTGTAGATCAATTTCAGGCCAAGAGCAGTCATCAGAACACATGGGCAATATAGGAATCAATGGGCTAGCAATGCTCCAGGGACAGGAACTGTGTCAGAATCCCCCTTCCACAGCCATGCCAGATTCTCATGTATCGCCTCATGTGAATCAACAGAGCTGACCCACAGGCCTTCTAGTATTATATAACATTTGTTCACATTCTGCTCACAGAGGGAGACAAATACCTTAGAGATTGATCCCAGTAATAGTCTTTATAGGAATTTTTAAGGACTGAGAATTCTATTTGAAAAAGAAAACATTTTAATTGTTTATTTCTTCATTTGGTTTTCATTCATTAACTCTCCGTTTTGAAAATTTCATACATGTATATAATGCACTCTAGTGACTCTCACCTCTCTTCTCTTTCACCTAGCTCTGTCAAATCTCACTTTGAAGTTAGGTTTAGAGGATTGACACCAAACCAGTTCTCCCCAGAGCTTGGGGAAGGAAGTCTCTCAGTGGAGGTTGTGGCAGGTAGACACCATGCCGTCATCATGGGCAAGGGTGACCCCAGCAAGCTGTGCGGTAAAATGTTCTTGTACACCTTCTTCATGCATGGGGTAAAATGTTCTTGTACACCTTCTTCATGCATGGGGTAAAATGTTCTTGTACACCTTCTTCATGCATGGGGTAAAATGTTCTTGTACACCTTCTTCATGCATGGGGTAAAATGTTCTTGTACACCTTCTTCATGCATGGGGTAAAATGTTCTTGTACACCTTCTTCATGCATGGGGTAAAATGTTCTTGTACACCTTCTTCATGCGTGGGGTAAAATGTTCTTGTACACCTTCTTCATGCATGGGGTAAAATGTTCTTGTACACCTTCTTCATGCATGGGGTAAAATGTTCTTGTACACCTTCTTCATGCATGGGGTAAAATGTTCTTGTACACCTTCTTCATGCATGGGGTAAAATGTTCTTGTACACCTTCTTCATGCATGGGGTAAAATGTTCTTGTACACCTTCTTCATGCATGGGGTAAAATGTTCTTGTACACCTTCTTCATGCATGGGGTAAAATGTTCTTGTACACCTTCTTCATGCATGGGGTAAAATGTTCTTGTACACCTTCTTCATGCGTGGGGTAAAATGTTCTTGTACACCTTCTTCATGCATGGGGTAAAATGTTCTTGTACACCTTCTTCATGCATGGGGTAAAATGTTCTTGTACACCTTCTTCATGCATGGGGTAAAATGTTCTTGTACACCTTCTTCATGCATGGGGTAAAATGTTCTTGTACACCTTCTTCATGCATGGGGTAAAATGTTCTTGTACACCTTCTTCATGCATGGGGTAAAATGTTCTTGTACACCTTCTTCATGCGTGGGGTAAAATGTTCTTGTACACCTTCTTCATGCATGGGGTAAAATGTTCTTGTACACCTTCTTCATGCATGGGGTAAAATGTTCTTGTACACCTTCTTCATGCATGGGGTAAAATGTTCTTGTACACCTTCTTCATGCATGGGGTAAAATGTTTTTGTACACCTTCTTCATGCATGGGGTAAAATGTTTTTGTACACCTTCTTCATGCATGGGGTAAAATGTTCTTGTACACCTTCTTCATGCATGGGGTAAAATGTTCTTGTACACCTTCTTCATGCAGACCTACAGGGAGGAGCACAAGAAGAAGACTTGTGGGACTCCTTTGGCGAGTTCTCCAAGAAAAGTAGAAGGAAAAGTATAAGTTTAAAGATTTGGCCAAGAGTGACAAAGTTTGTAATGACAGGGAAATGAAGAACTATGTTCCTCCCAAAGGTGATAAGAAAAGAAAGAAAAAAAGATCCAAATGATCAGGAAAGACCCATGTCTGCCTTCTTTCTGTTTTACTATGAACAGTGCCCAAAGATCAAAAGTGAACACCCTGTCCTGTCTATTGGAGAAACTGCAAAGAAACTGGTTGAGATGTGGTCTGAGAAAATTGCTAAAGATAAGCAACAATATGAGCAGAAAGCAGCTAAACTAAAATAGAAGTATGAAACGGAAATTGAAGCAAACCATGCCAAGGGCAAAAGTGCAATAGGAAAAGAAGAGTCCTAGTAAGCCAACAATCTCAAAGTAGAAGAAAGAACCAAAGATGAGGAAGGGGAGAAAAAGGAAGAAGATGAAGAAGATGAAGAGGAGGAGGAGGAGGAGGAGGATTAAGAATAAGTGGCAGTCCTAAAGTGTGGAGTTTATGTACTCAGGCAATTATTTTGCTAAGAATGTGAAATTCAAGTACAACTCAACATTAGTTTCAGTATAAAAACTGTACAGATTTTTTTATATAGCCGATGAGATTCTTTGTAGGGAAAATACTTTTTGTTTATTGGATATTTTCTTTATTTATATTTCAAACGTTATTCCCTTTACTGGCTTACCTCCATTCCAGAAATACCCTATCACAGGCTTCCTTCCCCTACTCCTATTGGGGTTGTCCTCCATCCACGCACCATCTCCCCCCTCCCTGCCCTTGATTCCCCTATACTGGGGCATCTATCTAGCCTTCATAAGACCAAGGACTTCTCCTCCTATTGATGCATAACAAGGCCGTCCTCTCCTACATATGCAGATGAAGCCATGTTATTCTTTTGTTGATGAATTAGTCCCTGGGAGTTCTGGGGGTTCATGTTGGTTGATATTGTTGTTATTCCTGTGGGGTTGCAAACTTCTTCAACTTGTTCAGTCCAGTCTCAATCTCCTCTGTTGGGAACCCGGTGCTCAGTAAAATGGTTGACTGTGAACATACACCTCTGTATTTGTAAGGCTCTGGCGGGGCCTCTCAGGAGACAGTCATATCAGGCTACTTTCAACATCTACTTCTTGGCATCCACAAGTGTCTGGGTTTGGTAACTATATATGTGATGAATCTCCAGGTGGGACCATCCCTGGGTGGCCTTTCCTTCATTCTTTGTTCTATATTTTATCTCCATATTTTCTCCTCTGAGTATTTTGTGCTCCTTGTAAGAAGGACCAAAGCATCCATCCTTTGATCTACCTTCTTATTGAGCTTCATGGGGTCTGTGAATTGTATCCTGATTATTTGGACCTATTTTGGCTAATATCCAGTTATCAGTGAGTGCATACAATGTATTTTCTTTTGTGATTGGGTTACCTCACTCAGGATGATATTTTCTAATTCTCTCCACTTGCATGAGAATTTCATGAATTCATCATTTTTAATAGCAGAATAGTACTACAATGTATAACTGTCCCATATTTTCTGAATCCATTCCTCTATTTAAGGACATCTAGGTTCTTTCCAGATCCTGGTTATTATAAATAAGGCTTCTATGAACATAGTGGAGCATGAACCCTTATTACATATTGGAGCATCTTCTGGGTCTATGCCCAGGAGTGGTATTGCTGGGTCCTCAGGTACTACTATGGTCAGGTTTCTGAGGAACAGTCAGACTGATTTCTACAGTGCTTGTACCAGTGTACAATTACACCAGCAATGGAGTTTTCCTCTTTGTCCATATCTTTGCCATCTCTGATAAAATCTGAGTATTTAAACTTAGCCGTTGTGACTGGTGTGAGGTACAATCTCAGGGTTGTTTTGATTTGCAATTCTCTGATGACTAAGGATGTTTAACATTTCAATTTCATCTTGTCCATTTGATATTCCTCAGTTGAGAATACTTTGTTTAGCTCTATACCATATTTTTAATAGGGTTATTTGGTTCTCTGGAGTCTAATTTTTGAGATCTTTGTATATTTTGATATTATCCCCCTATCAGATGCAGGATTAAAAGAGATCTTTTTGCTAGTCTATTTGTTGCCATTTTATTCTCTTGACAGTGTTTTTTTGCCTTACAGAAGCTTTGCAAATGTATGAGTTCCCATTTGTCAATTCTTCAGCTTAGAGCCTAAGCTATTGGTATTCTGTTCAAGAAATTTGAGACTAGGAACACATTTATGGGACTAGATACTAACATATAACCTCAGAATCTACCTTAGTTAGCAATACATAAATTGAGTTGATAAATGAGTTCTGTGAAAAGTCATTTAGTATTACTTTTGTCCATCATATAGGAATTACACTAATGTGACTTTATGTCAGGAGCCATTTCCCTACTTCTGTGAATGCCTGTCTGTCAGGCAGAGTCAAGGCAGAAGGGAAGAATGTAACACTAATCAGAGAGGAATCAACTGATAGGCTTCCGGATGGGAATAGATATCCAATGTATGTCACCCATTGTCTGCCAGATTGTGACATTTTTCTCACAATACTGTAAAGTATATTATGAGGGTTTGTATATTCTAGGCCCAGGGAGTAGAAGGATTAGAAGGTGTGCCCTGTTGGAATAGGAGTGTCAAACTGGGTGTGGGCTACAACCCTAAATAAGACAGAAGTTTGGTACTATCGACCAGGGTATTGCTTTAATATGTGTGACTATGCTTTTGTTTGGAAGAATGTGGATTTTGGAACTTTGGATGTAGAAAGCATTGGAATCCTTTAAGCATGGCTTAATGGACTATCCAAGAAGGAATATGGAAGCCTTTGTTGAGGTTGGTGGAGAAGAATTTCATTATGTGTTCTAGAGACTATGTTTGTGGTATTTTTGTAAATATGTGAGTAATTTTTGTCCTTGTCTGAAGAGTCACCCTGAGTCTAAGGTGAAGAGACTCATTAATTGCATCCATCATAGACTTCTTCTGAGCTTAAGTGTCATGAAGAACATTTTTAAAAAGCATAGCAAGCTGAGAAAGGGAATATAAAATATAGGGTGTGAGCACTGATGGGACACCACAAAGTGAAATGGCATTGAATCCTCTGATCAAGGAAATTAAATTGAATTAAGGGAGTAGTGATGTGGGAAAAAAATCCCACCCAGCTAAGTTTAGGTGGAGGAATCGTACTGCAGGTCTTTAATCTTAGGGGGCAAAGACAAGCAGATCTCTGAGTTCAAGGCCCACCTAGAGCACATTCTAGATGAAGAACAACTTAAATCCAGGCTTGTTAGATGAGACCTTTAATCCCAGTGCTTAGGATACAGGCATGCAGATCTCTGAATGTAATCTCTGTCTTCAGAGCAAGTTCCAGGAGAGCCAAGCTTAGGTAGTGAAGATGTTGGAAAATACAAAGCTGGTGATAATATAATAAATAGAACAAGGGGACCATGTTCCAGCCCCAGCAACCAGCAAAACTCAGCAGCTACAGACATGTGGCTCTGCCTTTAGAGTCCAGAATAAAAGGCATTACTGAGTCAATTTATGCTGATTATCTGGAGCTAAGAAATTAGTGGTGATTAAGAAGAGACCAGCATCACTGAGATGAAACATTCTGGAAAGTGATTTCTGAGAGCACAAAAAAATGTGTTTCAAAAATAAACAAAGTAGTACCTCCTGCCACACGTGTACTTTGTAATGTGTAAGAGTCATCCAGGTATTTCTGTGTTTGAAGACATGAAGGCTTCATGAAGAACAGCTGAGGCTTGGTGCTGTGACAGGCTATGGAAGAACATTTGTGAAAGAAAAGCCTCAATTTCAGTTGATGGCCCAGGTCTTAAAGGGTCATGCAAAGAAGTTGAGGAATGGCATCATGAAGAGATCCTGTGAGAGCTTATTGGTGTAGTCTAGTTGCAGCAGAAGTCCCCACTGTATGAGAGATATTGTTACAACAAAATGATCACTGAGAATAGCGGTAGCAGTGGAGAAGATCTCCATGAGCTAAGAGTTCTACAGAGGGCAGAGCTGGAGAAATAACACCAGTCCTTACTAGGAGCGCAGAAGATCATGTGTGCATCCCAAATATTGAAACATGAAGTTGTAACACTGAAATAGCCTAGGAGACTCCAAGATGTTTGAGATGACAGAGCCATTGGTTATCTGCTGAGGAAAGCTGGTAACAAAGTGGAGCCAGCCTAGGAGAAAGAAATGTGTTGCCCTCAAAAGATGAAAAGGGAGTTGGAGATCTGAAGACTGCTTTGACATCAGCCATGAAGATACAGAGTTTGTAGTTTAGCAAGGTGAATTCCTGTCTTGCTTTGGGAATTACAGTTAAGTGACTGGATTAATCTCAGAAGAGACTTTGAACCTTGGACTTTTCTTTTTATTATTATTATTATTATTATTATTATTATTATTATTATTATTATTATTATTATTAGATATTTTCTTTATATACATTACAAATGCTATCCCGAAAATTCAGTATGCCCTCCCTCTGCCCTGCTCCCCTACCCACCCACTCCTTCTTCTTGGCCCTGACATTCCCATACACTGGGGCATATAAAGTTTGCAATACCAAGGGACCTTTATTCCCAGTGATGGACGACTAGGCCATCTTCTGTTACATATGCAGCTAGGGATATGTGCTCTGGGGGTACTAGTTATTTCATATTATTGTTCCACCTATGGGGTTGCAGACCCCTTCAGCTCCTTGGGTGCTTTCTCTAGATTCTCCATTGGGGGCCCTGTATTCCATTTTATAGATGACTGTGAGCATCCACGTCCATATTTGCCACTCACTGGCATAGCCTCATATGAGACAGCTATAACAGGGTCCCATCAGGAAAATCTTCCTGGCATATTCAGTAGTGTCTGGGTTTAGTGGCTGATTATGGGATGGATGCCCAGGTGGGTCAGTCTCTGGATACTCCATCATTTCGTCTAAGTTCCAAACTTTGCCTCTGTAACTCCTTTCATGGGTATTTTGTTCCCAATTCTAAGGAGGAATGAAGTACCCACCCATTTTTCTTCCCTCTTCTTGATTTTCTTGTGTTTTGAAAACTGTATCTTGGGTGTTCTATGTTGTTTAAATGACTATAGAGTATGGGGACTAAATAGATTCTTGGTTCCCTTTTGCCCCCAGCTGGTCATGAATGCATCTTCAGATAGAGTTCCCATCACTAAGTTGTCCAGTCTGAATTGAATAGTAACATATCCCTGCAAAGAGGGTGCTTACAGGATTTAGCCACAGGGAGAAATGGCTCTTGTTTATCTCTTGAAGATGACTGGTGTCTCAGCATCTGAATTTAAGTTGTTTCTTTATTATCATCACTGATGTCCTCAGTGTCATCCTCTTTCCTAATGATAGATGGATACAGGTCTAGCAGTTCCCATTTTTAATAAGGTGTAAACAAGAGCGATCAGGGTCTTTGTTGCCTACATCAGACAGTACTTGGGCCAGAGAAGCTGAGGGCAGCAAGAAAACAATGAGTCTTTATTGCAGATGTGCCCCCCACCCTGAATCCATCTATGAATTCCTGTAATACTGACATACAACAAAATGAGGAAGAATGACTGCAGTACTCAGAGAAAAGTTAACAGTCCAAGAGAAATTCACATTAATAAGGAAGTAGAAATCAAGCAAACACATTCTGCAACTCAATCTGTTTACCAACCAGCATGTGCCTCTGTTTAACAGGAGGAAGGGAGAGAAGAAATCCCTGTGACAAGGATCCTAATGGGAGGAGAACATAAGTACTTAGAAAGCTTTATCTCTACATGAATAGCTTTCCAACCCAGGCTCCTCCCAATTCCTGGGAAGGGCATATGTTAGTAAAGCATTTTTGAAGTTAATGTTTCACTAATGAAGGATGGTTTTAGGATGTTATCTTAGTATTAAGAGAAACCAATCACACCGTGTGAAATATGTGTATACCTGTACTTAAATATCTGAAGTATATTTAAACATATTAAAATGCATACTATGTAAATTCAGAATATTCATTTATATTGTGCTTAATCATTCAGGTTCCCAAATTAGATGTACATAACATTGCAGGATAGATGGAGGACAGGTTGGAAGCATATTCTATCTTTCATACCTGGTCAGAATCCATGTGAATTGTCAGTTTACATAGCATCTTAAGGGCATCAGGAAGTACTTCTATAGAGAAACATTTATCCCTACATTCCAGCGTGCTAGAAGTTTGTATTGTGGCATTTAGGAATGCCTAATGTGCTGGATAGTGCTGTACTTCATGCTCAAAAATATGGCATTCTGATGGCTTAAATAAGTTGCAATGCACAGGAGACCATGCCTACTTTAGTAGTATGGAAATACATAAACATTTTCCTCTTATAATGTACTCCATTCATAAATGCCTGGGCTCCATAAGATTGTAAATAAAAAATATGAGCTCATTCTCTGAAGTTAAACTTATATTAGGATCATAATACTTGCTGATCCCTTGCAGTGTGTGTTCAGGTGCTATCCTTGAAAATATGAGCATATAGATTTATTTTTTTTTTATTTTTATTTTTCAGTGTGAATATTTTTCCCTTTTCCTCTAGCTTGGCTCTCTTTTCATTGATCATAAACCTATGGCAATTTCTTTTGGATCTGTCTATATTTGAAGATTCTGAACATCACTTGATGCTACATCCACTCCATTAGTGACAAGCACGACAGGCCCCGGAAATCTGGGCGCTGTCCTGAGGCAAAAAGTTCATGGAAACTTAATCTCCTGGAATGATGGCAGCCTGTATAAAGAATGCTCCAATGTCCTTGCTTTAGTTGGTAAACAGACCTGTGTGCTTTCCCTTAATATTGCTTTATTACAAGTACTCCTAAGTATTGATTTTTTTGACATATAGCTAAGTTAGATTCTAGGCAGTCTTTGATCTGATCTTGGGCATGAATAGCTATGTCACTGCCCTACAGTGGAATTTAACATTATCTAGGAAGAAGGAAGTTTGTGACCTAAGAAGGAATCAGAGTAGATACTGAGAACTATATATAGCTGAGTTACACCCATAAACAAGAATTTACAATGGCCTAGGGGGAAAGTGGACTATACAAAAGACTAGAATAGGAACTATGGCAAGGGCATGAAGCCCTTGACCCTAGCTTCTTCTAAGATTAAGTGGACCTTAGATGGAGCTCTTTTTGATCCCAGTTGTTAATATTGAATTTTATCATAGTTGATTCCTGCCAGTCCTTCCATGTTTGCATTCCTCTGTTTTGTGTAAGAATCAAGTAACCTCTTTAGACCTTGCCAGTGTGTCACCCAACTTCCCTATTTTCTTCTGTATAAAATTTTTGATGCTCAATTTGACAAATTACATTCAGATTCTCCACGATCTCATGTGCTACTTCTGTTTGTCATTCATTTGCTGACTCGTTGTCCACCTGCAACTAGAGACCAGTTCCATGCAGATAGGAGACCCAAAAAGGGGATAGTCTACAGCAACTTAAAGATTAGGCATCATTTCAGTATTCCAGGTCCTTTTGCAGGAGAATTGTTTCTGGAAACCTGCTCATATCTTTTCACTCTGATTCCCACAAGAATTGAAACCCAGTTGACAAATAGATAAAAATGCAGGAATAAACACTTTAGAGATGTTTTAGGGATTCTCTGAAATCTACAATCGGTACCTTTCCTCTGAAGTCACTTATTGAGAAATTCTACAGCTCATTCTTCTGGGACAATGTCCTGAATCACCATCTGAAATTACTATACAGTCCTCAACAAAGCAATAATTATCACAGTCACGCTCATTATCCCAGAGACCACATTTGTAGTTTGTGTTCTGTAACAGACATGTGATTACAGGACAGGATATTGGGAATGGGGAACACTATGTGTTTGGAAACACTAATTACGCATATCGCTGCACCCCCCTCCATTTCATGAAAGGATCTGGTGTGATTAAAAATATTTGTTAAAAATATTTCAACATACTAAGATGGTTGTGGCAAATACCTTTAATCCCAGGATTCAGGAAGTAGTGACCCATGGGTCTCTGACTTTGTGGCTAATCTAAACTACAGAGTGAGTTCCTGGACACCAGGACTATACAGAGAAATTTTGCCTTGAAAGTTACAGCAAATATGTGATCAAACATTTCTCCTCCAAAGTTATAGACCCAATTATGGTAGATATATGTGCTCACATTAACACCAACATGGGTATAATAATATAGTTTTACAATGCATTCACTAACTCTGAATAAATACACCAAGATTCATGTTTATTGATTATAGAATTAAGCCTTATCTTCCTCTTTTTCCCAACTAGATCTTATACCTTAAATTCATGTCTATTAATCTATTTTCTGCCAAGAGGCTTTTTAGTTACCCTTCCTTCATCCCTGGCCTCCTTCTCTGTGCATCTGCCCAGCAAAATATGCCCCTGACTCTTTCCCAGAGTCCCTATCTCTCACCAGGAATCATGCCTATTCTCTCCTCCTTTGTGCCAGACTATCAGCTTTTTAATAAACCAGTCAAGAGCTGAGAGTGGGACTGTTTACAAAATATGTTTAAAGATATGAAAAACAATACCAAGGACTGTTATGCATCCAAATTTATGCTTCCTAGAAATCAGTATATGAATAATACAAAGATAATCTACACAGTGCACAAACAGATCACCCCAACACAGGAATACATAGAACAAGTTCACTAATTTATACTCCTTCTCTCTGAATCTTACATGCAAGTTCACTACAAAATATCCTTATGAAATGAGAATTAATTTTCAATCCCCTTGTTCCCCTCTTCAATACCTAACCACTATTTTGAACAAGTCTACAAGCTACACATCTATGTCTGCTCATCTCCATGACAGTTGGAGATGTGCCCTGTCCCCTCCCCCCCCCCACTGCTCCCCAACCCACCCACTCCTGCTTCCTCGCCCTGGCATTCACCTATTCTAGGGCATAGAATCTTCACAAGACAAAGGGACTCTCCTTCCACTAATGGTCTAATAGGCCATCTTCTGCTACATATGCAGCTAGAGACACGAGTCCCCTTGATTGGTTGTTTAGTCCCACGGAGCTCTGGGGGGTACTGGATAGTTCATAGTGTAGGTTCTCCTACAGGGCTGTAAACCCCTTCAGTTCCTTGGATACTTTCTCTAATCCTTCATTGTGGACTCTGATCCATCCAATGGATGACTGTGAGCATCGACTTCTGTATTTGCAAGGCAGTGGCAGAGCCTCTCAGGAGACTACTATATAAGGCCCCTGTCAACAAAATTTTGTTTGCATCTGCAATAGTGTCTTGATTTGGTGGTTGTTTATGGGATGGATTCTCCAGGCAGGGAAGTCTCTGGATGGTCATTCCTTCAGTCTCTAGTCAGAACTTTGTCTCTGTAACTCCTTCCATGGGAATTTTATTCCCCTTTCTAAGAATGATGTTAATATCCACACTTTGGACTTCCTTCTTCTTGAGTTTCATGTGTTTTATAAATTGTATCTTCTGGGTATATGCCCAGGAGTGGTATTGCTGGATCTTCCAGTAACCTGTGGTTGGGTGCAGCCAGAAAAGATTTTGCATTCTTTCATTGGTGCTCACTCTGATGGTGTACTTAAGTTTTAGAAATCAATAGGAACAAATTTGTGATGAAAAGCACAGGAGCCCTCAAGGGAGCTCTCACCTCTGAGAATGTACCACATTTTCTGAATCCATTCATCTCTTGAGTGACATCTGGGTTCTTTCCAGCTTCTGGCTATTGTAAATAAGGCTTCTATGAACATAGTGGAGCATGTGTCCAGTTGGAACATCTTCTAGATATATGCCCAGGAGAAGTATTGCTTGATCCTCCAGAAGTACTATGTCCAATTTTCTGTTTTGAAAGATAACAATATCAAAATATGTATAAACCATGAAATATGATCTTGCCACAAAGTGGTAGCAAGATTTTAAAAAAGAAACCAAACCCAGAAGGCTGAGTAGTAGCAAAGACTCTCAAACTCTTGAATAGAATGGGCAATATACCCTGCACTAACGGTTGGGTTTCTCTTCATATTCCCGGGGTAATCAACATTACAGGGACTTTTCATCTATAATTGAATTATGTGTCTTTAAATTGGAGAATATTTGTAAATGTCTGAAATTCTCTCCATGATGTTCAATGATCTCTCAGATGCCCTCATCAAAGACAGGCAGTAGGCAGAATTCACAAGGGACTAAAGATCATGGAATGACAATGGAACCTGGCTAAGCTGTCAGGTTTGAAACAAGAGCCAGAGGGCCAGAGGTGCAAGTATTGCTGGTCCTGAGTATGGGAAATGCAGAAACAGACGCTACTGAGAGAGAGCACCATATCTAACCAGGTAATAGAATGCTGCATTTCAGATGCTGTGTCCATGGAGGACATAAAAGTGTGATGTTGATTTCTGAACGTGGTATGAGCTGCAATGAATGAAGATATTCTTCCTGAATTTCTCACTTCTTCATGGAGTAGTTCTGGTTCTGAAATTAAAAATCTGAGCATAAGAATCGACTGTGTGGTACAAGAATTAATTTTTATTTTTCTATAAAATCTCTAAATATATAATATAGATATAGATGTGAAGCAACCTGAAAATGAAGTCCCAAAAAATACAAAATATTGTGGAATGTAGGAATAGCTCACTTACTCAAAAGTGTCACTGAATGGATTTATACTGTTCACAATTCCAGAGATATACTCAAGGTGAGACTTTATTTAATCTATTTCCAATCAGTGCTTTAGGAATGACTGGGTCTCCCAGTTTATCACAGTGACAGTGAGGGGAAAGGCTTACAGTGGAAGCAATTGTTAGAAAAAATGGAACCACCAATTCGTCCTTCAGAAATTCTTCATAACTTGGATTGAAAATGATGCCATAATTTTTAATTTGTGTGGAAAACATATTATATGTTGATTTATGGAGGAATGTGATTAAAGATGTACATAGAGTAAGGTACCAACCAAACACACCTTTAAAAGATGTATGTAATCTATTACAAGGGGCAAGATCTAATCTCAAGAGATGTAAATATAGTTCAGCCATTAGTGTGTGATTTGGGAAGGAGGAAAAGAAAATGAATCCCTAAAAAATAAACATCATTACTCTCAGGAATCCCCACTGTAACCTGAAATTCAACTAAAACATTGGAGCTGGTTCTTAATCAGACAATGAAATTGTTTGTAGCTAAATCTGCAGGTTTATGGATGAGATGCATAAAGATGAGACATCACAACAGATGGAAGGAATCTCATAACTTAAAAACAAGACAGGAAACTGATAACAGGTGAGGTCCAGAGGATTGTGAACAGACAAAGGTGGCCTTTGAATCCAGGACATTGTGCAAATTTATATGAAAGTGGCAGTGATATTGAGTTAGTGTGAAGACACCATTTCTTTTCCCCTTCAGGATTCTAAGTACAAATAGCTTTAGTTTAGATATTTTCTGCTTCTCTCCTATCCTAAGTCACAAAATCTCACAGAATGTACTGATACTACAAATTTGATTTAAAAATTTTGTTATGAAAGAAAAATGAATGATGAAAATGAAAATGAAATGAAGTCCAGGTGATGTAAAATGTCTAGCTGCTCCTTCTCTCCTTTTCCTGAACTGAGGTCTTCACATAGCACTGGGGGACACATTGGAATACAGGACATCTACACTTGCCCAGAAGAGCTACATAGGCTCCCTCCCGTGAATGTAATATTAGGTACTCTGCTTCCAAGTCACAATCATATTTTCCTGCTGAAGATACCTTTCTGTCAGTGGAAGAAATTACACATAGATTTATGTATGCTATGGATGGTGATGATGATGAATGGATGTTTGATACCTCATGATTGAAACTTTGCAGCTTCTTTTTAAATGGATATGCAATTGATGCTTATTATTTTGATAAAGTTCATATGTAATAAATGAAATACATATGAGCAATAATAAGTAACAAATGATATTTCTGTGAAATGATAATTTCAATATAAATGTATACTTCAGAGGGGCTATAAAAATGTGTACTCCTACCAGCAATGGAGAAGTGTTCACCTTACTCCAGATCCTCATCAGCATTATCTGTCACTTGTGACTTTAGATTTAACCTAGACTCATTTTGATTTGCATTTCATGGTCAGCTAATGATGCTGACCACTCCTTTAAGTGCTTCTTTTTCAACAGTGATTACTTTGTTAAAAATTCTTTTTAGACCTACAATTCATTTCTAAATTGGATTATTTTTTTGTTGATGTCTACTTCCTTAACTATGTATTTTAAATATCAGACTTCTGTTACATCTTATGTTGGTGAACACATTTTTCCATCCTGTAGACCATGGTTTGTACTCTTGATAGTGAGTAGTCTTTGTCTCACAGAACTTTCTCAAGATCATGAAGTCAAATTTATTGATTATGCTTATTACTCTCTGTGCTTTGGTGTTCTCTTCAGGATATTGTCTCCTGTGCCAATGAATTGTGAGCCCTCCCCTACATTCTCTGCTTCTGACTCAAGATATTTGATTTCATATTAAGGTTTTGATCAACTTGGCTTTGAGTATTGTGAATGGATACCGATATGGATCAATTTGCATTCTTCTAAATACAGATTTGATTAGACAAGAGCAATTGGCTGAAGAGTCTTTCTTTCATTAATTTTAAATTTCTGGCTTTGTTATACAAAAGCAAGTGTCCACCAACATATGGATTTACATCATCTGAATTTTTGATTCAATTCCTTTTATCAATCTTTCTTATTTTATGGCAATATCCATCTGTTTTTATTACAGGAATTTTAGTCACACAGGATGGCACCTCAAGGAAGAGCAGAAAAATAAATAAATAAAAGAACAAACAGCTGCACTACATTCACAAAGCTGAGATCGGAAGGCCTTAACAAACTAGTGATCTTTTGCTATTTGTGGGGACAGAACACATTCTAATTTCCCGGAATGATTATCCAACACTCTTTCACCATTAGGTTATTACCGTGTTTAGGGGAGATGTCACTTGTATTTTATAGCCTTCTGTAATCTGTTGTTCACAGACCATACTAGACTCTAGGTTTTGGCAATAGAACTACACTCATGGTCACGATAAATTTATTAAAGTGTTTCTATATGATCCCCTGTTGAGCTTTACTGTGCAACTGGATTTGAAATGATTATGGAAATTATTGGTTCCTGAAGACACTTTTTCAAATTCCATTTTTATATTGAAATATACCTACAATGAGTGGTCTGTGCTCAAACTCCTCAAGTCCAATCCAGGCTAACAGAGTCAGTCCACACCACCTTCACACTCTCACCTTCACATGGTTTGTTTCCCTCTGAGACACCTGCAGGGATGCCCACAAGAAATAAAAGATTTTCTAGTAGAAATTTTTCTGTGCCCCTAGAGATTAATAATGGTAAAAACATTACTGAAAATACACACACAAGCAGAGAGAGGGTGGGGCTAAATCTCAAACATTTTATTTATGTATTTTATTACACCTGAGAATTGCAAAATTTATGTATACCTTAAATCCTTTCATTCCTGGCTTTTGAATACACTATAAAGATTTAAACAAAGACATAAGGCTTTTGAGCATATGGGAAATTTACACAGCAGATATCAGAAATTTTATTTATTAATATTTTACAATTATTTTCTCTATGTATTACTGAAAATAGATGGCTTCATGCAATATACTCTGATTACTAATTTCCATTCCCCAACACATTTGCAATCTTCTCCCAGCTCTACTGTGTTTCCTTATAAAAATAGAAAAAGGAATTTAAAAATAAAAAAGCAAACAAAGGGGAATACACACACACGCACACACACACACACACTCTCATTCACACTCAGAAAGAGACACCGTGAGACAGAGACAGAAAGAGAAAGTCAGAGAAAATGAGAGAGGCTAAAACCCACATATTTTACTTGTATATCTCACTACACATTATAATTATGCACATGACAAGTGCCTGATCCTTACATTCTTTAAGGATTCTGATTATATTTGAACAATTTACATAAAGACAGGAGAACTAAAGTATGCGCACTTGAGCATACAGGATAGTTACACAATGAAGGTATTATCAGAATTATTTGTTTATTAGGTTTTTAATGTTCTCTAATTTCTATTTCTAATAAAATACATTGCTTCCTGCAATATACTCTGAATACTGATTCCCATTCCCCAACACTGCCTTAATCTTCTCTCAGCTTCATTCTCTTTCATTATTTATTTACAAAATAAAAGAACAGAAATGATCTGGTATTGGGTGAGGGAAAAGTACTGAAGCCCTGAGGCCCAGCAGAAAGAATGAAAACAGGCAACCTCAGAAAATAGGAGGTTGGGGGACCATCCAGAATTCACCAGAAACCTGTAATGTGAGAGACTCTCAGGTCTCAAGGAGAGGGACCTTAAATGAAATGCCTGACAGTAGGGAGAGGGAACTTATAGAGCCCACCTCCAGCAGGAAGACAGGAAATCAAGTGACAGATGGGGTTGCCATCTCACAGTCACAAATCTGACCCATAATTATTCCTGCTTGAAAGAATTACAAGGATGCAAATGGAGAGGAGCCTGAAGAAAAGAAGGTCCAGAAACAGGTCCAAAGTGGGATCAAGCTCAAGTGGAGATGCCATGACCTAACACTGTTACTGAGGCTATGGAGCACTCAAAAAAGGGACCTATTATGAATGACCTCTGAAAGATCCAAGAAGCTTCTGAAAAATTCAGAGGCAGATATTTGCAACCAACCAATAGACAGAAGCAGCTGACTCCTGTTGTTGAATTAGTCATGGCTGATAGAAACTGAGGAAAAATGGCTATCCTGTAGGAGGACCAGCAATCTCAACTAATATGGACCCCTGAGATCTCTTAAACACTGTACCATAAAACCATATACACCAGCTGATATGAGGTCCCCAACACACATAGAGTAGAGGACTTTCAGGTCTGTGTCATCCACAGATGATGCACCTAACCCTCAAGAGACTGGAGACCTCAATGTGTTTAGAGGTAAGGAAGGGTGGAGGTAGTGATATCCACATTGAGAGAGGGGGTGGGGAGGAGGTATGGGATGTGAAACAGTTGTAGGCTAGGTCGGGGCAAAGGAAAGAAAATATGGAGTGTAAAAAATGAATTAATTTTTAAAAATTATGTAAAAAGAACATAAATGTAATAAAAACATAAAAAACAAGGTAAGATAAAGGAATAGCAAACAAATAGGTATGGGAGAAAACAAACATAAGAAAAGTCTCAAAAAAACAAGCATAAGAAACAAATGTTCATGCAGAGACACATGTTCACAAATAATCTATAGGACAAAACTGAGCAATAGGTATCCAATGGACTATGAGAGTTGATGCTGTATCAGTATAGGTCCGTGATCTACAAAGGCTGTGATTGTAGCGATGATTACTGAGTCTCAGAAGGAAGTAAATATGGATACAAACACTTATGTATATTCTCAGAACCTACATAATTTAACAAGTACATATATTGTGTTGGTAAAGGAGTTTGATAAAAAGTGATTTAATATTTTGAATACCCTACATGTATTATGTTTGCATGCTTCTGCATTATGATATAAACATTTCGCACCTTCAAAGAGACTAGAATTTCTGCTGGGACACTGGACAAGAGTTAATACACTTGAGTTACTAGTAACATAAGACTATGAAGCAGTGTTTGTTTGCCCAAGTGTTGGTGATTTGCATTTTATAGATTAAATTCCTATTGCACATTTTCCCCAAAAATTTCAAGAAATTCTGGTCTCTCTGAATCCAGTGATATTTTTATCATGCACAAACTTGCTTTTCCCTATTTTTGTTT
Source organism: Mus musculus (assembly GCF_000001635.26). NCBI lineage: Eukaryota > Metazoa > Chordata > Mammalia > Rodentia > Muridae > Mus > Mus musculus. The sequence goes on from NC_000078.6 coordinate 115,790,311, forward strand.
TATTGAATAAGAAACATGTCAATGGAGGTGGTCACTGGTGAAGAGATTCACAAGGTGTGAAGATTTTAGGTTTATCCAAACATCATCACTTTACTCATAGATGGACGTTCACAAAGCTGACAAAGGCACTATAGGACTGTGAGGAGGAGGCAATACATGGACATTCAAAATTACAATTTTTGAGCAATTCTAATGATTAATCTTTCTCTCATCTAAGTCTCAGTGCAGCTTCCTGCTCCTCCAGGGTTTCTGACACACTCAGGATGTGGTTACAACACTGTGTCTTGCACAGAAATAGACTGCAGAGTCCTCAGAGGTCAGGCTGCATGCACTGCATGTAGGCTGTGCTGGAGGATTTGTCTGCAGTCAGTGTGGCCTTGCCCTTGAACTTCTCATTGTAGTTAGTATAACCATCTCCAGGGTAAATATCTCCAATCCACTCAAGGCCATGTCCAGGCCTCTGCTTTACCCAACCTATCCAGTAGTTAGTGAAGGTGTAGCCAGAAGCCTTGCAGGACATCTTCACTGAAGCCCCAGGCCTTACCAGCTCAGCTCCAGACTGCTGCAGCTGGACCTGGGAGTGGACACCTGTGGAGAGAAAGGCAGAGTGGTTGGCATTGTCACCTCAGGCCCTGTATCCTCTTCAGATTTGGAAATGGGAAGCCCCTTACCTGCAGTTACTGACAGGAGAAAGATAAAGACCCCGCTCCATTCCATGGTGAAAGTCAGTGTGTTCAGGGACACTGTGGAGAGGACACTGATCATAGGTTGTTTTCAGGGTGTGGACATCCATGTATTTACTGCCAAAGACTTGTGTGATTTGCATATTCATGAGCAGTGAATTACTTAGTTAAGGCCCTAGTCCATCTAGAGAAGAACTGCAGAGGAAGGACTGAAAAGGTACCTGGGTCAGGCAGCAGAATTCTCAGGTCCAAGTCCAAACCCTCTCTGAGGAAATGTATCCTGAACACTTTTATTGAGCCCTGGCCAGATGTTGTGGATGTAACTTCAGGGACTAACCTCTCAATAAATTTTAGGCCTGAGACTCTTGCTCAATGATAACACATGGATTTACAGATTGTGCTTTGTAGTGGTGGTGATGAGGATGAGGATGAGGATGATTTTGATGATAAATTCAAAAGATGGCTAACTTTAGAAAATTAGAAACTTCTTTCAGATATGGTCTAATAATATTTTCTTTCCCACAGGTTATATATTTCAAAATTCACTAAAATAACTAAAAGTACATGGATTTTAATATATATTAAATATATATAATTTATTATATATATAATTTATTAAAATATATATATTTAATATATATTTTTATATATATATATATATCAGAAATTTACATTGCTTTTGGAGAAAATGAATGCAATTAGATAAAATCATATTAATTAAGACAATCTCAAAATCAAAAACATTAAATGTGACTCTTATTATTAAGTTTTATATTTTTCATATTGTAAACAACTATGGATGCAAATACATGATGATATTCCTATTGTCTAGTAATAAAAAAAGGGAAAATAGGAGGAACAAGATGTTACAGGAGAAATATTCAGAGTACAAAATATTCCTCTATGAAAATTCTATATATTTGTAAAGTTGTTATTTCTATATTTCATAAGAAATTTTTATTCTATGAAAATTCAATCATCTATGAAATATGCTATGATCAACCACCACTCGCTGGATTCTCACCACAATCTACTGCCACTAGGTCCCTGCTTTCCACTTGAAATGTTCCAATAAGTCTCTTTCCTAACATTCTGACCTCTTCTCTTCAATTAACTAAAGGAACAGTGAACTTAATTACTACTACCTATATACACATAGATAGGGTCATCACTAGGAAAGAGTGAACCTCCAGAAATCTTCCCCAAAACAAAGAAATGATATTTTGCCCACCAGTCATCAAGTGCCAAGAGAACTCTAGCTTGCTGTGGTTCCTCAAGAAGGAACCTCATGAAGGAAGGGACTACCTCTGTTCCATGTTGTAATTTTTAATTGTTATATTATTCTTCATGGTGATAGCAGGATACACCTGCTCCAAATGAGACATAGTTATCTCAGAGAATGACTTATGTACTTCAATTCTCAGGGATTTAACTGATGTCACTAAGCTTGCCAATAGATATGTTTACCTGTTCGTTCATTTTGAGGTCTCTCATGTAGTAATTTTCACTGGTTTGACTTGTGTGCATCTGTGATGGTAAATACAGCTACTGAGAGTTCATGTGTGCACTAAGAAGAGTTAAATCCTGGAGTTAAAAATGCATGTCCTTTAACCCCATCCTCTAAATTATACATTCTTTTTTATGTTTTATGATGGTCTTTGATTCTTGGGGGGAGAGGTTGGTATCATTGAATCGCCTGTTGCTGAATACTCTGACAATCTTTCTCAACAATCTAATGACTCATGAATGTCTGCATCAGTCATTACAGAGAACACAATGAGCCTCTGTGATCAAGGCTCAGACAATATTCTGGGTATGAACATAAACGTTATGAGGCAGTTTGACAACATGACCATTAGCAATACAACTGAAGTCTGCTAGGGCCTGTATTATCTCTAAACATGGGCTTTAACCACCCTTACCTGGGATGAAGACTTTCCTATGAATACTGGCCAAAAAGAAATAAATAAAATTATGTGTTACCCAGCAATTACCCTCTCACACATCTACTCAAATGACTCTACATCTTATTGTAGAGATGCTCATACATTCATATTTATTCACAGAAAGTTATTCATGATATTTAACAGAATATAGAGGAAGGAATCACCCCACATTTCAAATAAAGCATAAACAAAGAAGGACAAATTTGTACATATAGAAAAGTGAATGGTGCTCAATGATAAAAAACTTGAATGATCTGATCTATAAATTTATGGAACTGGAAAATATGTACCAAATATCCCACCCATGTCTATGAGGCAAGTTCTTCATGTTCTCATTCATAAGTGTTCCAAGATTTCTGTATTGTGTTTGGTGTATGTAATTGTAGAAGCTGAGAGACTTGAATTGGACCATTAGAGTATGAGGAATTTACAAAGATGATAGACTAAAATAGAGATGAAAACTGAGAGTATAAGAGCCAGAATATAAGAATATAAGAGACAGAATATAAGAGCCAGATTGGTTGCAGGACTACAAGGAAAGAGTGTCTTCCGCACACAATTGGACTCATGCATATATGAATTCACAGAAATTGTGGCTGAAAGAACAGAGCCTGAACTAAGTAAATCCAGATGAAATCCCCAAGTTGGGAGAAAGAAATGGACACAGGATTTCAGCCCTAAACAAGAAGATTTGCGACTGACACTCACATGTAAAGGAATAATTAGTTATCTCCAGTGAAGTCTGACAGGGGATGTTAAGCACAGTTAATCATGAGGACATGCTTAGCAGTTGATAGACAAAAATTAAATAAAAAAAGAATTCAATGGTGTTTTTACAGACTTTTTTCTAATATTGCCTTGTTCAACTCCTTTTGTCTCACTTATGGTTTAGCTATATATCATAGCTACTGAGTTGTGACTTTTATTAGTCTCTCTCTCTTTCTCCATCTAGCTTGCTTGTGTGTGTTGTTTTTTGTTTTATTTCTGCTTGTTTTTAATCTCCCTTTAAAGTTCTTTCTTCCTTCCTTCCTTCCTTCCTTCCTTCCTTCCTTTCTTTCATTCATTCATTCTTTCTTTTTTTCTTACATTCAGAAAAAAACGGTGTGTAATTTATGTATTAGGAGTTAGGCAGAATCTGGAAATAGTTGCGGTAGCAAAATCAGTTATTAGAATAAATTGTATCACTTTTTTTCAAAATGTTATAAAAACTTAATAAAAGAAATGAACAAAAATCTGTGAACTGTTTCACAAAGAAACTTTACTGTGTTTGAGCATGGCAACATCACATGTTAATCACCAGAGTACAGATCAGTTAGTACAATTAATAAAAGAAAAACACTCAGAGAGAACACAGAGTCCCCTCCATATCTATCTCATCTCTCTATGGGGATTTGTGGCCTCACGATGGCATCTCCTGTTCATGAGCTCCCCTGAAAAAAAGGTTTCTCAATATTTAAACGGAAGTTTCATTGTCTGGCTTAAGAAAATGCTAATCCATGTAACTTCAGTGTTTACAGATTTCCACTAAAGAGAGAAATGGATTTAGTTTACCTGGGGATGATGATTTATGCATCAGCGATTTTAAGTTGTGCCAACATTGCAATAATGTCCCTCTTGAAATCAGGTTCATCCTTACTGGCAGTTGGATCCAGCTCTTGAAGTTCCCATTTCTAAAAACACAATGCCAGTAAATAGCAGGCTCTCCCCTGATGTCATGAGACTACACCTGCATCAGAGCACTGGTATTCAGAGGTAAATCACTCGCCCTACTTTGTTTAGTAGACACAGTGAAAATAATTACACAATAATGGTACACAGAAGTGAAACTGTACATATAAACAACTAAAATGTTGAAGCAGCTCAGGTCCTGGATGGACTCTTAGAAGCTGAAACACTTTTGAAATGATTGCTGAAATCGGCCTGTATTAACAAAATGAAAAAGAACCATGCACATGAAAATTCTCACTCCTAGAGATTAGCAACAAGAATCGCTCCATGGTGCGTCAGGACTACACGTGGTCTTTGTACACATGAACTCTTAGCAGCTATAGTTAGCAGCTACAAAACCTGAATAAACCAAGCCAGTCAAAATAAAATCATGCGTATAAATGAAATAACTGAGTAGCAAATATGTTTTCTCTAAGTTTAACCATATAATTTTGACTGCTTGGATCTACACTGTAGAATGTGAAATTTGGATTTCATATATTTTCCTCTCAGGATATCACATCCAACTTCCTGCATGTGTTCTCTTCTTTCCCACCTAAACAAAGTGTAACCATATTTTTAAAATATTACAACATAATGGTGAGGGACTTCCAATAACACAAACCAAGTTTTGGATTTATTGGCATTTGATAATTGATGATTAAAGTATGCTCATTTTTTCTTTGGAAGTATGCTAGGTATTGCTTATGTACTAGTGAGTGACACACATATGTATATATACGCAGCACTAATTGGACTCTCTATATTTTTACTTTTTTTTCTTTTCGTTTTTTTTTTTTTTTTTTTTTGAGAGAGGGTTTCTCTGTGTAGCCCTGGCTTTCCTGGATTTCACACTCTGTAGACCAGGCTGGCCTCGAACTCAGAAATTGTCTTGCCTCTGCTTCCCAAGAGCTGGGATTAAAGGCATGCACCACCACTGCCCGGTTTATATTTTTACTTAACGAAATAAAACTTGTCAGTTAGTTGGGAGAGATTTATTGGAAGTTCCAAAACAAAGCCAGAAGGTGATAGTGGGGCACATATGATTTTGATATATTTAATACATGAATAAAAATGTCAAAGAATAAGCAAACTCATTCTGAAAAAAATAAAAGTAACAATTTTACATATGGTTAGAATTTTCATGGAAATGATTATTCCACATTGTACGTATTTCTCCCATAATTTCTACTCTTTCATTTCTTGACTGTTCTATTTTTATTAGGATAGACACTTTCATTTATACACTACAATGTATTGATATACATAATTGTATACAGGAATGCAATATCTAAGAAATACTAATGAGATATTCATATTTTACCTACATATATTTATAATACAATTAATATATGAGAATGTTCATATCATTAAAATATTTATGGCTGATGATTCTGTAATCATTCTCACCACTTGGACCATTCATGAATGTCTGCATCAATCATTATACATTGAACACAGAAACTTCTTAGTCAAGGCTAAGAGTAGCAACAATCTATTATATAAAAGTAGGTATTTATAACACATTTTGATATCTTGAACTTCAGCAATACAATACTGATCAATTACAACCACAAATCCAATAAGAAAATAGTTAGTCATTGCATAAGAGTAATGCACTAATAGGTACATCTTACCTGAAGCCTGATATTGTAGACTACAAGGTTAGGCACAATATAACAACACTGGTGTCTTTGTACTCCTTCTAGACTGCATTACAATGTTCTCTACCAAGAAATGGTAGCAGGTAGAATATCCTAATGAGTAGAAGGGTGGTTTCTCTATGTCCCGTATCATAGTCCTTAGCTAATAGTGAAATGTAGAATAAACCTGACTAAGACCAAAAACTCTAGCACAGCACATGCTGCCTTGGAAAACAATTCTCCATTGCTGCTTGGAGTGAAAACTGAAATGACATCTCTAGAAATCAGTCTTGGGATTTTTTCAGAAAAATATAAATAGTTCTACATGAAGACCCACTTATAACACTGTTGTACATGTACACTAAACTCTCCACCGTGCACAAGTATGTGTATTCTGTGTTTATAGCAGCTCTATTTGTAATATCCAGAGGCTGGAAAAATAGTCACCCCACATCCAGAGAACGGATACAAAATGGTGGTTCATTTACACAGTAGAATACTGCTCAGATATTAAAGGCAACGACATAATGAATTTTACAAACAAAGAGAAAGAACTAGAAAATATCATAATTGCCTCTGGTGGTCCATTTCTCTAGGTTTTCCATTTTCAAGATTCCATCAGTTTGTGTTTACTTTATTGCATCTATTTCCATTTTTATGTATTACATCATTTTAGTTATTACCTTCACCTGTTTAATTGTATTTTCCTGTATGTGTTTAAGGGATTTGTTTCCTCCTAAAGACCTCCATCTGTTCAATTGTATTGTCCTGTATTTCTTAAGGGATTTATGCATTTCCTATTTAAAGGCAAACTATCATCTGTGCAAGATTGGATTTAAGATCACTTTCTTGTGTTTTGATTGTGTTAGGATATCCAGGGCATGCAATAGTTGGATCACTATGCTTTGGAGGTGTCATGCAGTGCTCCCTCTTGTTTATGTTCTTTCAAGTGTCTTTAACCATATAACCCACACTGATCCTAGATGTTCTAGTTGTATTCAGTATTGGGAGAAAGATTAAGGTCGATGGTCCTGGTACAGTAGGCCCCTAATGGATATCTGGGGTCTGTGTGATTTCAGACCTGCAGATCTCTATGATTCTGATCCAATGAATATGAGCAGAGAGATGGTGGGAGAATGTAAGTCCCATGGTATGGGGGTGAACTTAGCTGTGACACACTTCTTTGGGAATATGGAATCTGAAGAGGCCAACTGCTATATCCAGAAAGAACACCAGTGGAGCAATAGAGACACCATCTCACCCACAAAACTTTCAACGCAAAATTTTTCCTGTCTACAAGCAATGCAGAAACAATGGATGGATAAGAGGCTGTGGGAATGGTCAACCAACTGGCCAAATTTGAAGCCCATTCCACAGGCAAGCAACAATCCCTGACACTATTAATGATATTTTGTTATGCTTGCAGATAGGATCTTCTCATAACTATTCTCTGAGTGATTCCACCCACTAGCTGACTGAAACAGATGCAGAGAGGCCCGTAGCGAAAAACTGGATGGACATATGGGAGTCTTACGGAAGTGTTGGGAAGATTGAGTGATCAGAAGGAGATAGGAACACCAAAGAACAACAGGGTCAATTAACCTGTACATTTGGAGTTTTCAGAGACTAAACCACCAACTAAAGAGCATACAGGGGCTGAAACTAGGACCCCTGAACTTATGAAGATGTGCTGTTCAGTCCTGTGAATCCCCCAATAACTAGCGTGGGGGCTGTCCCTCAAGCTGTTGCCCTCTTGTGGATCCTATTCCCCTAACTTGTCTGCCTTATCTGGCCACATTGGAAGAGACTGTGCCTAGTACTACAGACACTTGATGTGTCAAGATTGTGGGATACCTAGGTAGGCAAGGGTTTCACCATCTGAAAGGAGACAGAGATAAGGAGAGAATGTGTAAGAGGGAAACCAAAGGATGTAAAGTGAATAAGCTAAATAATTAATGAAACCTTAACCCAAAACCTAGACATTTAGTGTACCAAATTGACCTCAGTGAGATGAGAATAAGCAAGAATATAAATGATAACAAATGAGTATGTGGATACAGAAAATAGTAATCTATGCATGCTTTTGATGTGAGTGTAAACTAGTGTAGTGACTTTGGAAATCAGTTTGAAAATGTCACAAAATTAGTGAAAAACAAAACAAAACAAAACAAAAAATGGTGCTATGTACCAACACCATCCCTCCCAATCATGTACTCAAGTGACTCAGAGACACTTGCACATTCATGTTTTTTGCTGCTCCACTCACAGCAGCTGAGAAATGGAATCCACCTAGATTTGTAAGAAAATGCAAGTAGATATTTATAATGTGGGATATATAGACAATGGAATACTACACAAAGTATTGAGTGTACCTGAAAAAAGATATGCTGAGTGGGGTCAACTGAGTTCATATAACAAATGCTTCATGTTATCTTTCATATAGTTTATTTGACTATTTTAATTGGGTGTTAAATTTGTAGAAGATGAGAGAGTAACATGTATATAATGGAGATGTATACATGAGCATATACATCTATAGATCTAGATCTAGATGTAGATGTATATATAGATATATAATTACCTAAGTGTTTTTTTAATGTGGCCCCTGACCATTCCTGTGAAATTTAATGGGTTCCTGACTCTTTTTCTGTTCTTGGGTATTTTTCTTCTTGTTTGGTTTCCATGTCCAAATTCAACATAATATGTATTCCTTTATTTTACTATATTTTGGTTTCTCAATTGTCGTTGTTATCTCTTAGAAGCCTGTTCTTTACTACTGAGAGACAAAAAATGAGTATATCCACAGGGGTGCAGGGAGGCAGGGAGAAATTCTGAGGACCAGGAAGGAACCAAAGGTTATTCAGGATATATATTGTATGACAATAGAATCTCTTTTCAATAAAAGGGGGAAACTATTAAAAATGAAGGTGAAGAAGAGGATGAAGAAGAGATAGAATAGAAAGATGAAGGAGGAGGGGGAGGAGGGGGAGGGGGAGAGAAGGAGTGGAGGGGAGGGGGAGGAGCTTGGGGGAGGGGGAAGGGTGGGGGAGAGGGAGAGGGAAAGGGGGAGGGTGAGGGAGGGAGGTAAAGAGGGAGAGAGAGAGGGAGAGAGAAAGGGAGAGAGGGAGAGAGAGAGGGAGAGAGCAGAGGGAGAGGGAGAAGGGAGAGGGAGAAAGAGAAGAAAGGATTAGGGTCCTAATAATTAGGGCAGATGATAAAATAGAACAGAGATAAAATGAATTCATGTAGATGAGGCAGAATGTGTCAAACGTGAAGTGGTGTTGGTAAATGGAGAATAAGGCAATGGTGTAGTATAAATCAAAGATAAGTGTTATGAGTAAGGTAAGATGAAATCTAGGATCATTCAATGTTGTGAAAGGAGTAAAGGACAGTGCATTATTAAGAAGACAAAAGAGACAAAAGTTATAATTTTTACTCTATGACAAACGGTTGAGAAATAATGAAGAGTTAATATTTGGCTAGTATACATTTGAGAATGTCTATGTGTTGATGGAAGAATTTATGTTCAGGTTAATATAGCATTTATAGATCTGCTGATACAGTATTTTTATCAAAATGATACATTCAAAGAAAATCTATGAAAAATTTGTGATATGCAGCTAAGACTTGGAGTTTTCTTATTAGCATTGTTCCAGTGATCTGGAGTGGGTCATGATTTAGGGTGATGTGAGATACATGTTTGCAGAAAACTGAGTAGAAAACACAGAAAACAGAACTTTGCGTTTTATTTTGACTTTGGTATATTTGAACAGAGGTTCCTACGTGCATAGACAGTGCAGATCCCAGAAGACACAAGATATTAATGGAACATGTCAGTGCCAATAACATGATAACTCAATGTGAGTTAATGGTCAGATAGTCCCCATAGGTGCCACAAAAGTATGAGGTATTGTAGTTTCTCTAGGTTACATAATAACTCCATAATGAACCTCTTTTCTGAGAAACAATTTAAATACTGGATAAACTATAAGAGCCAAAGGAATGGCATGACTCCAAGGAAACTATCTTCCAGATATAAGAGGACTCATGCACATAAGAAATTACAGAGACTGAGACAGCATACACAGGGTATGCACAGACTAAATCCAAATGAAGACCCTGTGAGAGAAGGACAGGGCCACAAGTTCTCACCTCTAAAGAAGTTTCTGAAACTGAACCTCACACGCAGAGGAAAAATTTGCTTTCTCCAATGGAGCATCATTGGGCTTGTTAACCACACTTAAGGACAGACACATGTCCAGGAACAGAAGTCAACACAAATGAACTCAATATATTGTTGTACATATTTATTCTCATGTCAATTTGTGCATTTTTTCAACTCGTCTTTTTCTATATATTATGTTTACATAGCACAGTTTTATGAGTTATCTTTTGTATGTGAGTGTGTGTGTACATGTGGGTATTTCTTATTAATTAAAATGTTTTTGATCCCTCTTAAATTTTTTACATTATTTTTCCTTTCTCCAGAAAGAGTAAAAGGCTGTGTTGTTGAGTTTATGAGAAATGAGCTGTCATCAGTTTGGGGAAGGGATCAGGGATGTGAATAAATTGTATGTATTTTTTCCAAAAATATATATAAGACTATACAAAGAAAATATAAATTCTTGATGAGCTTAACAAGGAATCTTCACTGACTTTGAACACAAAATCATTATTTGTCAATCATAATTAGCACAAATCAGTTATTAAATTCAAAAAAGGAAATCACAGAGGATACACAGCTGACCCTTAGAAGCTGAAACATTTTTGAACTTAGGGCTGAAATATGACTGAATTAACAATAATGGATGTATATTTAATAAAAAAAACTGCTTAGAGAAAAGCAAAGCAACTAACCAGGTGAAATCTCAGAATCTTAGAGAACTGCAATGAGAATCACAGGAGAACTGCAGCAACTCTCAGAGACTATGCCACCAAACAAAGAACATATATGAGATAGACTGGAGCCACTAGCACATATGTAGAAAAGGACTGCCTTGTCTGGAACCAATGGTACTGGATGAACCAAATTCTGAATTGATGTGATGATGTAGGAAAGCAGGAGACAGGAGGAGTGAGAAGGTGGGAGGGAGCTCTTTGAGGCAAAAGGAAGAGAGTATAAGGTGAAGAACTCTTGGATAGAGGACTCACCATAGGGCCAACATTTCAAATATAAACATGTAAAATATTTTTTTAAAGAAGGAAATTGGAGAGATCTTATAGTAGAAACCTAAATATACACCTTAAAGATTTGGGCAGAATAAAAGGCAAGCACACTCAAGAGAAGCAGACAGCACAAAGTAATCAAATACATGACAGAAAACAATCAAAAAGAAAAGGAACAATAAAACAATCAAGCAAATCACAAGCAGGTTATGTGAGAAAATCAACAACACAGGCAAACCCTAAGCCAAATTAATGAAAAGACAGACAGTGTCCAGATGAAAGCATCAGAAATGACAAAGGATATAAGATAACAAACGTTGAGGAAATTGACAGAATTTTTAAGTGTTACTTCAAGTGTGAATATTACACAAAATTAAGAATATAAACAAACATTTACCTAAACTTGAATGAAGGGCAGATCATCCAGTCTGCCCCACTGTGACAACTCAGCCTTCCAGGCTCAGATGAGGTCTGCTGTAAAAGGTCATAAAAGAGTAAAAGAATGAAAACTATTTCCAAGAAAAGGGTACCAAGAAACAAGCTGTAGCAGCCATTCTAATATCAACTAAAATCAACTATCAACCAAAAGTTATCAAAAAGGATAAGGAATGAAAACTCATACTCATCAAAGGAAAAATCTACCAGGATGAACTCTCAATTCTGAACCTGTTATATTCTAAGAGCCTGGAACTTCTGTAGGACTACACAAGCAGAGTAAGCAAAACATGGAGAAGTCACATAAGACTTAATGCTGAAAGGACGTTTTGTTTACCCAGAAGTTGGTGGGCTTTTACAGGTCAAATTCATATTATACTTTATATCTATCTAATCCAATGGAAGTTCTACTGTTTCTAAAACTCCATGGATATTTTTACCATGCCTAATCAGAGTTTTTTTTTTATTACAAAAGAAATATGTCAACAGAAATGGTCACTGGTGAGGAAGGTTATCGACAAGGTATGGCATACTCTAGGAGCGTCCTAAGTCAATATCACATGATTAATCGATGTCCATTTGCAAAGTGAACAAAAGCACTACAAGACTCTAAGGAACACACACAAAAACGGAGTATCTAAATGGCTGTATCTGAGCAAGTCTACAAGCAAACCTTCTCTGAGTCTCCTCAGTCTCAGGGCAGTTTGCTACTCATCCAGGGTTTCTGACACTCTCAGGATGTGGTTACAACACTGTGTATTGCACAGTAATAGACCGCAGAGTCCTCAGATGTCAGGCTGCTGAGCTGCATGTAGGCTGTGCTGGAGGATTTGTCTACAGTCAATGTGGCCTTGCCCTTGAACTTTTGATTGTAGTTAGTATCACTATCAGAAGGATGAATCCTTCCAATCCACTCAAGGCCTTGGCCAGGCCTCTGCTTCACCCAGTGCATCCAGTAGCTGGTGAAGGTGTAGCCAGAAGCCTTGCAGGACACCTTCACTGAAGCCCCAGGCTTCACCAGTTCAGCCCCAGGCTGCTGCAGTTGGACCTGGGAGTGGACACCTGTGGAGAGAAAGGCAAAGTGGATGTCATTGTCACCCATGTATATGGCCAGACCTCAAGCCTGCTACTGTGAGCCCCTTACCTGTAGCTGTTGCTACCAAGAAGAGGATGATACAGCTCCATCTCATGGTGAGGTCCTGTGTGCTCAGTAACTGTAGAGAGAACAGTGATCTCATGTTTTTCTGTGTGTGGTATAGACAAACCTATATTTACCATGTAGATTCAGAGGATTTGCATATTCATGAGCAGGATACATATTAGATGAACACCTACTCCTGCTGGAGAAGAAGGGACACTTGGGTCAGGAATCAGGATGCTGAAGCTCAAGTCCTAATCTTGTCTGTGGAAATTCATCCTCATATCTCATCCCTGAACCTTGTGTTGAGGCTATGGATGTAACATTAGAGCCTGTGCACTAAAAAGATTTGCATCCTGAGACAGTGGCCCCACTGTAACACAGTTGACAGATGGATTTACAGGTGGTTAGAAGGATGAGAATAGTGATGGGAAATCTCAAAAACAGATAACTTATTAAAAGTCACAGCCTCCTTTCAATACATTCAATTAACATTTGAATTTCCAATATCATATACATTAGAAAAATCACCCAAATGACCAAAACAAAACTTACCTCAGAAACATCTACACATGATTGATTATTGCAGCATTATCAGAAGAAATAAATTATGTAAATAACCTGTGCATGGGTCAACAGAAGATTGCATCAAGAAGCCATGAACATATGTGATATATATTATGACATATATATAAATCTTTGAAGTGTTTAACAAAGAATCTTCACTGCGTTTGGACATGGAAACATTACATATCAATCACAATATGTACATGTAAGTTAAGATGGGAAACAACAGAAGACACAGAGTCCCCTCCACATACACAGCATCTCTCTGCTGACGATTCTTGGCCCATTGTGCCCCCTGCTGGTCCAGAACTCACCTGCAAGTAAATTTCTCATAAAGTCTAAGGGCAGGTAAGGTTACCCTGAAAAGAGTGTGCTTACTTGGTTCAGCCTCAGGAAAAATGACTCTTTTTTATCTGGAGATGACTGGTGTCTCAGTGTCTGAATTTAAGTTGTTTCTACATTATCCTTAATACTTCTTTCAAAGACATCCTCTTTCCTAGTGGCAGTTGGAAACAACTCTAGTAGTCCCAATTTGTAATAAGGTCTAAACAAGAGAGATCAGGGTGTTTGTTGCTTTCATCAGGCTGTACCTTTCACCAGAGCAGCTGAGGGCAGCAGTACAATGATGAGTCTTAAGCTCTTGTATATTGCCTCATGTATCTATGTAGGAATTACTGAAGTAGTCACATACAACAAAATGAGGAAGAACCACTGTGGTACTCACAGGTAAGTTAACAGCCCCAAAGAAATTCACATTGACAAGGAAGTAGAAATCAAGAAACTGTATTTTTCAACTCAGTCTGTTTCTCAACCTGCACACGTGTCCATTTAACGGGGTGAGGGTAGAGAGGAAACCCCCATGATGGAGAACCTCATGGGCAGAGAATTTCTGTACTTATAAAGCTTTATCTCTACCAGAATAGCTTTCCAGGGTCCTCATATTTCTGGGCAAGACATGTAATAGTAAACCTGTTTAGAAATTGATGTTTCACAAATGGAGGGTAGATTTGGTGTGTTAACTCAGGAATTAGAGAAACCAATCACACTGTTTAGGACTAGGTGTACATATGTACATAACTATCTAAAGTATATTTAAACATTAAAAATACATATTCTGTAGATTCAGAATATTCATATGTATTGTACTTTAACTTCTGTTTCATGAATTAGATGTACATAATATTGCAGGATAGAAGGAACACCAGTAGAATGCATGTTCTATCTTCCATTCTTGATCAGAATTCATGTGATAGCCTATGAATTGTCAGTTTACTTGGCAGCATCCTCAGAGCATCAGGGACTTCTTCTGTACTTATTTATCCATACAATCCAGGGTTCTAGATGGTTTTATCTTGGCATTTCTAACCCTGAGGTGCTGGGTAATGTCTTTAATGCTTTACCTCATACTCCAGCATATGCGATACTGATGGCTCTCATAGGTTTCAATGCACAGGAGTGCATGCCTACTTAGGTAGTATGGATATACGTAGACATCCTCCTCATGTAATATCCTCAATTCACAAATGTCCAAATTCTGTAAGATTGTAAATAACATGAGTTTGTTCTGCCAAGTTTAACTTATATGAAGATCAAAATACTTACTTATATCTGGTGCATTGTCTCTGCAGGTGCTTTCCTTGACTAAAGGGGACACATGGATTCACAACATTTTTTTTCTACTTTTCTACTTTCAATATGAATTATTTTCCCATCTCCTCTGGTTGACACTTCTTTTCGTTGATCACAAACCCCTAGCAGTTCATTTTGGACCTGTCTATAGTTGATGATTCTGAACACCACTTAAGGGTCTGTGCACTAGTTTTACTATTTGAGCTCCCTTTGCAGAGACGATTGTGTCTGAAAACTGGCTCACATCTTCTCACTCTGATTCCTTGAAAAACTGATACACCATGGTGTCCTCAGTGGTCAGATATATAATATGTAGGAATGCCTACTTTCCAAATGTTTTAGGGAATCTCTGGAATGTTCACTCAGTAACTTACCTTTGACATAAATTATTGAAGGACTTGGCCAATTAAGCTTTCCATCCCAGACACTCTCCCTGCAAAATGAATTTAACCTCAGTCCTGTCCTGAGAAATGGGGAATGGCTTTACTCATCCATTTTCAGCCATAACACATATACACAATGGAGTATTACTCAGCTATTAAAATGATAAATTTATGAAATTCTTAGGCAAATGGATGGAACTAGAAAATATCATCCTGAGTATGGTAACACAATAACAAAAGAACACACATGATATGTACTTCATGATAAGTGTATATTAGCCCAGAAACTCAAATTACCCATTATATGATTCACAGACCACATGAAGCTCAAGGAGAAAGAAGACCACAGTGTGGATACTTTAATCTTTCTTAGAAGGTGTATCAAAACAACCATTTGAGGAGATATAAATACAAAGTTTGGAGAAGAACTTGAAGGAAAACTCATCCAGTGACTGCCTCACCAGCTGCTCTATTCCATATACAGATACCAAACCCTAATACTATCATGGATGCTAACGAGTGCTTGATAGCAAGAACCTGATATAGCTGTCTCCTGAGAGGCTCTACCAGTGCCTGAGAAATACAGAAGTGGAGGCCCACAGCTATCCACTGGACTGAGCACAGGATCCCCAATGGAGGAGCTAGAGAAAGGACCCAAGGAGCTGAAGAGTTTTGCAGCCCCACAGCAGGAACATCAATATGAAGAAATCAGTATGCCCAGAGCTCACAGGGACTAAACCACCAACCACAGAGTACACAATAGGGACTCAAGACTTCCATTGCATATGTAGCAGAGAATGACCTTGTGGAACAACAATGAGAGGAGGCCCTTGGCCTTGTAAAGGCTCATTGCCCCAGTCTAGGGGAATACCAAAACAGGGAAGCAGGAGTGGATGGATTTGTGACATACGAACATATTTCTGCATCTCTTGTGATGACAAGGCTCGCCTGTTTTGAGAAATGGCTCCTGTTTACTTATAGAAGATCGCTTATATCTCTGAGACTAAATTTAATTTGTTTCTACATTGTCATCAATGATCCTATTAAAGTCATTTTCTTTCCTAGTGGCAGTTGGATCCACCTCCAAAAGTTCCCATTTGTAATAATGTGTAAACGAGTGGGGGGGAGAGCAGGGTCTTTGTTGTATTCATGAGGGTGTAACTGAGCCAGAGAAACTGAAGACAGAAGAACAACAGTGAATCTTAAGGGAAGATGGATCACCCCATGTTCCCATGGATGAATTCCTGGGACCCTCACATACAGGGGTCAATAGAAAGAAGAGTTAGAGTTGCACTCCTAAAGAGTTAACTTTTTAAAAAAATCACATTGAGAAAGAAATAGAAATGAAGCAAATGTATTTTGCAACTCAATCTCTTTACTACACTGCATGAATTTAATGAGATATGAAAATTGAGAGAATTTCATTCAAAAGATCCTAATGGGTGGAGAATATGTATGCTTAGAAAGCTTTATCTCTTCCTGTGTACCTTTCTAATTCAGTGTTGTCTTATTTCTAGGCAGGAAATGTCAGTAAAGCATTTCAGGAGCTGATGTTTCACTAATGAAGGACAGATATGAAATATTGTCCTTACAATGAGAGAAAATAATAGCACTTTGCAGGGATATGTTATCATGTGCATTTAAATATCTGAAGTATATATACATATATTTAAACATCAATACATTCTACATAAATACAGATTATTCAAGTATATTGTGTTCTAACTTCAGGTTCAAAAATTGGATACACCTAATGTTGAAGCATAGAAAGAGGGGGATCAATTGAATGCATGTTCTCTCTTCCATAACTGGTCTGAATCCATGTGATATCCTGTGAATTGTCAGTTCACATGGCAGCATCCTCAGGAAATCAATGACTTCTGACTATAAAGGAACATTTATGCCTGCAATTCAAGGAGCTAAATGGTTTTATCATGACATTTCAGAACCCCTGATGTGCTGGGTAATGTCTATAAAGCTTTACTTCATACTCCAGTATATTGGAAGCTGATGGCTCACATAAATTGCTATGCACAGAAGTGCATGCCTATTTAAGTAGTTGGATTGACAGAGATATCCTCCTCTTATAATGTAATCCATTCACAAATATCCAGGCTCCATAAGATTATATATAGATAATATGAGCTTATTCTCCTAAGTTAAACTAATATGAAGATCATCATACTTGTTGATCTGTTGCAATGTCTATGCAGGAGCTTTCCTTGAATAAATGGACATATTTATTTACACCATTTTTCTATATTCAGCTTTCACAGTGAATGATTTTTCCCTTCTCTTCTGCTTGGGCCATATTTTCGTTGATCACAAACCAATAGAAGTTCCTTTTGGAAGTGTCTGTATTTGATGATTAAGAATACCACCTCAGAGACTGGTTACCATTTCACAATTCCAGGTTCCTTTGAGGACAGGATTGTGTTTGGAAACTGGCTCACTTCTTCTCACTCTGATTCCCCAATGGAATTATGAAACATGGTTTCCTCAGTGATCATACTCTGCTGCTGCGAGAATTTGAAGCCTAAGACTGAGTGGAACCTTAGCTCTGAACCACCTGCTGTAGTCACCAAACAGCCATCAGCTTAAAAAAAAAACAAAACACAGACAGAATCATTTATGAACATATTAACAGGGACTTAGAGTGAATAACAGGAAGAGAAAGCTCTTAACCTAAGAGGAAACAGGAAACCAAAGAGGCCAGAGGAAAACTGTGGCCATACTCTCTTATGATATAATAGGAAGGAACAGAGCTGGACACCAGCCTGAAATACTGTAAAGCTGAAAACTGAGGCTGTGTCAATGAGCTCCTCAAGCACAGTAGTATGTGGCAGTATCTGCAGGGTCCACACTGGTGATCTTGAGGAATACCTGGTTGTTGGATGTATCCTTGGAGATTGTCAGCTGGCTCCTCAGGAATGGGTTGTAGCCCTTATCATTATTCCACCAAATGAGTGCCAGCCACACCAGACCCTTCCCTGAAGGCTGACACATGCAGCTCACCATCATTCCATAAGTGCTCAGTGAAAACCCAGAGAAAGTACAAGTCAGACTGAAGGTCTGAGAGGGCTACAGTTTCCCAGGGCCATACTCTTTTAGAGTAACTTGGGACAGGACATCTGTGGAGAAAAAGAAAAACGAAAAGGTAAGTTTGGAACAGGTGAGGATAGAAAAGTAGGGAGCCTTGGCATTCACATGCAGGGACAATCAGCAGCAGGAATGAGGAAGTAAGCCTGTCCATATCTGCACACTAGTGAGTACACAGGCCCAGTTTGGCTTTTCAACCCAAGGTTGGGTGGATCCAGGAGAGATTTGCATTCCTGCCCCAGGTGCTGCCTCTGATGGTATACTTAAATTTTAGGACTCAAGATGTATGAATCTATGATGGGAGATGCAGAGTTCTCAAGAGAGTTCATTTCTGCTTCCCACAGAGAGTATGTAACACACAAGTCCTGGTTCCTCAGTATACACCTCTCCAGGTGAGTGATATTGCCATGCAGTAGAGTTGAGAGAGACACTCACTTTAACACAAAGAGCCCACAGAGTGAACTCTGTTCACTCATCTAGGAATCACTTCCCTATAATTTTCCATGGAGGACAGATGAGATTCAAAGTTAAGATTTTACTCCTACCTTTATGACACTCTTTGGGTGTCTTACCACTATATATTTTTCCACAAAATTGATACAGTAATTGTATAATTCTTGCATAATGTAAGATTATATACAGTCTCAATGCTGGCAATGTGAATACAATAATTCCCTGAAAGAGAGTGATTTCATTAACTTTATTGATGTGTCAGGTTCCTGGCTCACATATTTGATATTACCATCTATGCAAAAATCAGTAGCTTCATCATTATATTAACCTGTATTTTTTACAACTTTAAAATCAGGAGGAGAAAGCATAAATTCTAAGTATGGAGACGTTTATTCAATTCTCTCAGTTGCTGATGATCTTGGAAAGAGGCACAGTGGTCAGAGGATTCTGTAAGGCAGAATTTTTTCACTGCCTTAATGTTGCAGACCATCTGGGCCCCTTTGTCTGCATGGAATTGGTCTCTACTCGCAGGTGGGCAGAGCATCAGATGAAATGACAGATAGATGCACACAGGAGTGGTTGTGTAGAATCTGAATGTAATTTGTCAAATCGAGCATCAAACTTTTTATACAGAAGAAAATAGGGAAGTTAGGTGACACATCGTCAAGGTACAAATGATGTTACTGGATGCTTAATGACTCTTACACAAAACAAAGGAATGTAAACACAAAGACTGGCAGGAACTGGGCAATAAAACAACTGAGACAAAGTCAGCCCTATCTAAGGTCAGCTATAGTCTTAGAAGCCAGGTGTGAGGTCTTTACACTCCTAGGGCAAGGGCTTTCACACCCAAGTCATGGTTCTAATTAGGGAGTTCTGTTCTAGCTAACCATCTCATGAATAATGCAGTACTCTAAAACCACAACCCAATCTGATCTACTTCCTAAACCATTGTAAATTCCTGTATATGGGAGTGACTTGGTTTTTATTCTAAGTGATAGTGTAATATCAGAGGCAATTCTGAATGTCACTGAACAGGCAACATTCTTCCTGAATTCCAAACCCATGGTCAGCTCAAGGACTTTCAAGGACGTTGGAACACTGGTGAAGGCTTAGCTGTCAGAATTCAATCTTAAAAGGCACTTATAATAAGATAATACTAAAAAAGAGCACATGGATCCATACACCAGACTAACTCCGGAATAGAATGTATATATGGGTTAAATAGAACACCAGACTCCAGGAGGTGAGTTTCCGTGAAACTCTCTGCCTCATGAGTGGCTTCCAGGTCTCTCGGCCTGTCAAGCTGACTCGGCTGGAATGTGTGACACCTTAAGATATGCTAAAACACAATTATTCCTCTTTGTTCTTATCAGTATTGATGTTTCAGAAGTTAGAGATAATAAGATTTCTCTAACTTTGATCAACTTTATGCAGTGGTTTGTTGGAATGAACATGATTGAATATATGGAAAACAAGCTTGAGTAGATGACTGATTTCATTAGAGAAGTCTATGCCAAAATCAATCAAGTTCCTTTCAGGAATAAAACATCTTCATATTTTCAGATGTTTAAAAGATAAAAACATCAAGGTATGTCCATACCATAAAATGAGATCTTAGTACAAAGTTTTATTAACACAAGAAAGAGAAACGAATCCCAGAATGGTGACTGACATCAGAGGACCTGAACCCGTAGCATAAGATGTGCAATAAGACCTGCACTAACAATTAGGTTCCTTTTCCAGGGGGTTGTTAAATTTAACATGACTTTTTATCTATGAGTAAATTATGTATCTTGAAATAGAAGAATTTCTGACATTATCCTCAGGAGACTCAAAGATCATCATGTACATCCTCATAAGGGAGGAAGGGCCCACAGAAGGCAAAGGTTTTGCTATATATGACACAGAGGCTAAGTAGCCATTTTGGATGAAGTGATCATAGTGCCAGAAAAACAAATATTGCTGAATCCTGAATATTGGAAAGTCAGACAAGAGACTCTTCAAAAGACTGACTCTCATATCTAACCAGGATCACAGATGTTGACCTTCACATGCTTTGTCCATGGAGGGCATAAAAATGTGATATAAGCTACAATGGAAGAAGACATTTTTCCTGAAATTTTCACATGAGCTTGAAGTAATTCTGGGTCCATGTCCATAAATGTACCGACAGAGATATGAACAACATGCTGCAAAAATTAAAATACACAAATATAATCAAACAAGATTTTATAAAAATTTATATATGAAGCATCATGCTACTTGGGGCTCAAAAATTAGAAAATATTTCTCTAAATTTGGGTCATATTCACTTATTCAATTAGATTATTTCACTGGTATACTATACAGCTTTCAAAATTCCTGTACTCAAGTGTACTCAGCAAGAGAGCTTATTTCCAACTCAATTTGAGCATTTATGTTTTTCTAATCAGTGCCATAAGCATTTCTGGGTATCAATGTTCATCACAAGGACATGTAAGGGGGGAAAAGCACTGCAGACTGAACATGTAATAACTAAGGTGGAACTACCAATCCATCCTACAGACACTCTCAAGTACTTGGATAGAGAATGGCAATACTGCCATTGGATTCATGTGAGAAAGGCATGCTACATATTGATGTTGTGAGTAAAAGGATTCCAACATGCACAGAATAGAGCAGAAACCAGACATTCATTTAGATGACATGAAAAGTCTGCTACCAGAGACAGAATCTAATCCAGGCAGGGAAAAGAAAGTGAATCTCTTATCAGAAACTCTAGGAATCTCAGGTGTATAACCAGTGGCCTGGAATTCTAAAATTCTAACAGTGGACAACTCATTCTTGACAAGCTAATTAAATGTTCTAAGAGTACATCCGAAAACTAGGATGGATTTAGCACAAACCTGGAACATCACATCAGATTGAAGGGCTCTCATCCAAAAACACAAGTCAGGAGACTGAAGAAGCCAGTGCTAGGAATGCTGTAAACAGGTAAAGGAGACATCAGAATCCAAAGATTATAAGGAACAATGTCTATATTCTGATGTAATTGGTATTAATATGGTATAAAGTAACCTCTTCACTACCTTCAGCGTCCTTTTTCCCCAAGTCAATAAAAAACATATATGAGGCTTAATATTACTAATTTAGAAAAAACATTTTAGGGGAAAATATACAGAAAAGTATTTGATGAAAATAAAAATGTAAGGAAGACCAGGCATTGGAAATGTGCATAGCTTCTAACTCTCTCCTTCCCCTGAGCTGAGGGTTTTATGTGGCAGTGGGACCCAGGTGTTCTACACTTTCCCAGCAGAGCTGCATTGGTTCAATATTGTGAATGGAACATCAAGAGCTCTGTTTGCAAGTCACAATCAATTATATTTTCCAACTGAGAAAGTCCATCCTGCCAGTGGAAAGAAGTTACAGATAGATTTACAAATGCAGCTGACTATGATAGTGATGACCAAACATTTGACACATCATGTTTGAAATTCTCTGTCATTCTGTCATTTGCATATGAAATTGGTTTTGTCCTTCCAATTAGGTTAATAAGTAATGAGTAAAACATATGCACAATTACTTGACAAAGAACTTTTATGTCCTAAATTGGTAGTCTTGTCACAGGAGCTCCATCACATGTATTGTATGGTCACTGAAGTTGTGTGGTATATGGAAAGGAAGCCTTGGAGTCTCCTAGGACTGCCTCACTATCACTCTTCAGATGTTTCTCTGCACCTGTTACTGTTTCTCTCTTAGTGAAAGTTGAATCTACACCACCCCCTGCTGGTCCTGTTCATCCTCAAAGGGGCTTATTCTTGAGCACACAGGGAACCTGCTCACTGTATCTTCAAAGCTCCATGTTAGTGGTGGTAGAGCTCTGCTTCAGAGTGAACTAGTCCTTGAATGGGTAAACTGACATTCTGATGGGTTCTTCCATACCTGCTCCACACTTTGTAAAGACCTAATTCCCTTTTCTTTCAGGGCACATATGTTCTTCGTGAAGGTGAGCAGCCATGAAGAGGCTCTCACCTCCCAATAGTCATGAGCCATCGTCACACAGTGCAGAGGTCCACCTGAGCATGAGGTGTGTCATGAAGCAAGGTGAGAATGAGAGTGGCTCTAATTCAATAGTGACTCTGGATCACAGCAGTGGATTCGAGGAGTGTGATCAAGTGCTGTCTCTTTGCCCAAGGATTCTCAGCATTCTTCCTTCTTCTCTTCTCATGCTTTTGCCCTCCTGCTTTTTCTCATTCTTTTGTCTTCTCTCCTTTCATTCTTTCTCCCATCCAAAGAGCCTGAACCAAGTCTTTTTTCTACTAAAGTTTCATCATAAGACGTAGATCATTATTAATAATTATTTTAAGAATCCTTAAATTTACATAAAATCTATGATTGCAGCTCCAAACCCTGTTTCCTTAAAACAGAAACTAAACACAAAGCAAAATAATATTTCCTTATAGGAGTTACACAGCTTATTCTTCACTGATAGCTGGGCACAGCTCTTGTGATTTCCTGGTACAGCAGACCACAGTCCTTCATATCTCTTTTCATGTAAGAACAGAAATGAATTTTTCAAAGTATTTAATATTTGCATATAAAGTCAGCAAGCTCTCTCTAATATCTCTGTAAGCCTTGTCATCCCGAAACTTACAAGAAACTAGGAGAACAAACTACTAACTGTTTGTATGCTTGTACATTGTCTTTAAAGTTCTCAAATCTTTATTTCCTCATCCTAAAGATTCCATAGCTTAGTATACTCTCCTTCACATATTATTTGTTTCTACATATACACAAGTCTTTCTCCTATAAAATAAATCTGTCATTTGCTTGTATTTTATAGGTTCCATTTTTTTTCTATTCATGCCTTTTAATCTTGAGACCACTTTCACTCTCTATCCTGGATATCCTCAAGTTCATCCTGGCAAATTATTACAGCAGTCATTGGTCGGGACGGTACATGTATCTTACTCATGTTTCCAAATTCAAGTCAACGAACTATTTCTACAAAGGAGCATTTTGGCTTTTATGTCTTTTGTGATTATTTTGTCTAGATCTGTTCCCATGGCCCTGAATACCAAACAGAAATCCTTGTCCTTGTCCTCCACAGCCTCACTCATTCCTGAGATGTGCATCTGTTTCATTTATTATGGAGTGACTTGCTCTGAGTAATTAGGGGAAGTATATTCCCCAGAAAGAGAGGTTGACAGTAAAGTAGTCGAAAGTAGATCAATTTCAAGCCAAGAGTAGTCATCAGCACACATGGGGGATACGAGGATCAATGGATTGACAACGGCCCAGGGCCAGGAACTGTGTCAGAATCCCCCTTAAATAACCATGCCAAAACCTCATATATCTCCTCATGTGAATCAACATAGCTGACCCACAGGCCTTTTAAGATTATATGATGCTTGTTCAATTTCTGCACGCAGAGGTCAGAAAGCAGTACTAACTATGCAGAGTTGCAAATATGATGTCCAGAAGGGAGAAAAATACCTTAGGGATTGATCGCAGTAAGGATCTTTGTGTGTGTGTCTGTGTTTTTAAGGTCTTAGAATTCTATTTGAGAAAGAAATGGCTTAGCTGTTTATTTATCCAATTGGTTTTCATTAATTAAATGCCATTTTTGACAATTTCATTCACTTATATAATACACTCTAATGACTCTCACCTCTCTTACCTTTCTCCTATCCTTGTCAAATCTCACCTTGAGGATAGGGGTAGAGGAATGACACCAAACCAGATCTCCCTAGAGCTTGGGGAAGGAAGTCTTTCTGTGGAGGTCGTGACAGATAGATGCCAAGTGGATATCATGGGCAAGCATGATCCCAACAAGCTGCAGAGCAAAATGTCCTTGTACAATTTTTTCATGTATACCTGCTGTGATGAGCACAAGAAGAGGCATCATGACATGTGAGACAACATTGGGGAGTTCTCCAAAAACAAGAGATAGAAGACCTTGTCTGCAAAGGAAAAGCAGAAGTTTAAAGATTTGGCCAAGAGAGAAAAATCTTGTTATGACTTGGAAATGAAGAACTATGTTCTTCCCAAAGGAGATAAGATAAAAAAAGTGTGGGGGAGATCCAATTGATCAGGAAAGACCCCTGTCTGCCTCTTTCTGTTTTTCTCTAGCAACAACCAAAGATCAAAAGTGAACACTCTGGTCTGTCTATTGGAGATACTGCAAAGAAACTGGATCAGATGTGGCCTTAGAAATCTGCCAAAGATAAACAAACATATGACCAGAAAGCAGATAACCAAAAAGGAGAGGTTTGAAAAGGCTATTGTGGTAAACCATACCAGGGGCAAAAGTTAAGTAGCAAAGAAGGGTACTGGTAGGCCAACAGCTCAAAGAAGAAGAATTAAACAAAGATGAGGAAGGGGAGGAGGAAGAAGATTATGAAAATGAAGAGGAGGAAGATAAGGAGGAAGAATAAATGCCTGTCTGAAAGTGTTGAGTATCTGTGCTCAGGCAATTATTTTGTTAAGAATGTGAAATTCAAGTGCAACTTAACATTAGTTTCAGTATAAAAACTGTAGAGATTCTTGTATATACTAAGAGATTCTTTGTAGAAAAAAATACTTTTCTGCTTATTTGATATTTTCTTTATTTACATTTCAAGTGTTATTCCCTTTCCCACATTATGTCCCTTTCAGAAATTCCCTATGACATGCTCCCTTCCCCTTCTTCTATGAGGATGTTCCTCCACCAACCTACCAACTCCCACTTCCCCACCCTCAATTCCTCTACACTGGGGCATCTATCTATCATTCATAGGACCAAGGACTTCTCTGCGGATTGATGCATGACAAGACCATCCTCTGCTACATATGCAGATGGAGCCATGTGTAATCTTTTGTTGATGACTTAGTCCCTGGGAGTTCTGGCAAGGTCTGGTTGGTTGATATTTTGGTTCTTCCTGTGGGGTTGCAAACACCTGCAACTTGTTCATTCCTTTCTGTAACTCTTCATTGGGGAATCATTCTTTTTAATAGCTGAGTAGTATTCAATTGTGTTAATGTACCACATTTTTTTTGTATCCATTCCTCTGTTGAGGAGCATCTGGGTTCTTTCCAGATTTTGGCTATTATAAATAAGCCTGCTATGAATATAGTGGAGCATGTTTCTATCTTACTAGTTGGAACATCTTCTGAATATATGCCCAGGAGAGGTATTGTGGGATCCTCCAGTAGTACCATGTCCAATTTTCTGAGGAACCACCAGACTGATTTCTAGATTGGTTGTACAAGCTTGCAATCACATCAACAATGGGGGAGTGTTCGTCTTTCTCCACATCTTCAACAGCATCTGTTGTCACCTGAATTTTTGATCTTAGCCATTCTGACTGTTGTGAGATGGAATATCAGGGTTATTTTGATTTGTATTTCCCTAATGATTAAGGATGTTGGACATTTTTTCAGGTGTTTCTCAGCCATTTGGCATTCCTCAGGTGAGAATTCTTTGATTAGCTCTGAGTCCCATTTTTTAATGGGGTTATTTGATTTTCTGGAGTCCACCTTCTTCAGTTCTATATATTTGATATTAGTCCTCTATCTGATTTAGGATAGGTAAAGATCCTTTCCCAATCTGTTGGTGGCCTTTTTGTCTTATTGACAGTGTCTTTTGCCTTACAGAAGCTTTGCAGTTTCATGAGGTCCCATATGTCAATTCTCGATCTTACAACACAAGCCATTGCTATTCTATTCAGGAATTTTTCCCCTGTGCCAATATCTTCGAGGCTGTTCTCCACTTTCTCCTCTATAAGTTTCAGTGTCTCTGGTTTTATGTGCAGCTCCTTGATCCACTTAGATTTGACCTTAGTACACGGAGATAGGAATGGATCAATTCGCATTCTTCTACATGATAACCACCAGTTATGCCAGCACCATTTGTTGAAAATGCTGTCTTTTTTCCGCTGGATGGTTTTAACTCCCTTTTCGAAGATCAAGTGACCATAGGTGTGTGGATTCATTTCTGGGTCTTCAATTCTATTCCATTGGACTACTTTTCTGTCATTATACCAGTACCATGCCGTTTTTATCACAATTGCTCTGTAGTAAATCTTTAGGTCAGGCATGGTGATTCCACCAGAGGTTCTTTTATCCTTGAGAAGAGTTTTTGCTATCCTTGTTTTTTTGTTATTCCAGATGAATTTGCAGATTTCTCTTTCTAATTCGTTGAAGAATTGAGTTGGAATAAATTATGTATCTTGAAATAGAAGAATTTCTGACATTGTCCTCATTAGACTCAAAGGTCATCATGTACATTCTCATCAGGCAATAAGAAGGGTCTACAAGAAGGCAAAGATACTAGAATGGATGACACAGAGGCTAAGTTGCCAGGTTTGGATTAATGGGCTAAAGTGACAGAAAAAGTGCCGGTTCCTGAGTCAGAAAAGAGACTCTTCAGAAGACAGAATAGCTTTTCTAACCTGGAACACAGATACTGCATTTCACATGCTTTATCCATGAAGGGCATAGAGGTGTGATGTTGTCTTAAGTCTGTGCTAGGAGCTGCAATAAATGAGAACAATTTTTCCTGAGTTTCTCAGAGGTGTTTGAAGTAATTCTGGGTCCAAGTCCATAAATGTACAGACAGAGATATGGACAACTTGGTGAAAAAAATTAAAATACAGAAATATAACCAAACTAGATTTTATAAAAATTTATATATAAAGCACTATGCTACTTGGGGTTCAAGAATGGAACAGATTTCTCCAAATTAGGGTCACATTAACTCATTAATTTATATTATTTCACTGATACACTTTATAAAATTCCTGCACTCAGATATACTAAGCTAGAGAGCTTATTTCCAACTCAACTAGAGTGTTTATGTTATGATGTTTCTAATAAGTGCCATAATCATTTCTGTGTCTCTATGTTCATTTTCAGGACATTTGATGGGGGAAAAAGCACTGCAGATGGAACAAGTAATGGCTAAGTTGGAACTTCCAATCCATCCTACAGAAACTATCAAGCACTTGGATTGAAATTTATGGTATTATCATGGGATATATTTGAGGAAGGCATGTTATATATTGATGTTGTATATAATAGGATTCTAATATGCACAGGGTACAGCAGCAACCAGACATTCCTTTAGATGATGTGTAAAGTTTGCTACCAGAGGCAGGATCTAATCTCATGAGGTGCAAATGGCATCCATGCAGGGAAAAGAAAGTGAATTTCTTATCGGAAACTATTAGGAACCTTGGGTGTATCCATAGTAGGCTAGAATTCTAAAATTCAAACAGTGGAAAATTTGTTCTTGACAAGATAATACAATGTTCAAATTTACAAATACACTCAAGGGGAAAATATACAGTAAAGTATAAGATAAAATTAAAAATAATGAGTTTGAGGTCAGCCTGTTCTACAGAGTGAGTTTCAGGATAGCCAGGGCTACACAGAGAAACCCTGTCTTGAAAAACCTATAAATAAATAAATAAATAAATAAATAAATAAATAAATAAATAAATAAATGTATATATATAAATAAATAATATAAATAAAAATAAAATGTGCAATAAAAATAAGATAAATAAAATACAAATAAAAAATTAAGGAAAACCAGGCTGTGAAAATATTGAAACTGCAAAGCTTCTGCAAGGCAAAAGACACCGTCAATAAGACAAAGAGAACACCAACAGATTGGGAAAGGATCTTTACCTATCCTAAATCAGATGGGACTATTATCCAATATATATAAAGAACTCAAGAAGGTGGACTACAGAAAATCAAATAACCCCTTTAAAAATTGGGGCTCAGAACTGAACAAAGAAGTCTCACCTAAGGAATACAAAATGGCAGAGAAGCACCTGAAAAAAATGTTCAACATCCTTGATCATCAGGGAAATGCAAATCAAAACAAACCTGAGATTCCACCTCACACCAGTCAGAATGGCTGAGATCAAAAATTCCGGTGACAGCAGATGCTGGCGAGGATGTGGAGAAAGAGGAATATTCCTCCATTGTTGGTGGGATTGCAGGCTTGTACAACCACTCTGGAAATAAGTCTGGTGGTTCCTCAGAAAATTGGACATAGTACTACCGGAGGATCCAGCAATACCTCTTCTGGGCATATATCCAGAAGATGTCCCAACCGGTAAAAAGGACACATGCTCCACTATGTTCATAGCAGCCTTATTTATAATAGCCAGAAGCTGGAAAGAACCCAGATGCCCGTCAACAGAGGAATGGATACAGAAAATGTGGTACATTTACACAATGGAGTACTACTCAGCTATTAAAAGGAATGAATTTATGAAATTCCTAGCAAAATGGATGGACCTGGAGGGCATCATCCTGAGTGAGGTAACACATTCACAAAGGAACTCACACAATATGTACTCACTGATAAGTGGATATTAGCCCAAAACCTAGGATACCCATGATATAAGATACAGTTTCCTAAACACATGAAACTCAAGAAGAATGAAGACTGAAGTGTGGACACTACTCCTCTCCTTAGAATTGGGAACAAAACACCCATGGAAGGAGTTACAGAGACAAAGTTTGGAGCTGAGACGAAAGGATGGACCATCTAGAGACTGTCATATCCAGGGATCCACCCCATAATCAGCTTCCAAACACTGACACCATTGCATACACTAGCAAGATTTTATCGAAAGGACCCAGATGTAGCTGTCTCTTGTGAGACTATGCCAGGCCCTAGCAAACACAGAAGTGGATGCTCACAGTCAGGTATTGGATGGATCACAAGGCTCCCAATGGAGGAGATAGAGAAAGTACCCAAGGAGCTAATGGGATCTGCAACCCTATAGGTGGAACAACATTATGAACTAACCAGTACCCCGGAATTCTTGACTCTAGCTGCATATGTATCAAAAGAGGGCCTAGTCGGCCATCACTGGAAAGAGAGGCCCATTGGACACACAAACTCTATATGCCCCAGTATAGGGGAACGCCAGGGCCAAAAAAATGGGAATGGGTGGGTAGGGAAGTTGGGGGGAGGGTAAGGGGGACTTTTGGGATAGCATTGGAAATGTAATTGAGGAAAATATGTAATAAAAAATATTTTTTAAAAGACCTATAAATAAATAAATAAATAATATAAATAAAAATAAGATGTGCAATAAAAATAAGATAAATAAAATACAAATAAAAAATTAAGGAAAACCAGGCTGTGAAAATATGTCCATCTTCTCCCCCTCTCCTTCTCCTGAGCTGAGGGTTTCATGGGGTATCCTACCTTCCCAACAGAGCTTCATTGGTTCAACATTGTTGATGGATCATCAAGAGGTATGTTCCCAAGTCACAATTACTCATATTTTCCAACTGAGAAAATCCCTTCTGCCAGGGGAAAGAAGTTACAGATAGATTTACAGATCCAACTAACGGTGAAGGTGATGACCGAATATTTGACAAATCATGTTTGAAATTTTCTGTCATTCTGATATTTGCATATGAATTGGGTTTCGTACTTCCAATAAGGTTATTATGTAATGAATAAACATGTGCACAATTACTTAACAAAGAACTTTTACTGTCCTAAATTGGAAGTCTTGTCTTAGGAGCTCCATCACATGTATCTTATGGTCACTGAAGTTTGTGATGTTTGGAAAGGAAGCCTCAGAGTCTCCTAGGACTGCCTCACTCTCACTCTCCAGATGTTTCTCTGTACCTGCTACAGTTTCTCTCTTTTAAAAGTTGAATCTACACCACCCCCTGCTGGTCTTCTGCATCCTCAAAGGGACTTGTTTCTGAGCACACAGGGAACCTGTTCTCTGTGTCTTCAAAGCTCCATCTGAGTGGTGGAAGAGCTCTGCCTCAGAGTGAACTATTTCTTGAATGGGTAAACTGACAGTCTGATGGATTCTTCAGTGACTGCTCCACACTTTGTAAAGACCTTATCCTCTTTTCTTTCAGGACACGTTGGTTCTTCCTGAAGGTGAGCAGTCATGAAGAGGCTCTCATCTCCCAACAGTCATGAGCCATTGTAATACAGTGCAGAGGTTCACAGGGAGGGTCTTGAAGCACGGTGGGAATAGGAGCTCAGCTAATTCAATAATGATTCTGGTCAGTAGTAGATACAAGCTCTCAGTTCCAGTGCTCTTTCTTCACCCAAGGATTCTTATTTTTCTTTCCTCTCCTCTCACGCTTTTGCCTTCCCCTTTTTTTCTCCTTCTTTATTCCTCCTCACCTTTCTTTCTTTTTCGCAACCACAGAGCCTGAACCAAGGCTTTTATCTCCTAAAGTTTCATAAGGCTTTGATCATCATTAATAATTAATTTAAAAATCCTTAAACACACATATATATAATGAATCCCAGATCATTAGCTTCAACCCCTGCTTCCTTAAAACAGAAACTAAACACATAACAAAAGAACATTTCCTTATAGGTGTTACACAGCCTATTCTTCATTGATAGCTGGGCACAGCTCTTGTGATTTCCTGGGATAGCAGAGAGCAGTCCTTAGTAACTGTTTTCATGTAAGAACAGAAATGAATTTTTACAAAGTTTTTAATTTTATGCATGTAAATCCTTCAGCTCTCTCTAATATCTCTCTACGCATTGTCATTGCAATTCCTACAAGTAACCAGGAGAAAAAATTACTGACTTTTTGGATGCTTGAACATCATCTTTTAAATTCTCTAATCTTTATTTCCTCACATTAAAGATTCTATAGCGTAGTCCACTCTCCTTTAAATATTATTTGTTTCTAGATGTATATAAATCTTTCACCTATAAAATAAATCTGTTGTTTACTTGTATTTTATAGTTTTCTTCTGTTTTTTAAAAAACATTTTATTAGATATTTTCTTCATTTTACATTACAAATGCTATCCTGAAAGTCCTCTATACCACCCCCCAACCCTGCTCCCAAACCCACCCACTCCCATTTCCTGGCCCTGGCATTCTCCTGTGTGGGGCATATAATCTTCGCAAGACCCAAGGCCTCTCCTAATGATGAGTGACTAAGCCATATAGATTTTTTTCTATTCATGCCTTTTAATCTTGAGACCACTTTAACTCCCTATCCTTGATATCCCCAAGTTCATCCTGGCTAATTAATACAGCAGTCATTGGATTGAGAGTACATGTATCTCCTCATGTTTCCAATTTCAAGGCCAAGTCTGACAATGAACTATTTTTACAAAGGAGCATGTTGGCTTCTATGGCCTTTGTGGTTACTTTGTCTAGATCCTTTCCTATGGCCCTAAATGCCAAGCAGAAATCCTTTTCCTTGTCCTCCACAGCCTCACGACCAACTCCATTACTCATTCCTGAGAAGAGCATATGTTTCATTTATTATAGAGTGATTTGCTCTGAGTAATGAGGGGAAGTATATTCACCAGAGAGATTGAAAGTAAAGTAGTCAAGAGTAGATCAATTTCAGGCCAAGAGCAGTCATCAGCACACATGGGGAATATGAGAATGCTCCAGAGAACAGGCTGGGGATGCTCCAGGAGCATGAACTGTGTCAGAGCCCCCCTTCCACAGCCATGCCAGACCCTCATATACCGCCTCATGTGAGTCAACACAACTGAACCACAGGCCCTCTAAGATTATATGATGTGTGTGCACATTCTGGTCGTGCAGGTAAGAAAGTAGCACTAAATGTACAGAGTAGGAAATGTGATACCAGGGAGGGAAACAAATACGTTACATATTGACCCAATCAGAGGTTTTGTGGATTTTTGTTTTGTTTTATAATATTTTTATTAGATATTTTCTTCATTTACGTTTAAAATGCTATCCCAAAAGTCCCCTATACCCTCCCCCGGTCCTGCTTCCCTACCCACCCTCTCCCAATTCCTGGCCCTGACGTTCCCCTCTACTGGGGCATATAAAGTTTGCAAGACCAAGGGGCCACTCTTCCCAAGGATGGCCAACAAAGCCATCTTCTGCTACATATGCAGCTAGAGACATGAGCTCTGGGAGTATTGGTTAGTTCATATTGTTGGTCCTTCTATAGGGTTGCAGACCCCTTCAGCTCCTAGGGTACTTTCTCTAGCACCTCCCCTGGGGACCCTGTGTTCCATCCAATAGATGACTGTGAGCATTCACTTCTATAATTTCCAGGCACTGGCATAGCCTCACATGAGACAGCTATATCAGGGTCCTTTCAGCAAACTATTGCTGGCATATGTGTTTGGTGGCTGATAATGGGATGGATCCCCAGGTGGGGCAGTCTCTGGATGGTCCATCCTTCTGTATCAGCTCCAAACTTTGTCTCTGTAACTCCTTCTATGGGTATTTTGTTACCCCTTCTAAGAAGGCTCAAAATATCCACTCTTTTGTCTTCCTTATTCTTGAGTTTCATGTGTCTTGCAAACTGTATCTTGGATATTCTGAGTTTCTGGGATAATAACCACTTATCAGTGATTGCATATCATGTGGGTTCTTTGGTGATTGGGTTACCTCACTCAGGATGATATCCTCCAGATTCATCCATTTGCCTAAGAATTTCATAAATCCATTGATTTAATAGCTGAATAGTAATCCATTGTGTAAATGTACCACATTTTCTGTAATCATTCCTCTGTTGAGGGACATCTAGGTTCTTTCCAGCTTCTGGCTATGATAAGTAAGTTTGCTATGAACACAGTAGAACATGTGTCCTTATTACAAGTTGGAACATCTTCTGGTTATATGCCCAGGAGTGGTACTGCTGGATCTTCTGGTAACCCATGGTTGGGTGCAGAATGGAGAGATTTGCATTCTTTGATTGATGCTCACTCTGATAGTGTACTTAAGTTTTAGGAATCAAGAGGAACAAATTTGTTTTAGGAAGCACTTGAGCCCTGAAGGGAGCTCTCACCACTGATCCCCATAAACAGTAGTTAACTGAAGACCAGAGAATTCAGAATAAAACACATCTGATTTATGCTGTATAGAGAAAGCAAAACTGAGATTGACCTATAGTCTAATATAAAGGGTCAGGAGTCTGTGCACTCACCCAAGGATCCTTACCTTGTATTTTTGCATGTAGGACACTTAAGAGCTCAAAGCATTGGATGTTTTTCTGCCATCGTCTTGCTCTGTGCCTCATGCCAGAGCTTGGGTCCTATGTGAATCTTGTCAGTACATATTTTCTTTCACATACAAGTACACACACACACACACACGCACACGCACATGCACGCACACACACACACACACACACACACACACACAATTGTGTGAACAGTGTAGACTTCTTGCAGAGTGTAAGAGTATGTTATATTTGCAGGCTGCTACTGCTCTGGTGGAGTCAGCTTGACAGATGAAAGTCTAGAAGCTTTCTCTGAGGAAAAGAGTTTCAAGGAAACTTCCTCCTGGAGTTTTGACCATCCCCCTAACCCATAAAATTAATTTTCCACTCCCGTATTAGTCTAGTGTATGGATCCACATGCCTTCTATTAAGCATTACCCTATAATAACTGCCTTTTAAGATTGTATCCTAAATTAGCTAAAGCCTCTCTCAGTGTTCCAAGATTCAGTTAGCAGCAAGGAGCTTAACCTATTCAGTAACTAATTAAGCACTACAATAAAATTAAAGCCATTAACTCAGTTGTCTAGAGTAAGAGACTAAAATTCTCACTGAGATAAAAATTTCATTACAGACTACATTCCATACCAAGAGTGAGTTAATATACTATCCTAATAATGAGGATTCTCCAGACAAGATAAAATTTAACAAGGCCTAGAGAATTTCGGGGTCAGTGACACTACATTATTCGTGAAGCCTGTCAAGGGTTAATAACCACCTGGTGCTATTAACACTAAAGTGTGAAACTCTTGCCTGGCACAAAGCTGATCCAAGGCGGGGATACTAATTTCTAGTGTAAACATTTATCTGATTCCTGCAAATTCCTTTTGAAGTCACTCCTCTTGCACCTGGAAAACTTCAATGTGCCTTATTCTGTTATGATTTGCAATTTACTCTGTATTATAAAAAGTCTGAGGCTCGATCAGAACATTCAGATTCAACACCTCTCTTGTGTGTTTGTTTGTTTGTTTGTTTGTTTGTTTGTTTGTTTGTCAATTCCTGCGCTTTGCCCATCTGCTTGAGAGAACCTGATCCACTCAGACACAAGGGCCCAGAGGGTCTGCGGCAGCAGGCTAGCAGCTGTGAATGCTAACATTATGCACAAGAGTGTGATATTTCAAGCACTGGCTGTTTCCTGCCTCATGTTTTTCTGATTGATGTTTATTAAATAACCAGTGCCTTTGTCATTTTACTGCCCATTATTTGTGACAATTTTAAAACAGGAGAACTATTGTTTTCCTTTTTTTGGTTCTATCATAAATTGAGCATTCTCTAGGCAGTGGGCAGAAGATGCTGGAAGTTACACACTGGGACCAAGAATTTTTTCAAAGCTTCAGATATGTTAAAATACAATGTATTCTCCCTTGTTTCTCTGACTAATGATGTTTTAGAACATAAACTTAGAATGAATTGCATAAATTTGGACAACAGTCATACTCAACTTTTGGATTGAACATAATTGAATATATGGAAATATGTATGAGTGAACTACGGGTTTCATCAAAGAAAGCTGCACCAAAACACACATTTTAATGAATGAAATATCTATATATTTAAAATTTTTGAAATATAACAATATCAAAATATGTATAAATCATGAAATATGATTTCTGCCACAAAGTGGTAGCAGGATTTTTAAAAAGAAACCAAACCCAGAATTCTGAGTAACAGTAAAGACTCTGAAACCCTTGCACAAAATGGGCAATATAACCTGTACTAAAGGTTGGGTTTCTTTTCGTTTTCCTGAGGTTATCAACATTACAGGGACATTTCATCTATGATTGAATAATGTATCTTTAAATAGTAGAGTACTTCAGAATATCTGAAATTCTCTCCATGATGTTCAATGATCTCTCATATGTCCTCATCAAAGACAGGCAGTAGGAAGAATTAACAAGGGACAAAAGATCATGGAATGATAATGGAACCTGCTAAGCTGTCAGGTTTGAAAGAAGAGCCAGAGGGCCAGAGATACAAGTATCCTGGTCCTGAATATTGGAAATGCATAAAGAGACTCTACTGAGAGAGAGCATCATATCTAACCAGGTAATAGAATGCTGCATTTCAGATGCTTTGTCCATGGAGGACATAAAAGTATGATGTTGATTTATGACTGTGATATGAGCTGCAATGGATGAAGATAGTCTTCCTGAATTAATCACTTGTTCATGGAGTAATTCTGGTTCTGAGATTAAATGTCTGAGAATAAGTATTGACTGTGTGGTACAAGAATTAATTTTTATGTATAATATAAAATCTCTCCAACTTTGTAATATAAATATAGATGTTAAGCACCTTGTCAATGAAGTTTTAACAATTGCAAAATATTGTGTAAATTTTGGAGCAGCTAACTTACTGAAAAATTTCACTGAATGGCTTATTAGTCTTCAAAATTCGAGGTCTCAGATACACTTACAGTGAGAGTTTATTTAATGTATTTCCAATCAGTGCTTTAGGAATGACTGGGTCTCCATGTCTATCACAGTGACATTGGAGGGAAAAGGCTTACAGTGGAAGGAATTGTTAGATAAAATAAACCATCATTTCATCCTTCAGAAATTCTCCATCACTTGGATCAAAAATGATGGTACAATTTTCATTTTGTGTGGAAAACATGTTATATGTTGATGGAGTGAGGAATGCAATTGAAGATGTGCACAGAGTATTGTACCAACCAAACACACATTTACATGATCTATGACATCTGCTATTAGAGGCAAGATTTAATCTCATGAGATGTAAATATAATCCATCCATTAGTGTTTGATTTGGGAAGGACAGAAAGAAAGTGAATCCCTAAAAAATAAACATCATTACTCTCAGGAATCCACACTGGAACCTGAAATTCTACTACAACATTGGAGCTGGTTCTTAATCGGATAATGGAATAGTCTGCAGGTAAATCTGAAAACCAGGATGAATGTGGTACATAAACCTGAGATATCACATAAGATGGAAAGATTCTCATACCTTAACACAAGACAGGACAGTGGAGAAACTGATTCCAGGTGAGGTCCAGAGAATTGTGAACAGACAAAGTTGGCTTTCAAATCAAGGACATTGTCTAAATTTATATGTAAGTGGCAGTGGTATGGAGTTGGTGTGAGGACACCATTTCTTCTTCCCCTTCAGAATTCTAAGTAGCCAGGAAGATAGTCTTTAATTTAGATGTTTTCTTCTTCTCTCCTGTCCTAAGTCACAATAACTCACACAACAGACTGATACTACAAATTGGATTTAAAATTATATATATATATATATAAAATGAATGATGAAAAGAAAATGAAATGAACTCCAGATGATGCAAAATGCCTAGCTTCTCTGGCTCTCCTTTTCCTGAGTTGAGGTCCTCACATGGCACTGGAGGAAACCTTGGAATAGAGGACATCTACCCTTGCACAGAAGAGCTATATAAGCTCACTACCATGAATGGAACATCAATGACTGTGCTTCTAAGTCACAACCATATTTCACCACTGAAGAAAGACTCCTGTCAGTGGAAGAACTTACAGATAGATTTACAAATGCTATGGATGGTTATGATCATAAATGGCTGTTTGATACCTCATGGTTGAAACATTGTAGCTTCTTTTTCAATGTATATGCAATTGATGCTTGTCATTTTGATAAAGTTCTTATGTAATAAATGACATACAATATTATAAATGAAATGTAATATAATTGTATGCTCCAGAGTGGCTATAAAAGTATGCATTCCTACCAGTAATGGAGAAGTGTTCACCTTGCTCCACATCATCATCAGCATTATCTGTCAAATTGTGACTTTATACTTAGCCATTCTGACATTTGCAAGACACAATCCTAGACTCATTTTGATTTGCATTTCATGGTCAGCTAAGGATGCTGACCACTTCTTTAAGTGCTTCTTTTTCAACAATTATCCCTTTGTTAAGAATTCTGTTTAGGCCTACAATTCATTTTTAAATTGGATTTTTCTTTGTTGATGTCTACTTTCTTAGGGATGTATTTAAAATATCAGTCTTCTGTTACATCTGGTGTTGGTGAACACATTTTTCCATCCTGTAGACCACAGTTTGTCCTCTTGATAGTGGTCTTTGTCTTACAGAACTTTCTCAATATCATGAAGTCAAATTTATTGATTATGATTCTTCATCCTTGTGATTTGGTGTTCTCTTCAGGATATTGTCTCCTGAGCCAACTAGTTCTAAGCCCTTCCCTACATTCTCTTCTTTTGGTTCAAGATATCTGATTTCATATTGAGGTTTTGATCATCTTGGTTTTGAGTATTGTGATGGATACCGAAATGGATCTATTTGCATTCTTTGAAATGCAGACTTAATTAGACAAGAACAATTGGCTGAAGAGTCTTTATTTCATTAATTTTGAATTTCTTGATTTGTTATGGAAAAACAAGATGTCCATTGACATATGGGTTTACATCGTGTGGATTTTTTATTTGATTCCATTTATCAACCTTTCTTATTTTATTCCAATATCCTGCTGTTTTTATTACAGGAATTATATTCACACAAGGATGGCACTGCAAGGAAGGTGAAAAAAACAAAACAAATCACTGTAGTCTATTCAGAAAGCTGAGAGTGGAAGTTCTTAAACTAGTGGCTCAAGCTGCATATATAGTAGAGGATGGCTTAGTCAGCCATCAATGTCAGGAGAGGCCCTTTGTCTTGTGAAGATTCTATGCCCCAGTATAGGGAAATGCCAGGGCCAGGAAGTAAGCATGGGTGGGTTTAGGAGAAGGGGAGTATGGGGCACTGGGCTATGTACAGACAGGCTGGTCTCCAGTGAGCTGAGATGCTGAATCCCAGAACCCGGTGGTCATAATTTACCTACATGTGACAGAAGGAGTTCTCTCATGCTCCTGGAACTCTGGGTCCTGCCTACATTACACCCCTCTCATCCCCCACAAGAGAGGCATGGCTAGAGGTCAAGTAGACATTGTCCCCAGATTCTGACCTTCAGGCTAAACTCCTCCCCAGTTATCTAGCAACAGTAAAGACCATAAGAGGCGCTGCTTGGCCCCACCTTGCACTCTTACCTCTCACTTCTCACTCCTATGATTTCTTTCTCTTTCTCTTTGTCTTCTCCTCTCTTCTCTCCTCTCTCTTCCTCTTATTCTCTAGCCTCTTCTCTCTCTGTCTTTCTACCTTCTCTCTTTCCCCCTGCCGTTCTATAATAAACCTCTAAAACGATAGACAGTCTGTGTTCATCAAGGCTCACTGCACTTGAAGGATGGGATAGGCTTTCTCCTAATGGGCTGTTTCTAATCTCCTCATGGAAATCCTTCCTGTGCTCCAGCCAAGGCCCACTGGGCTCACTCTCCTTGGTGTGGGAACCTCTCCTTCCTCTTCCCTCTCTCCCATAACCAGGTGCTACAGGGTGTGGCACCGAGGCACCTAGGTCAGGGCTGCCCTTTGTCCACCCCCCACCCTCCCACCTTCAAGTGGGTCAGAGGCTTGGATGCCCACCTGGAGCTGAGTGGAAAGCGTCTGG
Source organism: Mus musculus (assembly GCF_000001635.26). Classification (NCBI taxonomy): domain Eukaryota; kingdom Metazoa; phylum Chordata; class Mammalia; order Rodentia; family Muridae; genus Mus; species Mus musculus. The sequence continues at coordinate 115,829,634 of NC_000078.6, forward strand.
CAGGCCTCCCACCTCTGCCTGTCCAGATCATAGGTGGAACTCTGGCAAAATGTTGGTCCTTCCTCCCCTCTTTCCCCAGGTCCCTTTTCAGTTCCCACAGGGGTGGAGGGAGGGTATAGGAGATATTGGAGAGAAAATTAGGTTGGGGGATAGCATTTGAAATGTTAATGAAGAAAATATCTAATAAAAACAAACAAACAAAACAATCAAACAAACAAAATAACCCTAGTGATATTTTCCTATTTGTGGAGACATAACACACCCTAATTTCCCAGAATGATTATCCCAGACTCTTTCACCATTAGGTTATTACCATCTTTAGGGGAGGTGTCACTTGTATTTTATGGCCTGCTATAATCTGTTGTTCAGAAACCTCACTAGATTCTAGGCTTTAACAATGAACTACACTCATGTTCAAGAGAAATTTATTAAAGAGTTTCAATATATCACCACCCCTTAAGCTTTACTGTGCAACTAGATTTAAATTACTATGGAATTTATTGTTACCTGGAGACACTTTTCCAAATTCGATTATTATGTTGAAATATACCTACAATGAGTGGTCTGTGCTCAGGCTCCTCAAAGTCCAATCCAGGTTGACAAAGTCAGTCTGCAACTCATTCTCACCTTCACATGGTTTGTTTCCCTCTGTGACACCTGCAAGGACACCCTCAAGAAATTAAAGATTTCCTGGTAGAAATTATTCTGTGCTCAAAGAGATTACTAATGAAAAAAAAAAGAAACATTACTGAAAATATACACACAAGAATGCACAAACAAGCACAATTTCACACACACACACACACACACTCACACACACACACACACACACACACACAGGGGGAGGGCTAAAATTCAAACACTTTATTTATGTATTTTACTACACCTAAGCATTTCACAATTTACATATGCTCTAAATCCTTTCATTTCTGGCTTTTGAATACACTATAAGGATTTAAACAAAGACATGAGACTGTTGAGCATATGCGGAATTTATACAGCAGTTATCAGGAATTTTTGTTTCTTAATATTTGACAATTCTTTTTTTTAAGGATTATTGAAAATAGACGGCTTCATGCAATAATTCTGATTACTAATTTCCATTCCCCAACACCTTCACAATCTTTTCCCAGCTCTACCATGTTTCCTTATCAAAATAGAAAACAGAATCTAAAAATAAAAAAAAGAAAAGCAAGCAAATGGGAATACACACACACTCACACAGAGAAAGAGATACAGTGAGAGAGAGAGACAGAGAAAAATACAGAGAGTCAGAGAAAATGAGAGAGGCTAAAACCAACATAATTTACTTGTATATCTCACTTCATATTATAATTATTCATATGACAAGTGCCTTAATCTTAAATCCTTCAGGACCTGGCCTCTGATTATACTTTGAACAATTTAAACAAAGACATGAAAGGATAGTTACACAATGAATGTATTATCAGAATTATTTGTTTGTATATTAAAATTTTAAATTTCTCTACTTTCTATTTCTACTAAAAATAAATTTCTTTCTCCAATATACTCTGAATACTGGTTTCCATTCCCCAACACTCCGTCAATCTTCTCTCAGCTTCATTCTGTTTATTTAATTAGAAAATAAAAAGAAGTTTTCTCTAGCCAGCAGCCGAGCAAGATGCCCAAAGGGAAGAAGGTCAAGGGGAAGAAGATGGCCCCAGCCCTCACCGTCTTCAAGACAGGAGGCCAAGAAAGTGGTTAACCCTCTGTTCGAGAAGAGGCCCAAGAACTTTGGCATTGGACAGGACATCCAGCCCAAAAGAGATTTAATGCACTTCGTCAAATGGCCCTCCTACATCAGACTGCAGCAGCAAAGAGCCATCCTCCACATGCAACTCAAAGTCCCTCCTGTCATTAACCAGTTCACCAAGGTGATGGACAGGCAGACAGCTACTCAGCTTAAGCTTGCCCACAAGTACAGGCCAGAGACAAAGCAAGAGAAGAAGCAAAGGCTACTGGCCCGTGCTGAGAAGAAAGCTGCTGGCAAAGGTGAAGTCCCAACTAAGAGACCACCTGTCCTCTGAGCAGGAGTCAATACAGTCACCACCTTGGTGGAGAACAAGAATGCTCAGGTGGTGATTGCCCATGTCCTAGAACCCATGGAGCTGGTGGTTTTCCTGCCTGCCCTGTGTCGAAAGATGGGGGTGTCCTACTGCATCATCAAGGGAAAAGCCAGGCTGGGGCACCTGGTCCACAGGAAGACATGCACCACTGTTGCCTTCACACAGGTTAACTCGGAAGACAAGGGTGCTCTGGATAAGGTGGTGGAAACTATTAGGACCAATTATAATGACAGATATGACAAGATAGTCGCCACTGGGGAGACAACGGCTCACATTGCCAAGCTGGAAAAAACAAAGGCTAAAGAACGCACCACTAAATTGGATTAAATGTACACTAAGTTTTCTGTACCTAAATATAATTACAAAATTTAAAAAGAAAAGAAAAGAAAAGAAACAGAACATAAATGACCTGGTATTGGGTGAGGTAAATGTACTGAAGCCCTGAGGCCCAACAGAAAGAATGAAAACAGACAACCTCAGGAAATAGGAGGATAGGAGAATCCTCCAGAATGCACCAGAGACCTATGAGAGACTCTCAGGACTCAAAGGAGGTACCTTAAATGAAATGCCTGACAGTAGGGAGCGGGATCTTATAGAGCCCACTTCCAACAGAAAGACAGGAAGTCCAGTGATAGATGGGGTTGCCATCTCACAGACACATCTCTGACTCATAATTGTTCCTGTTTGAAGGAATTACAGGGACAGAAATAGAAGCCTGAGGATAAGAAGGTCCAGCAATAGGCCCAAAGTAGGAGTCAGCTCAAGCGGAGATCCCAAGGCCTACACTATTACTGAGGCTATGTAGCACTCACTAAAAGGGACCTATCATGATCCAACAAGCTTCTGAAAGGTTCTGAGGCAGATATTTGCACCCAAACAATGGACAGAAGCAGCTGACTCCTGTTGTTGAATTAGTGATGGCTGATAGAAGCTGAGGAGAAGGGCAATCCTGTAGGAGGACCAGCAGTCTCAACTAATCTGGACCCCTGAGATCTCTCAAACACTGGACCATAAAACAGGCAGCATACACCAGCTGATATGAGGTCCCCAACACACATAGAGTAGAAGACTTCCAGGTCTGTGTTCATCCAGAGATGATGCAAGTAACCCTCAAGAGACTGGAGACACCAGGGTGTTTAGAGGTCAGGTAGGGTGGGGGTAGGGACATCCACATTGAGAGAGGGTGGGAAGGAGGTATGGGATGTGGAACCACTGGAGGGTGGATCAGGGGCAAAGGAAAGAAAATAAGGAGTGTAAAAAATAAATTATTTTTTAAAAATGTATAAAAATAATATAAATATAATAAAAATGAAAAACAAGGTAAGATAAAGGAATAGCAAACAAATAGGTATGAGGAAAAAAAAAAAGAAAGGTCACCAAAAACAAGCATAAGAAACAAATGTGCATGCAGAGACACAAGTTCACAAATAATCTATAGGACAAAACTGAGCAACAGCTATCTGATAGGCTATGAGAGTTGATGCTGTATCATATCAGTATAGGTCCGTGTTCTACAAAGGCTTGTGACTTTAGGGATGATTACTGAGTCTCAGAAGGAAGTAAATATGGATTCAAACACTTATGTATAATCTCAGAAACTACATTATTTAACAGTACATACACTGTGTTGGTAAAGAGTTCGATAAAAATTGATTTACTATTTTGACTAACCTACATATATTATGTTTGCATGCCCCTGCATTCTGATATAAATACTTCGCACCAAGAGACTGGAATTTCTGCTGAAACATGGCACAAGAGTTAACACACTTGAGGAAACTGATTACATAAGACAATGAAGCAGTGTTTATTTGCCCAAATATTAGTTATTTGCATTTTATAGATCAAATTCCTATTACACATTATTCCCAACAATTTCAAAAAAGTTCTGCTCTGATCCAGTGATATTTTTCGCATGGACAAACATGCTTTTCCCTTTTTTTGTTTTATTGAATAATAAACATGTCAATGGAGGTGGTCACTGGTGAATAGATTCAGAAAGTATGAAGAATTTTAGGTTTATCCAAATATCATCACTTTACTCATAGATGGACATTTACAAAGCTGACAAAGGCACTATAGGACTCTGAGGAGGAGGTAATAAATGGACATTCAGAATTAAAATTCTGAGAAAGTCTAAGGATTAATCTTTCTGTCATCTCAGTCCCAGTGCAGCTTCCTGCTCCTCCAGGGTTTCTGACACACTCAGGATGTGGTTGTAACACTGTGTCTTGCACAGAAATAGACCGCAGAGTCCTCAGAGGTCAGGCTGCTGAGCAACATGTAGGCTGTGCTGGAGGATTTGTCTACAGTAAGTGTGGCCTTGCCCTTGAACTTCTCATTGTAGTAAGTACTACCACTTCCAGGAAAAATCCATCCAATCCACTCAAGTCCCTGTCCAGGCCTCTGCTTCACCCAGTTTATATAGTAGTCAGTGAAGGTGTAGCCAGAAGCCTTGCAGGATATCTTCACTGAAGCCCCAGGCTTCACCAGCTCAGGTCCAGACTGCTGTAGCTGGACCTGGCAATGGACACCTATGGAAAGAAAGGCACTGTGGATGTCATTATCACCTCAGACCCTGTCTCCACTTCAGATTTGGAATTGGTGAGATTTGGAATTAATTCCCTTACCTGCAGTTCCTGACAGGAGGAAGAGAAAGATCCAGCTCCATCCCATGGTTAGAGTCAGTGTCGTCAGGGACTGTGTAGAGAGGACACTGATCATAGGTTGTTTTCAGGCTGTGGACATCCATGTATTTACTGCCATAGACGTGGGTGATTTGCATATTCACAAGCAGTGCATTTTTTAGTTAAGGACCTAGTCCATCTAGAGAAAAACTGGAGAGGAAGGACTGAAAAGGCACCTGGGTCAAGCAGCTCAGGTCCAAGTCCTAATCCTCTCTGAGGAAATGTATCCCAAACACTTTTATTGGGCCCTGGGCAGATGATGTGGATGTAACTTCAGGGACTAAGGTCTCAATAAATTATTGGACTGAGTCTGTTGCTCCTCTATGGGAAAATGTTAACACATGGATTTACAGATGGAGCTTTGTGATCATGATGATGATGAGGAGGAGATGACAATGATGATAAGGAGGCTGAGGAGGAGGAGGAGGAGGAGGAGAAGGATGATGATTTTGATGGTAAATTCCAAAGATGGCTAACTTTAGAGAATTAGAACCTTCCTTCAGATATGTTCAAGTAATATTTCCTTTCACACAGGTTATATATTTCAAAATTCACTAAAATGACTAAAAGTACATGTGGTTAAAATATTTACACATCAATGAATATTACACCATTATCATGACTAATTAAATTATACATATAAACTATAGATGTGTCTACAAAGGATTTTATCACTAGGGCATGGATTCATATATATATATATATATATATATATATATATATATACATATATATATATATATGTGTGTGTGTGTGTGTGTGTGTGTGTGTGTTTATCAGATATATACGTTGCTTTTGGAGAAAATGAATGCAATTAGATATAACTATATTAATTAAGACAATCTCAAAATCAAAAACATTAAATGTGACTCTTACTATTAACCTTTATATTTTTCATAGTTTTAGACAACTATGTATGCAAAAACAAGATAATGTTCCAATGGTCTAGTAGAAAAACAGGAAAGTTGGAGGAACAAGATGTTACAGGAGAAATATGCACAGTGTACAAAATACACCTCTATGAAGATTCTATGCACTTGTAACATTCATATTTCTATATTTCATAAGGAGTTTTACTCTTAGAAATTTTCAATCATATATGAAATATGCTATGATCATCCAACACTCTCTGAACTCTCACCACAATGTACCACCACTAGGTCACTGTTTTACACTTGGAACTTTCCAATAAGTCTCTTTCCTAACATCCTGACCTTTCATGTTTCCTTAAATAATGACCCAGTAAGGTTAATTAGTACAAGCTCTCCACACATAGATAGGGTCATCATAAGTAAAGAGAGAACCTCCAGAAAACTTCCCCAAAACAAAGATATGTTATTTTGCCCACCAGTCATCAAATGCCAAGAGATTTCCAGCGTGCTGTGGTTCCTTGAGAGTACCTCCCTTCCTTAAATTAACTTTTTAATTGTTACATTATTCTTAGTGGTGATAGCAGGATACACCTGCACCAAGTGGGACACATAAACCTCAGAGGATGACTTATGTACTTCAATTCTACAGGATTTAACTGAAGTCGCTAACCTTGCCAGGAGACATTTCTAACTGCTCAGTCATTTCAAGGTCTCTCATGTGGTAATTTTCACTGGTTTGATTTCTGTGCATCTCTGCTGGTAAATCTAGGTACTGAGAGTTCATGTGTTGCACTAAGAACAGTTAAATCCCTGGAGATAAAATTTCATGTACTTTAACACCATTCTCTGAATCTTACATTCTTTTTCACTTTTTATGATGGTCTTTGATTCTTGGGTGAGAGGTTGGTATCATTGAATCACCTGTTGCTGAATACTCTGACAATCTTTCTCAACACTCTAACGACTCAAGAATGTCTGCATCAATCATTAAAGAGAGCACAATGATCCTCTTTGATCAAGGATCAGACAATATACTGGGTTGAACATAAATATTTATAAGGCAGTTTGACAACATGAACATTAGCAATACAGCTGAGGTCTGCTAGGGCCTGTATCATCTCTAAACATAGGTTTTAACTACTCTTACCTGGTATGAAAAATTTCCTATGAAAATTGGCCAAAAAAAAATAAAGAAAATTATGTTGTTAACCATCAATAACCCTCTCACACATCTACTCAAATGACTCTACATCTTATTGTAGAGATTCACATATATTCACATTCACATTTATTCACAGAGTTATTCATGATATTTAACAGAATATAGAGGAAGGTAATCATCCCAGATTTCTAATAAAACATAAATTAAGAAGGACAAATTTGTACATATAGAAAAGTGAATATTGCTCAATGATAAAAATACTTTAATTATCTGATCTATAAATATATGGAACTAGAAAAATATATAACAAATGTTTCACCCATGTCTATGAGGCAAGTGCTGCATATTCTCACTCCTGGGTGTTCCATGATTTCAATATTGTGCTTGGTATATTTAATTGTAGAGGCTGAGAGACTTGAATTGGGCATTTAGAGTATGAGGAATTGACAAAGATGATATAGTAAAATAGAGATAAAAACTGAGAGTAAAACGTTTAAAATTGAGCAGATTATAAGAGCCAGAGTGGTTGTAGGACTCCAGTGAAAGAGTGTCTTCTAGACACAATTGGATTCATGCACATATGAATTCACAGAGACTGAGGCTGGAGGCACAGAGCCTGAATCAAGTCAACACAGATAAAATCCATAGGTTGGGAGAAGGAAATGGACACAGAATCTCAGCCCTAAACGAGAAGAATTGTGACTGACACTCACATATAGAGGAATAATTAGCTTTCTCCAGTGCAGTCTCACAGGTGATGTAAAGCACAGTTAATCATGAGGACATGCTTAGCAGTTGACAGACAAATAAAAAATGAACTCAATGGTATTTTTACAGACATTTTTTCTAATATTGCCTTGTTCAACTCCTTTTGTCTCACTTAGGTTTTGTCTATATATCATAGCTACAGAGTTGTAATTTTGTTAGTCTCTCTCTCTCAGTGTGTGTGTGTGTGTGTGTGTGTGTGTGTGTGTGTGTGTATGTCTGTGTGTATGTGTGTATGTGTGTGTGTGTGTGTGTGTGTGTGTGTGTGTTGATTTGTTTTTATTTCTCTTTTTAATCCCCCCTTAAATTTCTGGGATTTTTTGCTTACATTCAGAAGGAAATATATGGTGTGTAGTTGCATGAATTCAGAGGTAGGAAGGTTCTGGTAATAGTTGGGATGGCGAAATCAGTTATTGAAATAAATTGAATCACTTTTTTTCAAAATGTTATAAAAACCGCATAAAAATAAGTGAACATAAATCTGTGAACTGTTTACCAAAGAATCTTTACTGTGTTTGAGCAAGGAGAGATCACATGTTAATCACTGCACTGCAGAACAGTTAGTACTCTTAATTTAAAAAAAAAAAACAACAAAAACAAAAAAAAAACAACAAAAAAATAAAAAAAAACAAAACACAGAGTCTCCTCAATATCGTTCTCATCTCTCTATGGGGATTTGTGTCCTCATTGTGCCATCTGCTGGTCATGAGCTCCCCTGAAAATAGGTTTTTCATGGCTTACACTGAAGTTGCATTTTCTGGCTTAAGAAAAATCTTATCCATGTAACTTCAGTGTTTACGGAAATCCACTGAAGAGAGAAATGGCTTTGGTTTACCTGGGGATGATGATTTATGCATCAGCAATTTTAAGTTATGCCAATATTGCTATAATGTGTCTCTTGAAGTCAGGTTCATTCTTGCTGGCAAATGGATCCAGCTCTTGATGTTCCCATTTCTAAAAAAATAAGGACGGTAGATGACAGGCTCTTTCCTGATGTCATAAGACTACACCTGGGTTATAGCACCTGTATTCAGAGGTAAAACACTCACCCTACGTTGCTTAGTGGATACAGTACAAAGAATTACATGGTAATGGTACACAGAATTGAGACTGTACATATAAACCACTACAATGTAGAAGCATCTCAAGTAGGAAGCATCTCAGGACATGGCTGGACTCCTAGAATCCAAAACAGTTTTGAAATTACTGCTTAAATCAACCTGTATTAACAAAATGGAAAATGAGTGAAAACTTTATTGTTGATGAAAAAAGAACCATGGAGATTAAAGTTCTGACTCCTAGAGATCTACAATGAGAATCACTCCATGGTGCTTCAGGACTAAACATGGTCATTGTACACATGAACTCTAAGCAGCTCTAGTTAACACCACAAAACCTGAATAAACCAAGCCAGTCAAAATTAAATCATGTGTATAAGTGAAATATCTGAGTAGCAAAGGTGTTTATTTGTAAGTTTAACCATGTAATTTTGATTGTTTCAATCTGCCCGTAGGATATGAGATTTGGATTTCATATATTTTCCTCTCAGGATAATACAACCACGTTCATTCATGTATTCTCTGATTTCCCCACTAAACAAAGTATAACCATATTTTTCACATATTAAAACATAATGGTGAGGGACTTTCAAGAACACAAACCAAGTTTTGGATCTATTGGCATTTGATAATTAATGATGAAAATATGTTCATTTTTTCTTTGGAAGTATGCTAGGTATTGCTTATGTACTGGTGAATGACACACACATAGATATATACACAGCACTAATTGGACTCTATATATTTTTACTTAATGAAATAAAAGTGGTCAGTTAGTTAGGGGAAATTTATTGGAAGTTCCCAAACAAAGCCAGAAGGTTATAATGGGGCACATATGATCCTGATATATTTCACACATGAATAAAAACATCAAAGAATAAGCAAACACATTCTGAAAAATAAAAGTAACAATTTTACATATGGTTAGAATTTTCATGGAAATCATTATTCCACACTCTGCATACTTCACCCATAATTTCCACTCTTTCATTTCTTGACTGTCCTATTTTATTATTATGATTGACACTTTTGTTTATACACTATAACGTATTGATATACATAATTGTATACAATAATGTAATATCTAAGAAATGCTAAAGAGAAATTCATATTTTGTCTGCATATATTCATTAATAAAGTTAATATATTGGAAAGTTAATATCATTAACACATCTGTGGCTGATGATTCTGTAATCATTCTCACCACTTTGACCACTCATGAATGTCTGCATCAATCATTATCCATTGAACAGAGAAACTTCTAGGTCAAGGCTGAGAGTAGCACTAATCTATTGTATAAACATAAGAATTTATAACACATTTTGATATCTTGAACTTCAGAAATACAACTAGGATCAACTAGGGCCTCTGTCATCACAGACCATGGGCTTTTGACCATGTTTATTTGGGAAGAGGTTGTTCCTGTGCAATAGACTACAAATCCAATCAGAAAACAGTTAGGCACTGCATAAGAGTCATGCAGTAATAGGTACATCTTACCTGAAGTCTGATATTGTATTTCTTCTAAACTACATAAAATTGTTCCAAAAAAAAAAAAAAACTTGGTAGCAGATAGAGTAGAATATCCTGTTGAGCAGAAGGGTGGTTTCTCTCTGTCCTGTACCGTAGCCCTTAGCTATGAGTCAAGTGACTATCAAGACCAAAAACTCTAAATACAGCAAATGCTACCAAGGAAAACAATTCTCCATTGCTGCTTGGAGTGAAAACTTGAATGACGACTCTAGAAATCAGTCTTGGGATTTCTCAGAAAAACAGAAATACTTATACATTGAAGACCCACTTATAACACTATTGTACATGTACATCAAACTCTTAACCATGCACAAGTATGTGTATTCGGTGTTCATAGCAGCTCTATTTGTAATAGCCAGAAGCTGGAAAAATAGTCACCCCAGATCCAGAGAATGGATACAAAAAACGTGGTTCATTTACACAGTAGAATACTGATCATATATTAAAGACAAGGACTTAATGAATTTTACAAATAATTGGATAGAACTAGAGAATATCATAATTGCATCTGGTGTTCCTTTTTTCTAGGTTTTCCATTTTCTGGATTTCATCAGTTTCACCTCTTTAATTGTATTTTTCTGTATGATTTTTATTAGATATTTTCTTCATTTACATTTCAAATGCTATCCCCTTTCCTAGTTTCTGCTCTGAAATTCCCCTATACCTCCCCCAACCCTGCTCCCCAAACCACCCACTCCTGCTTCCTCCAACTGATATTCCCCTGTATTGGTACATATAATCTTCACAAGACCAAGGTACTCTCCTGAAATTGATAACCGACTAGGGCATCCTCTGCTACACTTGCAACTAGAAAAACAAGCTCTGGGAAGTACTGGTTAGTTCAAATTGTTGTTCCTCCTATAGGGTTGCAGACCCCTTTAGCTCCTTGGGTACTTTCTCTAGCTCCTTCATTGGCAGCCCTGTGTTACATCCAATAGATGACTGTGAGCATCCACTTCTATATTTGCTAAGCACTGGCATAGCCTCCTAAGAGATAGCTATATCAGGGTCCTGTCAGCAAAATCTTGCTGGCATATGTGATAGTGTATGGGTTTGGTGGTTGTTTATGATATGAATGGCTGGGTGGGGCAGTCTCTGAATGATCCTTCCTTCTGTCCTTCTGTCCTTCTGTCTCAGATCCAAACATTATCTCTGTAAATCCTTCCAAGGATATTTTGCTATCCATTCTAAGAAGGAGCTAAGTATCCACACTTTGGTCTTCCTTCTTCTTGAGTTTCATGTGTTTTATACATTGATCTTTGGTATTCTAAGTTTCTGGACTAGTATCCACTTATAAGTGAGTGCATGTCATGTGTGTTCTTTTGTGATTGGGTTACCTCACTAAGGATGATATCCTTCACATGCATCCATTTGCCTAAAAATTTCATAAATTCATTGTTTTTCATTCCTGAGTTATATCCCATTGTGTAAATGTACCACATTTTCTGTTATTATTCCTCTCTTGAGGGACGCCTGGGTTCTTTCCAGCTTCTGGCTAGTATAAATAAGGCTGCTATGAACATGGTAGAATATGTGTCCTTATTACAAGTTGGAACATCTTCTGGGTATATGCCCAGGAGTGGTATTGTTGGATCTTACAGTAGTACTATGTCCAATTTTTTGAGGACCCACCAAACTGATTTCTAGATTGGTTGTAGGAGCTTGCAATCCCACCAACAATGGAGGAGTGTTCCACTTTCTCCATATCCTCACCAGCATCTGCTTTTCCCTGAAGATTTTTTTCTTAGCCATTCTGACCGGTAGAATCTCAAGGTTGTTTTGATTTGCATTTCCCTGATGATTAAGGATGTTGAACATTTTTTCAGGTGCTTCTCAGCAATTCAGTATCCCTCAGTTTAGAATTCTTTGTTTGAGTCTGTATCCCATTTTTAATAGGTTATTTAATTTTCTGGAGTCCAGCTTCTTGAGTTCTTTGTATATGTTGGATATTAGACCCCCTACAAGCTTAAGATTGGTAAATATCCTTTCCTAATCTGTTACTGGCCTTTTTTGTCATATTGACAATGTCTTTTGCCTTACAGAAGCTTTGCAATTTTATGAGGTCCCATTTATCAATCCTCAATCTTACATCACATAACATTTCTGTTCTGTTCAGGAATTTCCCCCTGTGCCCATATCTTCGAGGCCTTTCCCCACTTTCTCCTCTTTGAGTTTCAGTGTCTCTGGTTTTATGTGGAGTTCATGGACTAACTGTAGGAAGAGTCTGAATCTGAGATAACTGCCATGAGATTGAGAACAGAATTATAGCAGAGAATTGGTATTTAAAGATTGGCTTGATGATGTAATGAAGAGCAAGGAAAAGCATTATCTTTGATTGTAGTAACTGAGATTTTTCTGTTGTGTCCATATTTAATTATGAGTGGAAAAGAAGTCTTTGTTCATGTTCTAAGGTAATGGTTGAGCACTGACATATGTAATGCTCTCCAAATATCCTTACCTGATTGTTGTCAGTGCAGGAAAACGATGGAAGATAGATCAATAGAGCAATAGGCATCTGTCCAGAAATTACTGGTAACTCTACAACCAGGTTGTACATGGACATGCCAAAAAATAAACAAATGTGTCTTTCTAGGATGTTCTAATTTACTGAATACCAATGAATACATAAGGTTTAGGGGACCTTTTCCAAGTTTATTTTCTTTACATTTACATTATTTATTGAAAAATTTTGTTATAAAAAATATGTTCAGATCACATTTTCCTTTTGCCCAAATCTCTCTCTCTCTCTCTCTCTCTCTCTCTCTCTCTCTCTCTCTCTCTCTCTCTCTCTCTCTCTCTCTCTCTCAACAAATCTGAAAACAAATATTCAATACAAACACTCTACAAATAAGTGATTGTGTTGGTTTCATTTGTCCAACTCTTGGACATAGAACCTACCAGAAAATGTGATTAATATAGCCAGTAAGCCTCAACTGAAGAAGACTAAAAGTCTTTGCAAGTAAATAAGAGTTTTAGATAGAGTAATAGCTAATGGTAGGAGCACATAACTACTTCCTCCTCTCTGCAGACGGTCTCACTGGCTCGAATCTATATAAGCCCTGTGCCAGTTCAAATAGTCTATATGAGTTCATATGTGCATCAGTCCTAGTGTGTGGATGAAAATGTTTCTTTGGAGTCATCATTCTTGCTGGCTCTTATGATAATTCCACCACCTCCTTGGCAATGGTATTTCAGTCCTTAGAGGAAGGTTTAATGAGGACAAATCAAATGTTCAGATATCTCACACTCTCTATAAATTGTTTCTTTTTTATTCTCTCTTTTTCACTTCTGCTGCAAGAAATGTCTCATGGTGGATTGATAAAGATTTAAGTGTGTATAAGGCTATGTAATTTAAAATCATCTTATTAGCACACTGCTTTATTAGAATAATAACCTTTGGTTTTCCACTAAGACTATAGTCTATACAATTTTAGGTTCTTGGCAACCTTAACAGTGTCTGTCATGACTTCCATCTCATAAGACTTAAATTTCACCAAAGAATCAATAACTAACACCATAATATTTGTGACACTATTGCACCAACATAACCCATAGGAAGGTATGCTTTGTATGAAACCAGGTTTGTAACTCAGTGATTACTACTTTTCACCTCTGGTACCATACAAAATGCATAGAGTTTCATGAACACCAGTTAGAAGTGTTTAAGCTTATACTTGGGCAAAGGCTCAAATTCTATTTGTTTGCTGAAATGTAGAAATATTTTCTTTAATAACATATTACAATCAGTTTGTGGAGAGAATCAAATAGCCTTGGGGAAAGCCTGAAATGTTTGAGAGTCCATGAGAACTTTTAAGCCAATGAGTCAACTTGAGAGTAGTCATTCAGTAATTCCCAACTTCCACATATACAGCTACATACTGAACATGAACATAACAATTACTCTGAATTTTCTGCTGTGGTATTTTTGTTCTAAAGCTGTGTGGAACCATAACACTGAGACACCAGGTATAGGCATCAAATATCCTTCATCTTTATAAAATCAAACACAGACAGACTCAGTACAGAACATCTTAAAGGGGACCTAGGTTGACAATCAGGAATAGAAAGCTCTTAAACTAAAACAAAACAGGAAACTACACAGGCCAGAAGGAAAGCTGTGGCCATACCCTCTTATGATATAAGAGAAAGGAACAGAGTTGAGAACCAGCCTGAAATACTGTACAGCTGAAAACTGAGGCTATGTCAATGTACTCCTGGAGCACATTAATATGTGGCAGTGTCTGCAGTGTCCACAGTGGTGGTCTTGAGGAATGGTTGGTTGGTGGAGGTGTCCTTGGATATTGTGATCCAGCTCTTCAGAGAAGGGTTGTAGTACTTGTCATCATTCCATCAACTAATGCCAACTACCTCAGACAGTTCCCTGATGGCTGACAGATCCCGCTCATGACCAAACCAGAAGTTCTCTGTGAAAACCCAAGGAAGAGCAAGTAAGACTGAGCGTCTTGGAGGTCTGCAGTATCCCAGGGCCAGACTCTTTTAGAGTAAACTCTGACAAGACATCTGTGATGAAAATAAATGATAATTTTGGGATAGGGTGGGGATAGAAAAGTTCATCCATGAGGAAGCCTTAGCACTCACATGCAGGGACAATAAGCAGCACGAATGAGGAAGTCAGCCTGTCCATGACTCCATACCAGTGAGTACCCAGGCCCAACTTGGCTTTTCTTTTTCTTTCTTTTATTTTTTAATTAGACATTTCTTTTACACTTCAAATGTTATCCCCTTTCCTAGTTCCTCTCCAAAAATCCTCTATCCCTTTCCCCTCAACCTATTCCCCAACCCATCTATTCCCACTTCCTGGCCCTGGCATTCCCCTACACTGGAGCATAGAACATTCACAATACCAAGGGCCTCGTCTCCCATTCATGGCTGACTAGGCCATCCTCTGCTACAAATGCAGCTAGAGACATGAGTCCCACCATATGTTTTCCTTCATTAACTGTTTAGTCAAAGGAAGCTCTGGGAAGTACTGGTGAGTTCATATTGTTGGTACTCCTATGGTGCTGCAAACCCCTTCATCTCCTTGGGTATTTTCTCTAGATCCTTCATTGGGGACCCTGTGCTCCATCTAATAGGTGACTATCAGCATCCACTAATGTATTAGTCAGACACTGGCAGAACCTCTCAGGAGAAAACTATATCAGTCTCCTATCAGGAAGCTCTCCTTGGCATCTGCAAAAGTGTCTGGGTTTAATGGGTTTTGATGGGATGAATTCCCAGGTAGGGCAATCTCTGAATGGTAATTCCTTCTGTCTCTGCTCAGAAGTTTGTCTCTGTAACTCCTTCCATGGGTATTTTGTTCCCCCTTCTAAGAAGTTGATGAAGACCAACTCTGCAAACACCTTAAAGAGACAGACAGACTACCACTCTGATGGCAAGTAGCAAAGATTTACTGATGTCTGCAGCTAATAAACATGGGGCATGACTTTGCAATTTTTGCTCAAAAAATAACATTTTTACTTAGTTGCACCTGGCACACAATATTATCATTTTTGGAGTCATTTCCTCATAAGAAGAACATTCTTCAGAAGAAGGAACTGTTTATCAGCAAACCCAAGGACATCCTCCTCTCCAGGTAAATATTAACTCTTGACTAGGAACAAGGAAAAACTCTGGCTCACAGAAAGTCATGTTAGGAAATCCATCCCTTTCAGGAGGGACGGCTCCTGAACTTCCCCCAGTTAACTGCTCTGACCCTTTCAGTGGATTTAGCCCAGAAACTTAGAATACCCAAGATAAAATTTGCAAAACACAAGAAAATCAAGAAGAAGGAAGACCAACATGTGGATACTTCATTCCTCCTTAGAATAGGTAACAAAATACCTATGGGAGGAGTTACAGAAACAAAGTTTGGAGCTAAGATGAAAGGATGGACTATCCAGAGACTAACCCACCCGGAATCCATCCCATAATCAGCCACCAAACCCAGATATTATTGCATATGTCAGCAAGATTTCACTGAAAGGACCCTGATGTAGCTGTCTCATGTGAGGCTATCCCAGTGCCTGAAAAAATACAGAAGTGGATGCTCACAGTCATCTATAAGATGGAACACAGGGCTGCCAATGGAGAAGCTAGAGAAAGCACCAAGAAGCTGAAGGGGTCTGCAACCATATAGGTGGAAAAAGAATATGAACTAAGCAGTACCCCCAGAGCTCATATTTCTAGCTGCATATGTAGCAGAAGATGGCCTAGTCAGTCATCACTGGGAAGAGAGGGCACTTGGTATTGCAAACTTTATATGACCCAGTACAGTGGAATGCCAGAGCCAAGAAGTGGGAGTGGGTGGGTAGGGGAGTACAGCGGAGTGAGGGTATAGGGAACTTTCAGGATGGTATTTGAAATGTATATAAAGAAAATATCTAATAAAAATAAAAAATAAATTAAAAAAAGAGAGGGACCTTAAATGAAATGCCTGAAAGTAGGGAGAGGGAACTTATAGAGCCCACCTCCAGCAGGAAGACAGGGCATCAAATGAAGGATGGGCTTGCCATCTCACAGACACATCTCTGACTCATAATTGTTCCTGTCTGAAAGAATTACAGGGATGGAAATGGAGAGGAGCCTGAGGAAAAGAAAGTCCAGCAACAGGCCCAAAGTTGGATCCATTTCAAGCTGAGATTCCAAGGCCTAACACTGTTACTGAGGTTATGGAGCACTCACCAAATGGGACCTATCATGACTTCCCTCTGAAAGATCCAACAAACTTCTGAGTCAGAGGAAGACAGTGGCACCCAACCAGTGGACAGAAGCAGCTAACCCCTGAATTAGGGAAGGCTGAAAAAAGCTGAGGAGAAAAGCAATCCTGTAGGAGGACCAGCAGTCTTGGATAATCGGGACCCCCAAGCTCTCTCAAACACTGGACCACCAATCAGACAGCATACACCAGCTGATATGAGGCCCCCAATGCACATACAGTAGAGGACTTCCAGGTTGGTGTTCATCCAGAGATGATACACATAACCCTCAAGAGACTGGAGGATTCAGGGTGTTTAGAGGTAGGTCGGGTGGGAGTGGGGACATCCACATGTAGACAGGGTGCTGAGGAGGAGGTATGGGATGTAGAATAGTTGGAGGGTGGATGAGGGGGTGAATAAAATATGGAGTGTAAAAAATTAATTTTAAAAGTGTTAAAAAATAATATAAATGTAATAAAAATGAAAAATAAAGTAAGATAAAGGAAAAACAAACAAATAGGTATGGGACAAATCAAACAGGAAAAACACATGTTCATGCAGAGACACATGTTCACATATACCCTACAGAACAAAACTGAGCAACAAGTATGCAATGAACTATGAAAGTTGATGCTATATCAGTATAGGTCCATGTTCTAAAAAGGGTAGTAGTGTCGGTAAGGATGATTACAGAGACTGACAAGGAAGTAAATATAGGATAAAACACCTATGTGTATTTCAGAAGTTACTGCTATTAATAGGCATAAACATTGCGTTGTTGAAGGAGTTCAGTGAAAAGTGATTTAATGATATTTTGACCAATCAACAGATATATTTACATACTTGTACATTCTGATATATGCATTTCTCTCCTTCTAAGAGACTGAAATTTCTGCTGGAACATGAGAAAAGAGTTAATACACTTAAGGTCACTAATTACTTAAGACTATGAAGCAGTGTTTCTTTGTCCAAAAGTTGGTGATTTGCATTTCATAGTTCAAATTCCTATTATACATTAACCCAACAATTTCCAAAGTGCTGGTCACTCAGGATCCAGTGATATTTTTATCATGCATAAACATACCTTTCCATTTTAATTATTTTATTGAAGAAGAAACATGTCAATGGAGGTGGTCAATGGTGAAGAGATTCACAAGGTATTGTGAATTGATAGTTTATCCAAACAGCCTTACTTTATTCATAGAAAACGATGACAAAGTTGACAAAGATACTATACGACTGTTAGTAGGAGGTAATAAATGGACATTCAAAATTACAATTTCTGAGCAAGTCTAAAGATTAATCTTTCTGTCATCTCAGTCTCAGTGCAGCTTCCTGCTCCTACAGGGTTTCTGACACACTCAGGATGTGGTTGTAACACTGTGTCTTGCACAGAAATAGACAGCAGAGTCCTCAGATGTCAGGCTGCTGAGCTGCATGTAGGCAGTGCTGGAGGATTTTTCTGCAGTCAGTGTGGCCTTGCCCTTGAACTTCTCATTGTAGTAAGTATTACCACTTCCAGGATAAATCCTTGCAATCCACTCAAGTCCCTGTCCAGGCCTCTGCTTCACCCAGTTTATATAGTAGTCAGTGAAAGTGTAGCCAGAAGCCTTGCAGGACAGCTTCACTGAAGCCCCAGGCCTCACCAGCTCAGCCCCAGACTGCTTCAGCTGGACCTGACAGTGGACACCTGTGGAGAGAATGGCATTGTGGATGTCATTATCACCTCAGACCCTGTCTCCACTTCAGATTTGGAATTGGTGAGCCCCTTACCTGCAGTTCCTGACAGGAGGAAGAAAAAGATCCAGCTCCATCCCATGGTTAGAATCAGTGTCGTCAGGGACTGTGTAGAGAGGACACTGATCATAGGTTGTTTTCAGGCTGTGGACATCCATGTATTTACTGCCATAGACTTGGGTGATTTGCATATTCACAAGCAGTGCATTTTTTAGTTAAGGACCTAGTCCATCTAAAGAAAAACTGGAGAGGAAGGACTGAAAAGGCACCTGGGTCAAGCAGCAGGATGCTCAGGTCCAAGTCCTAATCCTCTCTGAGGAAATGTATCCCAAACACTTTTATTGGGCCCTGGGCAGATGATGTGGATGTAACTTCAGGGACTAAGGTCTCAATAAATTATTGGACTGAGTCTGTTGCTCCTCTATGGGAAAATGTTAACACATGGATTTACAGATGGAGCTTTGTGATCATGATGATGATGAGGAGGAGATGACAATGATGATAAGGAGGCTGATGATGATGAGGAGGAGGAGGAGAAGGATGATGATTTTGATGGTAAATTCCAAAGATGGCTAACTTTAGAGAATTAGAACCTTCTTTCAGATATGTTCAAGTAATATTTCCTTTCACACAGGTTATATATTTCAAAATTCACTAAAATGACTAAAAGTACATGTGGTTAAAATATTTACACATCAATGAATATTACACCACTATCGTGACTAATTAAATTATACATATAAACTATAGATGTGTCTACAAAGGATTTTATCACTAGGGCATGGATTCATATATATATATATATATATGTGTGTGTGTGTGTGTGTGTGTGTGTGTGTGTGTGTGTGTGTCTGTGTGTGTGTGTGTGTGTGTGTGTGTGTATGTGTGTGTGTGTGTGTGTGTGTGTGTGTGTGTATGTGTGTGTGTGTGTGTGTGTGTGTGTGTGTGTGTGTGTGTGTGTGTGTGTGTTTATCAGATATATACGTTGCTTTTGGAGAAAATGAATGCAATTAGATATAACTATATTAATTAAGACAATCTCAAAATCAAAAACATTAAATGTGACTCTTACTATTAACCTTTATATTTTTCATAGTTTTAGACAACTATGTATGCAAAAACAAGATAATGTTCCAATGGTCTAGTAGAAAAACAGGAAAGTTGGAGGAACAAGATGTTACAGGAGAAATATGCACAGTGTACAAAATACACCTCTATGAAGATTCTATGCACTTGTAACATTCATATTTCTATATTTCATAAGGAGTTTTACTCTTAGAAATTTTCAATCATATATGAAATATGCTATGATCATCCAACACTCTCTGAACTCTCACCACAATGTACCACCACTAGGTCACTGTTTTACACTTGGAACTTTCCAATAAGTCTCTTTCCTAACATCCTGACCTTTCATGTTTCCTTAAATAATGACCCAGTAAGGTTAATTAGTACAAGCTCTCCACACATAGATAGGGTCATCATAAGTAAAGAGAGAACCTCCAGAAAACTTCCCCAAAACAAAGATATGTTATTTTGCCCACCAGTCATCAAATGCCAAGAGATTTCCAGCGTGCTGTGGTTCCTTGAGAGTACCTCCCTTCCTTAAATTAACTTTTTAATTGTTACATTATTCTTAGTGGTGATAGCAGGATACACCTGCACCAAGTGGGACACATAAACCTCAGAGGATGACTTATGTACTTCAATTCTACAGGATTTAACTGAAGTCGCTAACCTTGCCAGGAGACATTTCTAACTGCTCAGTCATTTCAAGGTCTCTCATGTGGTAATTTTCACTGGTTTGATTTCTGTGCATCTCTGCTGGTAAATCTAGGTACTGAGAGTTCATGTGTTGCACTAAGAACAGTTAAATCCCTGGAGATAAAATTTCATGTACTTTAACACCATTCTCTGAATCTTACATTCTTTTTCACTTTTTATGATGGTCTTTGATTCTTGGGTGAGAGGTTGGTATCATTGAATCACCTGTTGCTGAATACTCTGACAATCTTTCTCAACACTCTAACGACTCAAGAATGTCTGCATCAATCATTAAAGAGAGCATAATGATCCTCTGTGATCAAGGCTCAGACAATATACTGGGTTTGAACATAAATATTTATAAGGCAGTTTGACAACATGACCATTAGCAATACAACTGAGGTCTGCTAGGGCCTGTATCATCTCTAAACATAGGTTTTAACTACACTTACCTGGGATGAAAATTTTCCTATGAAAATTGGCCAAAAAATAATAAAGAAAATTATGTTGTTACCCATCAATAACCCTCTCACACATCTACTCAAATGACTCTACATCTTATTGTAGAGATTCACATTTATTCACATTCACATTTATTCACAGAGTTATTCATGATATTTAACAGAATATAGAGGAAGGTAATCATCCCAGATTTCTAATAAAGCATAAATTAAGAAGGACAAATTTGTACATATAGAAAAGTGAATATTGCTCAATGATAAAAATACTTTAATTATCTGATCTATAAATATATGGAACTAGAAAAATATATAACAAATGTTTCACCCATGTCTATGAGGCAAGTGCTGCATATTCTCACTCCTGGGTGTTCCATGATTTCAATATTGTGCTTGGTATATTTAATTGTAGAGGCTGAGAGACTTGAATTGGGCATTTAGAGTATGAGGAATTGACAAAGATGATATAGTAAAATAGAGATAAAAACTGAGAGTAAAACGTTTAAAATTGAGCAGATTATAAGAGCCAGAGTGGTTGTAGGACTCCAGTGAAAGAGTGTCTTCTAGACACAATTGGATTCATGCACATATGAATTCACAGAGACTGAGGCTGGAGGCACAGAGCCTGAATCAAGTCAACACAGATAAAATCCATAATTTGGGAGAAGGAAATGGACACAGGATCTCAGCCCTAAACGAGAAGAATTGTGACTGACACTCACATATAGAGGAATAATTAGTTTTCTCCAGTGCAGTCTCACAGGGGATGTAAAGCACAGTTAATCAGGAGGACATGCTTAGCAGTTGACAGACAAATAAAAAATGAACTCAATGGTATTTTTACAGACATTTTTTCTAATATTGCCTTGTTCAACTCCTTTTGTCTCACTTAGGTTTTGTCTATATATCATAGCTACAGAGTTGTAATTTTGTTAGTCTCGCTCTCTCTCTCTCTCTCTCTGTCTCTCTCTCTCTCAGTGTGTGTGTGTGTGTGTGTGTGTGTGTGTGTGTGTATTTGTGTTGATTTTTGTTTTATTTCTCTTTTTAATCCCCCCTTAAATTTCTGGGATTTTTTGCTTACATTCAGAAGGAAATATATGGTGTGTAGTTGCATGAATTCAGAGGTAGGAAGGTTCTGGTAATAGTTGGGATGGCGAAATCAGTTATTGAAATGAATTGAATCACTTTTTTTCAAAATGTTATAAAAACCGCATAAAAATAAGTGAACATAAATCTGTGAACTGTTTACCAAAGAATCTTTACTGTGTTTGAGCAAGGAGAGATCACATGTTAATCACTGCACTGCAGAACAGTTAGTACTCTTAATTTAAAAAAAACAACAAAAACAAAAAAAAAACAACAACAACAACAACAACGAAAACAAAACACAGGGTCCCCTCAATATCGTTCTCATCTCTCTATGGGGATTTGTGTCCTCATTGTGCCATCTGCTGGTCGTGAGCTCCCCTGAAAATAGGTTTTTCATGGCTTACACTGAAGTTGCATTTTCTGGCTTAAGAAAAATCTTATCCATGTAACTTCAGTGTTTATGGAAATCCACTGAAGAGAGAAATGGCTTTAGTTTACCTGGGGATGATGATTTATGCATCAGCAATTTTAAGTTATGCCAATATTGCTATAATGTGTCTTTTGAAGTCAGGTTCATTCTTGCTGGCAAATGGATCCAGCTCTTGATGTTCCCATTTCTAAAAAAATAAGGACGGTAGATGACAGGCTCTTTCCTGATGTCATAAGACTACACCTGGGTCATAGCACCAGTATTCAGAGGTAAAACACTCACCCTACGTTGCTTAGTGGATACAGTACAAAGAATTACATGGTAATGGTACACAGAATTGAGACTGTACATATAAACCACTACAATGTAGAAGCATCTCAGGACATGGCTGGACTCCTAGAATCCAAAACAGTTTGAAATTACTGCTTGAATCGACCTGTATTAACAAAATGGAAAATGAGTGAAAACTTTATTGTTGATGAAAAAAGAACCATGGAGATTAAAGTTCTGACTCCTAGAGATCTACAATGAGAATCACTCCATGGTGCTTCAGGACTAAACATGGTCATTGTACACCTGAACTCTAAGCAGCTCTAGTTAACACCACAAAACCTGAATAAACCAAGCCAGTCAAAATTAAATCATGTGTATAAGTGAAATATCTGAGTAGCAAAGGTGTTTATCTGTAAGTTTAACCATGTAATTTTGATTGTTTCAATCTGCCCGTAGGATATGAGATTTGGATTTCATATATTTTCCTCTCAGGATAATACAACCACGTTCATTCATGTGTTCTCTGATTTCCCCACTAAACAAAGTATAACCTTATTTTTCACATATTACAACATAATGGTGAGGGACTTTCAAGAACACAAACCAAGTTTTGGATCTATTGGCATTTGATAATTAATGATGAAAATATGTTCATTTTTTCTTTGGAAGTATGCTAGGTATTGCTTATGTACTGGTGAATGACACACACATAGATATATACACAGCACTAATTGGACTCTATATATTTTTACTTAATGAAATAAAAGTGGTCAGTTAGTTAGGGGAAATTTATTGGAAGTTCCCAAACAAAGCCAGAAGGTTATAATGGGGCACATATGATCCTGATATATTTCACACATGAATAAAAACATCAAAGAATAAGCAAACACATTCTGAAAAATAAAAGTAACAATTTTACATATGGTTAGAATTTTCATGGAAATCATTATTCCACACTCTGCATACTTCACCCATAATTTCTACTCTTTCATTTCTTGACTGTCCTATTTTATTATTATGATTGACACTTTTGTTTATACACTATAATGTATTGATATACATAATTGTATACAATAATGTAATATCTAAGAAATGCTATAGAAATTCATATTTTGTCTGCATATATTCATTAATAAAGTTAATATATTGGAAAGTTAATATCATTAACACATCTGTGGCTGATGATTCTGTAATCAT